>NC_140476.1:11590000-12025000 GCF_051167445.1 Perissodus microlepis
ATGTAACAGCCTCCTTTCATCTCAGAAGTATCAGGCAGTGTGCCAATAGTATAGTAAAAGCAATAATCCCCTAACCCTTTAATTGTCTTCCTTCTGGAACATTTCCAAAAAAGGACATAAGATGGTTTGCTTTGATTTTGACACAGGGAAGTTTTAAAGATATCTGCAGGACTTGTTTCCTAAATTAATTTATGGGCCAGTGATAATTCTATACATCGGTCACAAACCTGGTCAGCCTGCAGTAAAATCTGATGAGGGGAGAAGGATGTACTTTACAGCTTTAAATTGAATGAGTGAATATTGAGCCCACAAGGGAAAGGAGTGGAGTCTCCCACCCCAACTCTCCTTATCAAATGTCAAATAGGCCTCCTGTACCCATGAAAATTTAATATCAATCCGAGAGCAGCTATTTAATTTTGTGGTTAGATTGGATGCATTAAGATTGCTCCCTTATCAGTTGGTTTAGAACATATGATGGCTTAATCTGCTCAACTTATTTGGTCGCTTGTGGGGCAGTTGCAGAACTATGTTTAATATAGATAAAATCCACCCCCACCCCCCTTCCACCCCCGAAAAAATAGGGTGGGATGTTTTATTAACCACTGTAAAAAAAACATAAGTTCTATTAGAGTATGATTAATGTTTATTAATTTTTTCAAATGATTTTCTGACATAAAAATCAGTCTTGTGCTTTGAGCCACTCCTCATTTCTTGATATTTTGATATATTCAGTATACTCACTTTTATTCTTAAGCAACCTTGTCCTTTCTCCAAGTAATCTTCACCAATAGTTCTCCAGGCTTCTTGAAGGACACCCAAAGCTCTTCTTTGGATGTTGGAGGTCTTTTGTTTTGTTCTTTCTCAAGAACACATTGCTTCAACAATCGTGAGGACTCTGGGGAGGCCAATTCATGATTGATACTGTTCCATTGTGTGTTTTTCTATCCAGGTATGCTTCCTTACTGCATTAACAGTATGTTTGAGCTCACTGTCATACTGAAAAATGAAGCTGTGGCCGATCACATCTCACTACATCTTTCTGCAATCACAATTCCATCAGTTTCAACAAGAAGCCCAACACTACTGACTGAAAAGCATGCCCAAATCATGACAGATTTGGGCATGCACGTTTTACAGATGACAGCGGAGACTCACTGTTGTATTTGTCTTCTGACCTCCGCTGTATATACTGACAATGATTTTAACCAAAAACTTCAAGTTTGGATTCATCACCTCGCAACACCTGTTGCCAGTGATTACAGTTCAGTCTTGTGTCAGTTGCCATACGTCTTTTCTGCCTTCCTTAAGGAAAACAGGAAATCCACTAAAACCATTTCTGATGAGTTCTCGCTAAATAGTAAAAATTGATTAACTGAGGGGTCAAATACATCTCTGAGATCATGTGTCAGGTTATTGCCCAGTTTTTCCCCTGTTTCTTGCATTCATGACTTTTAGATCCTCTTCATCTGTTGTTGATAGATTTTTAAGGCCTACCACTTTTTGTTTTCTAATCATCCCGTCTTCTCAAATCTTTGCAGGGCACACTTGTGCTTGAATGATTCCTAAGTCACCGTTGAGTGGCTTAATAAATCTTCTGAAACTAGTCAGGTAAAAGAAGCCAGTGTCCAAGGAAAAACTCTGACAGCCCTTTAGAAAGCCTGGGGAACTCAAGTCCACAATAAAGTCAGGCTCCTTGGAAGCAAAATATAAAGAAACGTAGACTGGCTCATGACCAGAGATGGGTAACGCGTTACTGTAATCCGATTACTTTTTTCAGGTAACGAGTAAAGTAAGGGATTACTATTGCAAAAACGGTAATTAGATTACCGTTACTTTCCCGTAGGAACGCTGCGTTACTGCGTTACTAAAACCGTGATTTTTTGCGAGAATGTCTCATGACAGTGACGTAAGCGAGTGCGACGTTCGTGACAACAGCTGTGTGCAGATCAACAATGGATAATATATCGAGTGCGGGAGAGAGTATGAGCGTGCAGCATTTAAAGCGTGGAAGTACTGACCTTACTTTAAGTTTGATTCCATAAAAAGTGACAAAAACATTAGCGTCCGTTGTGCGTGGGAAGAAAACTTCTTTTTACAGCGAAAAAAAACCCCTAAACTTCCAAGCAAGCACCGAGTGCGCTACGACGTAATGGGAAATTCACAGAGAAACTCGCGGATTCTTCCACTGACCGCTGCGGCACACCTGCACCAGGGTAAACCTCCGCCTACGCCACTCCTGCTTTACAGGTGAAAATAGAGCAAAAGGACCGCTAGTCTTTGACTTTATTTATTTTCTGCTGTGTTTTACTTGCATCTATTTGAAAGAGTGAGTGTTAACACAAAAAATATATATATTTTATGTGCTGGAATGTGCAGAAAATAGGTTTAAATATTAAACAAATTTCTTCCAGTCAGAGAATGGTGCATATAATTAAATTTTTGCTTGATGCATAAAGTTAAAAGATTAAAACTAATAAAACAAGTTTTAAAAAGGGACTTTTCCATTTGATTACATTTTGTATGATGGATTATGTAGAAAAAGCAGAATTGGGCTGAAAGATCTATCACTTTATCACCTATTCAGGTTGTAAATTGTGTTTTTAAAAAGTAACTAAGCAACTAAGTAATTAATTACTTTTGAAAATAAGTAATCAGTAAAGTAACTAATCAGTAATTAGTTACTGATTACTTTTTTCAAGTAACTTGACCAACACTGCTCATGACTTTTGCACAGTGCTGTAAACTTATCAGATATTAATGTCCGCATCAGGCCTTCAAAAACACTGGTGCACAACCACACTCACACACACTTAGAGGAATGTTTGTGAGTGGGAGTTGAGGTCAAACTTCACTATCACGGACTGTGTTGATGTATTCGGTTTCTATACAGGCTGACTAAGGCAGGCTAGCTGTTTAACAGTGGCTCCATTCATTCTGCTGGAAAATAGGGCCACTGACACTTAAGGGCCTTTGACGCAACTTAAATGATCATTAAAGCATTTTAAAGGGGCCGATCACCTTCCACTCATCTCCTGCGTATGCTTGTGACGTTGCACATACCCACTTTGGGGTGAGGATCATTCAGTGTTGTGATTTGTTTTTTGTTTTTTTTTAAATAGGAATGATAGGACATTAATATTATTGTTTGTGCACGTGGTCGCTGATGGATAGGTAAATGAATATAAGAAAGTGATCTGCAAACATTATATGCAGATATATGCTAAATGTGCCCGCATTTTATTTTAAAAAAAATGATTCTTACTCCTATACAGCGCTGACTTTTCCAAAGTATCAGTGGAAGTGCATTACAGCGAGAACAATGAAAGGCAGTTTCTCTGAAATACTGTAACATTCTGCCAGACTTTATCCAGATTTATCGTCACCTACTTTACTATAATCACTAAATCCCATTTCAGTTTCAGCACCATAATGATTAGACAAATGTAAAAGTCCGAATAAACTATGAATCCTTTGAATAATTAAAACATTTTCATGCATTTCCATTACAAAAAAGTGGCTATCGAGGGGCTTCCCCAGAAGTGGATTTACTTTACTTTTCCTCCTGGTTTCCTGAGAAACCAAGAGCCTTTTAGACTAAGTAAGGGGTAAACATTAAAATATTCATGTATCAATTAAATCTGTTTAAATTAATCTAATAAATATAACCTGACAAAGCTATTACAGGCTCTTAAATAGTAGAAGTTATTATAAGGATAAATCCTGCAGGGCATTTTATGGCTGCTGATTGCAGTAGTTCTGACAAATGCAAATGTATAGGGCTGGACAAGGAAGTAGTATCACTGACCCTTCTCAGCTATGAATAAATTATTTACTTTAATTTCAGTGTCATACTTTAGAAGTATTGAACTCTTTTTGTCTTAGATAGCTCGCTGCAGTTTTAAGTGATCTTTTGATTCCTTTTTTATGTAGATTAACATTTTCAAATTTGGGGACTGATCTTCAGTCTGCGAGGGTGGGAATATTTCAAACTTAGTCACAAAAAACCCCCCAACATTGGTAAGATAAGATCTTAGCCTCTTTTGGTGATCTGTCTCTATGACCAATTTAGAAAGACAGTGGCCCCAACTTGTAGTGAGAGAGAAAGAGACACTTACTGTCAATTTTCCGGTGGCTGGGCCTTTACCTGTGGGGCACAGTGGGAACGCTGTGAGGCCGGAAACTGCAAAGATAGCCATAAAGTTCAAGTGGAGTGTAAGCTTGGACGCTGGGGTGAAAAAGAAGAGCCCAATGGCCAACTGGTCACCACCGAGGGGTGGGTTTGACTGCTCTGTGGAAATGGAGAATTCTTACAACCACATTCCTTAGGGAGTTTTGTGTTTAGTACTTTGGGTTTATGATACATGCCGACCATTCCTGCCTTACAAGCCTCCAGTTTGAGAACATTAGAGTTTCCTCTCTGCTTTTTGGGTTTCTTCCACTGGCTTTATTTGACATGTGACCTTCAGGGTGCATTGGAGTTGAACATGTTCTTATAGAGAACAATGGATCGCTCTTTCCAAGTTAAGAATGAGCTGCTGCTCAAAGTTGAAGAGCCATATCTTTCGGTCATGTGCATGTTAAATGCTTACTCCAAGTCCAATTAATGTGAGAGCTGGGAGATGACTGAAAACACGCTGACCAGAGCATATGTATATGTTATTACTCCTCACTGACCCCTAACTTAGGCTTGGATAATTATCTAGGAGACTGAAGAAGTCATGCTTCTCCCACTGAAGAAAAGGCTACTTTTATGCATCAGTCTACTGCTACGGTATCTACTGGCCTTCACATTTTTACAGGCGTGTCCCTATAAATGTTTCAAAAAAATATATTTTTTAATATGGAAGAGCTCATAAAATTGCTTTGCTTGCCCTGGGTAGCAGTGTCTTGTCTGGGGCTCTCTAATTGCTCTGAGTCCACCCCCTGAACTGCAAATCCATTTTTACAGCTTGCATTAGCATACATAATGCTGCTCTGTGGACTCAACGAGTCATGCCAATTGAAAAGCAATCATTTTCACAGCAGAGCACTGCCATCGCCACTTTAATTGAGTGTGAGAGTACTTGGGTGTCTATGTGCGTTGCCTTGTATCATGAGACGGGAGATAATTGGTTGTGCAATACAACACAGCAATATGTTGGTAATTCAATGATTAGAGCTGATTGCTTTTGTCTAGTTGTGTCCCATGGGGTGACATGTGTTTATGTTGGCCACATCTTTTCTTACTGTCTGCGCTATATCTGTTACTGCCTCACACACACACTCATTACACTCACCCACTAAAGAGAAAAATATTCCCTCCCAATAATAAATAGAGCCGCATGCTAAAACATGGGCTTGGAGAGTTCATACACTCTGCTATAATAAAGAGCAGAATTGTTCTTTATATGAGTGCCCCACTGTTTAGTGAAAATGAAACCCAATTATCGTATCTTGAGTGGGTCCCCAGAATTTCATGACAGCTCTTCATAAAATTTGTGTACAAACTGCTTGTTTCCATGAGAGCTGTTCATGTTAGAATATCCATAAATAGGGGGGAAAAAACTGTTTAGTGAATGTAAATGAATCAAAAGTGGACATTACTATAGTACTGAGTACTTTTCTCCCAACTATGCAGTCTTTAACTTTCACAAACAAAAACTACTCACAAATTTACATGCACTACTGACTGCCTTATACAGTCTCTTTTTGGCCGAAATGGATAGAATACCGCTGAATGAAGAATGTCTATGATCAATTAATATAACGGGAAGAGTCATTTCCATACAAAGTGGACAAAGGAAAAAGCTCTAATGAAGATCTGTGTTATTATGCGTGCTGGCTAATTTCTCACAGCATCAAGCAAAAGCCTGCAGGGACAAAGTGACTGAATCACGAGAATGTGTATTAATGGCGAAGGCTGCTAATTGGCCAAACAGAGAGAGGGGACATTAATCTTAAAGGCTATTTTAGACTATTCAAGTCTAAAGCAAACTTGGCACTGCCTAATGGCTAAAATCTAAACTGTGAGTCACAGGGGTACTTAAAGGGCTGCAGGAAGGTTAATCTGTGGAAATACACAATAAAGATTCTTCTTTTATCTTTATTTTTTAACCTCTACACTTTTATTGACTTCATAGTGATGCATTATGCATTTTTTTTAATTCTCACACTTTTATTACAAAATTGCAATTAAAAACCCACAGAATTCAACTGATATTTGTTATTCAGTCATCATATTTGCTGATGATGGATTTTTTTTAATTTCTTAAAGCTCATACAGTCAGATAGAAAAGAAAAGAAAACATTATGCAATTTTTTTTTTTTTGTTTAGAAATGTAAAGTTTTGTATTGCACAGTGTCTGCTTTCCCTTCAGGATTTTAGGGAATGCATGCAACAAAGCTATCACTGATAGTAATAATATAAAAGACAGATATTTATGATGTGATAGCCGGTGAAAAACTGTAAGTGAACTGTAAGTGAAAGTGGGATGTTTGAGTTGCTCAGTCTGACGTTGTGCACTGATTTGACAAGCTTAAAGACTGATGGTGTCTATTGTCTTTGATGAAGCACTGACACTTAGTGGCTGTTTGGTGTAACTACACCGTAACTAAGCCGGTAAGATTTCATCCATCAGTCGCAGAGATCTCACCTCAGGCAATCCAAAACTGAATCTAGATGAAACGTACACTGTATAAAATGTAGCTTTTTAAACCAAATATTGCGATTTAAAGGCAAGTAATAAGAGAGGAGTTATGTCAAATGTACTTGATTTGAAGGGCTTTAGAGGATTGACTTATACACGATTA
Source organism: Perissodus microlepis (assembly GCF_051167445.1). Lineage (NCBI taxonomy): Eukaryota > Metazoa > Chordata > Actinopteri > Cichliformes > Cichlidae > Perissodus > Perissodus microlepis. The sequence goes on from NC_140476.1 coordinate 11,596,790, forward strand.
CACTATATTCATAAAATTGCAGAATAAAAACAACTTTTTTGATAAGCTTTGTTGATTTTTCTTTTAAAAAGCTACTGAAAAAATTGTGCTTTACTGTTACTGTGTTCACTAAAACTAGTGAACACAGAAAGGGTGGATCAAATGACTACACACTGCTGGAGAAATTAGACAATATCACTATGCTGATCATACATTCATCCTCCGCACCTGCTGTCACTTATAGTCCTGTACTTCTCTCTTTTTATTTGGAGCAATAACTCTTTTCTTTGAGCAATATTCTTCTTCTCTCGACTGGTCCCTTTAGAGATCACCACAGAGGATTATTTGCCTCCATTTTACCCTATTCCTAGCATGCCCCTCTGTTACACCAACCCTCTGCATGTCCTCAGCACTACATCCATGCAACTCCTCATAGGTCTTCCTTTTGTCCTCTCCACTCCTCCCTGCCTGCACTCTCTCCTTCACCTGGTTGGATGACCCCAGGTATTTAAACTCATCCTCCACCTTCACTGCCTCTGCTCCTTGCAGCTACACTGTTATACCTGTCTGCCTCTCGTTCACACATATGGATTACATTTAAAAGCCACTAGCTGGCGCCATTGTCTACCACTAAACAGCGCTGGTGGCGTTGAAGAAAATGCATCACGTGATTAATCATCCGCCAAATTTTGGATGGTGCTTTAAAGTTAGCGAACACGGTTGGTTAATGAAGTTTTCCAACATGCCACTAGTAATGTCGAATATGTTACGACTTTACAGAATACGAGCTCAGAAAAAGTACCTTTATCCACGATATGAAGAGGTTTTAATTCGAAAGTTTTAACCGGAAGTTGGTTTTATTTTTTATTTTACATAAACTCGTGGGATAAAAGTGAAGAGGAGGAAGATTCCGTGGTTTCTAATCACAGTAATAGTAGCTATGAACCAACATTTCAAGCATGCCGACTTGAATAACACAGTGGAAAAGCCTGGGCAGCAATATTTGGAGAGGAGGAAGCAGGTTTGACAATTTGAAGTACACAGTTAAGTTTTGTGGTGCAGTATCTTGGAAACGCTAACCTGTGCAAAAGTTGCCTGTCCATTCTTCTGTTTGTTCTCCGACCGACGTTTACCAAGCTTGTTTACATAGTTACTACTGGTTAAATGAAAGTTAACCTACGCGTTTAAATCATTAATATCTGGTCTCCCATCCCTGTGTCTAACTTCATAAGAAACAGACTAGGTTAACGTGTAGCTAGTTGAACACCGAGCCTCTGTATTTGTGGGTTACCAGCTGTGTATGTAGGCTTCATGTAAGAGTAGTCACCACGTTATTTGACAAATAGTTATGTGACATTTTGTCTTTTTGCACCTATGTTCTAAAACATGTTGCACTGTCTTTAAGGTTCTACCTCCAAAGGGAACTACCACAGGAACCAGTGATGGTAAGTGTAGTCTGGGTGTCACATGCCCTTTTGGGTTCCAACAGATCTTTAAGCATTATATGTTTACTAAATATTGCACGTCACACCACATTTGTCTTCACTGGTTAACAGGATATTATTGAATTATAGCTTTTTTTTCTATTTTAAAAAATGGTGAAAAGCTTAAAAGCAAGCCCCAAATGCTACTGTTGACACAGTGGGTTGCAATGTTTTGTACATAACAAAATGCAAAAGTTCAGAGAGTCTTGGGGAAATTACATTGTTGTTTTTGTTTTCTTGTTTGTTTGTTTTTTAAGTGAAACAAAGTATATAGAGCTACTGCAGCTGGTAGCCCAGCTTTCTTTAAAAGAAATTTCAAGCGCAATTGTCCCATTGCTAAATATTTGGTGTTTTGAAAAACATTCAACTTGTCTAAGCAAATTACTGAAGCTCTAAAACAGGAGTGGGCGGTTAATTTTCCCAAGGGTCACATGGGAAACTGGCACTGCTGTGGAGGCATTCATGGGAAAGCTTATAAAGAGCTAAAATTCATATTTAGCAGAATTGAGTTCAGCTCGTTAGTGCGGCCGCCTACAACAATCCCGGTTTCTCATGTGGGCCCTTGAGAAAACAAATTGCCAATTGCTGATATAAAATCTCACTGAGGGCTAGTTTTTCCATTTTGGACACATTTCTAAAGTTAGACCACATATTGCACTTGCCACATCACATGTACGGACAGTGCTACACAAATTAAAGAAATTATTGAATGACTATAATTATTATTTTTACTAATTTTTTTTTTTAGACTTTGCACAAAGACTTGTTTTGACTGGTGGGTCCAAAGAGTTGAAATGCTACAACAGAGCTTTGCATGAACTGTTCAAAGCAGTCGCCAATCATCCTGAGCAGTAAGTGATCAGTAACACCATGGAAGTGTTTGCAAGTTTATGATGACTTCTTTGAGCAAAACCTGTATGTGGTTGTGTTTGGTTTGATTTGATTTGGCACAGTTTTAGTTTGCATGGCAGTAATAAGGACCTGAGTGCAGACTCCACAGTAGTCCCACTTCAGGAGTCTCAGGTGCTGTTTACAGAAACAGGTATGTGTGTTTCACAGCTAGTAGTCCACTTTGTTGCCAAGGGAAATGTTTTCTGCTTCACTCAGAAGCTGAAATGATATCCTAAGTTCATTTAAAGTTTTCTTTTGATAACTTGATACTCTTGTCCAGATGTGACCTTGCCTTCCTATCTGGATGGTAGCTCTGGGTCCCAGGAAACTGAGAGTGACAGAGAGCTGCAGTGGGATTTCCAGTTTCCCAACTCATGTGACTCATCTTCCTTTGCACTAGTCAAGATTTACCATGAAATGATGGCCATACACAAACAGCTAAAGGTTTGCACATTAGTATTTCTTCCTCCCATAATAGAATAAATAAAGCTCTATGTCCAGAATTGCTCAATCAATTAAAATGAAGAAACCTTACAAACATGGCATGTTAGGTATTTTGGTTTTTATTGTGCTGAAGCTATAGACTCAGCATGCATTTGTGTGTTCACAGGCAGAGCGACAAAATCAGCAGCAGCGGGAGAGAGAACTGCATGAGAGAGAAAGGAGGCTAAAACGGCAAGAAGAGGCTTTGCTGAAGCTGGCTGGGATGAAAGAGATGGTCCACAGTCGCATTGTGGCTATAGAGGAGGTTTGACACGAATAAAATATCATATTACATTAAAAAGAAGGAACGTGTTCTTCACCACACATAGTTCCCTTTCGTTCCACCTTCTACATAACCATCCATGCACTTACAGGTCATGGATTATTCCATAAGGTGTCACTGCTATCTTCATTTTGTGTGAATGTTCAGTTACGTGTGCATCTCACCAGAAACACCAGCATGAACTGAGCCGGCTGCAGGACCTTCTTCGAGAGAGAAACAAAGAAAACAAGAGGCTTAAAAGCAATTTCGAGACAATCAAGGAGCTCAATGATAACATGAAGAAGCAGGTTGGAATTGGTTGCATTTGTAAAATTTCTAATCTAGGTCTGAACATTTCATAAGCATGATTATTTCCAACTTTTGAATGTCATATTCAAAATGAAGATGATGGCATCTTCAAAATTACCATTCAAATCTTCCCAAAAATGAAGTAAGTTTTCTTACCAAGCCAGTAGCTTGTTGATCCAGAGGAGGGCGCTACAACATAAGATATCTGGAAGTTCACTAATACGACAGTGTATTAGGATTGCTTTGTCTACACTTGTTTTGTTGATCTAAGTGCTTTTGGGGAATTTATATTGCAACAGCGCACTGATAGTCATTGTCCTTTTTTTCAAATCAACAGTTGAATGAGATCAGTGAACGAAATAAGAGGCTGGAGAGCCAATCCAAGAGGGTGCAGGCTCGGCTTGAAAATCTTCAGGTAACAACAAATATATCAGTGCAGAAAAGGCCGTTCCTTCATGTTTTATATGAAAAGCCTTCAAGTTGTGACGTTTAGTCTCACAATCAGTTTTCAGCATCTAAATAATGAGAGTTGAATAAAGGAGGCCATTCTGATATCTGTTATCTTTAGTAAATAGACAAAACAGATATTGACATTTACTTTTTTTGGCTTTTTTTTTTTTAAATTATTTTAAGAGGAAATATGAGCGCAATTTAGCAACAAGAAGCTGCAACAAAGGGAGTATTAAGAGTACCGAGTGTTTTAAACCATGCAACAAGGAGAAAGCAACAGCTTCTGGAAAACCCAACAACAAGGTACTTCATCTACTCAGAGTGCGTCTCTGTGTGTGTGCGTGCGTCTCTGTGTGTGGGAGTGGGACCGGGGGGGTTGTTTGTTTAACAGTTAAATGTACTACCAATCAGCAGGATTTACAGATTTCCTCTAATTACAGCCATGTTACTAAATCTATCGTTAATGTGTTTAGTGAAAAACGCTGCACGTGGTTTAGTGTGGTTAGACAAACACTAACACTGCTCTTTACACATACCCGGAAAGGAAATGGTACAACAGCCCTTCTCCACAAACCACACGCATACTTCCAACTGACATGATAAATCATAGTTTGTGATTATGTTAAGTTATCATCACTGCTATTGATGAAGATAGATATACGGAGTTGGATACAGTTATATCCCTGCTGAGAAAGCTGGTTTTGTCAAACTTTTATTGCTTTATTTTCTTTTTTAACACTTTTTCTTTGCATTATATTTGAGCTGGGAGAGGTCTAATAAACACAGCAACTGCAACTTATTTTTCACCCTTCTTCCTTCAGGGCGGCGTAATTCCCTCTCCACTGAAGCTCATAGCCTTTCTGCTGGAGTGGGTGCTTGATGTAACAGAAAACAAAGTGGAAGGTGTAGGCCGGTGTTCAGAGGTTCTGCTCAGCGAAAGATGCCTCAAGGTGGTGTGCTCAATGCAGCTTTGCTCTGATCTTTGCATTTCATCCCGGCTCTATTCCAACACACACAGTTGGTGTCACAACAACAAAAAAGCAGGAGATGATGAGACACGGACAGAGTTTGATTAGACATAACTTATCTTGGGTTTCTTAGGTGCTGCCGTTATTAGCAGACCAGCTTCATCACACTCCTTTGTCAGAATCTAAGCTCCTCCTCAACCTGCTTCGCCTCATTTACTCTGCTTTGAGACACTTGGACAACAGCAGGCAGGTAAAGATAATATTATTTCTGTGAGCAAGCTGTGTTTTTAGAGCAGGTAATTTTTAGATGCACCAAGGAACTTACTGTATTATATTATGGACATGTGGAGCATGACATTTTTACCGGAATTCAGCTAAAAAAAAAAATAATTAAACCTTTGGCCATGCATGATATTTATTAGGAAATGTTCTTGTTGGGTTGTTGAAAGAAATGTTACGCTATGACTATTTAAGCTGTGGCTGAGATCATTATAAACAAAGTCTAACACAGTCACTATTCTTTTTCATGAAAATTTTAAGCGTGTGTTCACTGTGAGCAAACAAGCCAGTGCTGAAAAAACGATGCCAAGACAGTGACCTTCAGGGGGGATGGTTTGTTTTTCTGCAAGAAAGACAAAATGGGCTGCATCTTGTTTATATGATCTGCCACTGTTTAACAACTAAATCTCCTGCATAGCTGCCTGAAAGAACATTAATCTAAGTAACAGCCGCTTTATTCCTAAAACATTGCTTCTGGACACTTTTCAGCAGCAGTGTTATTCCTGTTACTAGATAAGCTTTGCTTTTAGAAAGTAAGAACACAGCAGGGTGAGATTACAATCTATAACAAGATGCAGGTAATTCTGTGGCCTGGCTCATTCATATTTCATCAGCCTTTATAAAGCTGAGTATTATTCTGCTAGCAGAAAGCTGCTGGACCCCATTTCAAAACATGAAGCTGGCTCTAAAGTTGACACAGTTTTTCCCTCCCCACACATCAGAGGTACATATTGACTTCAAGCGGGGGATATCCACTTTATCGCTACATCTCCCTTCACACTAAGGAAGGCTTTCTTGTTTGGTAGTCCTGTCGAGTTTCATCTTGTGTTTACATGAGATGCTTGGTTTTCTGAAGTCCCCTGCCTGTATGTGTGTCAGACAGAGTCTAGACATTTGAGCAGGTTGTCGCCGTTTTTGTGGCTCTGATAAGGGTGTGTGTGTCCTTCTCCTTATCTGGCCACAAGCCCCTCAAGAGTCCTAGATAACAAACATTGTACATCAGCAATTGCTATCTGAATGTGAGACATTATTAAACCGTGGCCCAATCCCATTTGCAGACTTGGACTGCAATTTTCATGCTCGTATGAAGTCCTTACCAGCTGCCAGTCATCTGGCCTCAGTCCCAGCTATGAGCTTGGGTTCAGCCTACACCAACTGTCCTTATCCACTTACTTTCTACCGTGTCCAATCTTCCAGCCTTAAGTCCTTGTCACTAGTCCTGCTACAGGGAGCTTGGGCCCGTTAAACCACTTGCTTCCTTATTGCTAAATAACGTGTTCCCTTTATATGATGAATACCAACTGGCTTTGAGCCAAAACACATAGATGGAGAAACAGAGATGACTTTAAGATGAGGGTTCTTGGTGAACCAGTGGAGACCTTGGGGAAAGGGAAAGACCACCAGCTCTTCAGCTTTCAAAATACATAAATCTTGGATAGTAGCTGTAGTTTACTGTGCTGATTTATTAGATCCATCAGTTATGGAAAAGTTGCAGAAGAAGCCTGCTGGCTCCCTGTCAGGCTGACCTTGTATTTTATACACTAGCATTTGATGAAGATCATTGTAGGCATGTAATTTCTGTTTTGACAGTTATATAACAAAAGTGAATGATTGCAGGCACAGTTGCTAATATTGCGCAATGGCCAGAGCATCTGACTGTGTGTTTCTGTATATTTTGCCCAGCATGTAGCACCATCTGCTACTCTGCAATGGGTAGGAGAGGAAGTGTCAAAGCCTGCAGAAGATTCAGATCACCCTATGAAATGCTCTGACGCAGCTGGAAGTTGGCCCCTTTACCGAAGCCCTTGTCCTCACACACGGATCCTTTCTGTCCTCATTATCTTCAGCACCATCACACAAGGTATTAATGAAAACATGTGTATATATATATATACTCCTCAAAAATTAAAAGAACATTTTGAAAGCATACCAGATCTCAATGTGCAGTGAGCACAGGACCCAATACAGAAAGTCGGGCCCTCAGGCTACTCTCATGAAGTCTGTTTCTGATTGTTTGGTCAAAAATATTCACACCAGTGGCCTGCTGGAGGTAATTTTGTAGGGCTCTGGCAGTGCTCATCATGTCCCTCCTTCCTCAGAGGAGCAGATACCATTCTTGCGGATGAGTTAAGTATCTTTTACAGCCCTGTGTAGCTCTCCTAGAGTAACTGCCTTTCTCCTGGAGTCTCCTCCATGCTCTTGAGACTGTGCTGGAAGCAACAGTGAATCTTCTGGCAATAGGGACATATTGATGTGCCATCCTAGAAGGAGTTGTACTATCTGTGCAACTTCATCATGCTACCAATAGTGAGACTAACCCTAGCCAAATGCAAAACTAATGAGAAAATACATTAAAAAGATGGTTGGGGGAAAAAAGGCAGAGGCCTCCACCTGTAAAACCATTACTGTTTTGCGGGTTGCCCAATTATTGTGTCTCTAGTGCAGGGGTGGGCAATTCCAGGCCCCGAGGGCCGGTGTCCCTGCAGGTTTTAGATGTGTCCTTGAACCAACACAGCTGATTTAAATGGCTAAATTAGCTCCTCAACATGTCCTGAAGTTCTCCAGAGGCCTGGTAATGAACTAATCATGTGATTCAGGTGTGTTGACCCAAGGTGAGATCTAAAACCTGCAGGACACCGGCCCTCGGGGCCTCGAATTGCCCAACCCTGCTCTAGTGCATCTGCTGTTAATGCCATTAACACCGAAGCAGGTGAGACTGATTAACAACCCCGCTCTGCTACTTAAATGACCAGATCAATATTCTGGAAGTATAACTGACTTGATGCTATGCTCTGATTTAAAGCATGGGACCATACTTTGAAATAAATGCAGAGATTAAATAATGGACATGTTTGGTAGACTGCATTCACTGTCATGATTAGAAGTACCAAAGACATGATATTTATTATCATCAATTACCTTAACAACATATAATATTGTCTTTGAGTTGAGTTCCATTGCAAAAATCGTGTTGTATTGTAAAGCAGTACTGCAGTCTAAAGCATTGTTAGGCACACCAGTTGTTATCCATTGCCATTCAGAGGTAGCCAGCCCTGAAGTTTCCTTTTAGAAGCAAGTGTCAGCACTCAGCAGCTATGTCATTAACGATGCTGGACAGTTATTTTAAAACAAAAATGAATGGAGAGCGGTAACTTTAACTGACTGGTCACTAGGATATAAAATCTGCATATATAGAATCAGTGGTCACATTTAATTTTCCAAGGAAATGAATGATACAAAAAAATACATAAAATTTTGACATTTTTGGTCCTAAATGAGGTTTAAAAGCTTTTTTTCTGTCAAGTTATACTTCTACTACATATGCATCACTAACAGCTCAGTTCCGAGTGCAGACACTGTTAGCGTCTCATCCCATCAGAGCTCAGAGAAATAAGTGTGACAATTTTCGCAACCAGTAAAATAAGAAAGAGAAAAAAATATAAGTAACTACTGTCTTTTCTGAGATAATTAGAAGATATGCCTGGCTCTATATAGTTGAACCTGGGTCAGGGTTTGGTGTCTGAGTGCAGACTTAAATATTAAACTGCTGGATGGGTTTACACGATTTCTGTTTGTTCCTAAACAAAGCTTAACTAAGACAGTAGAATGGTAAACATTTCTTGCTAAACGTTAGGATATTGGCATCATGTTACACTAACATGTTATTCTTCCATCCACAGTTTATATATTGACAGTGAGTGATAGGGATTGTTTTGGATCTAAACTCTCGGCTGGGTTTGATAAGGAAAATCCTCAGATCACAGAGCTGCTAGCATTGCTTTAGGTCCTTGGCCCTCTCCCGTTACGTGCAAATATTTTAAAGAGGTAAGGAGCTCTTTGCCCTTCCACACTTTAAATCTTGGTTGGCTCTCTGAGTTCAGCCCACAAACCTGACAAATCCTGACATATTTTATGAAACTCTTTTCTAAAATGACCTTCCATCTGCTCGAGGGCTCCCTCAGCACATCAGTGCAGACTGTTTTCTGTCAATCTACCTACCAGGTTTAGTTTTTTTTTTTTCTCCTTGTGGATTGTTGAGGAGCCAAATTGACTGTAATAAAGAGATATTTCTTCTCCTTTGCTAATTGCTCACTTTTATATATACCAAACTCAGGCACTTAAACTAACAAAGCTTGGCCTTTATCATATGTCAGGTAAAATATGAAGCTTTTGGAAATCTGAAAATAACTTTGTCAGAGGACTGTAGCCATTACATCCAAAGTACAGTGGAGAGTTGTGAGTTAAGTGGGAGAAGATGGGAAACAGCTGGTGAATGAGTACTTTCCATGTGTAATGCATCTAATGCAAAGGGATACACTAAGAAAGGTCTCTGCCTCAGTGAGTAATCTAACCTCAAATAAGTAATCATACAGTTAGAACCATAAGTATTTGAACAAATACAGAATTTTTATGTTTTTGTACAACAATGGATTTTATAACAGCAAAGATGTGATTGAAGTGCAGATGTTCAGCTTTAATTCAATGGATTCAGTAAATTTTGCATTAACTGTCTGGGAAATGCAACCATTCTTACACACAGTCTTTCATGTTTAGATGTTCAAAAGAAATTGAACAACTGACTGACAAGAAATGAACTTGCATTTTGTAGCTGTTCACTGGACCTCTCAGTATGAGGCTCAATACAATATCCCAAGACTTATAAACATTTGCATGTTGTTTTGTTTTCTTTTAATTAACTTTACAGTTTGTACAAGCTGTTTTTATGTATGTAAAATTCTCAGCAAGAACAGAAAACAATGAAAATGGTGGGGGCTAGGCTACCGAGAGGTCTCCGAGCTTGAAATGAACACGTGGAAACCTTCAAACAAAATTCGATGAGATCTTCCACTGTTACCCTTTTTAACATGATAAACATGTATTTGAAAAAAACATGTATGTATGTAAATATATTAAAAATCGTTAGTAATACCATTAAATATAATTGTTATTATTATTTTTAAAATTATTGGGGAAAAAAATGATTAAAATAACAAAAACAGCTACTTTAAATGTAAAAAAACAACAACCCCAAAACAACATATTATTTTTACATATTTTAAGACTATAATTTCAACTGAAAGAAATGTGTCATTTTCATCTAGACACCTGGAGTGTTTTTGACTGTTTCTACTTTACTCTTGTCATTTGCAGCTGATGTGCTGTCCCAGGCACTTGAAAGTCTCTATAGAGAACTGATGAATGAGGAGAGTCGAGGGCTGTTCATCCACTATGGAGGAGTGCAGAGGCTGCTTTCAGTGCTTCAGGGGAGTCGCACAGGGCTCAACATGCCTATAGACATTCTGATGAAACTCAGTGAGGAGTCCTGTAAGTAGGCTTGTTTTGTGGTAAACACTTTTAGATGAATGGTTATTGCATGTTTTTTTTTTTTTGTTTTGTTTTTTGTTTCTTTTCCAATGCAGCTCCGAGCAAAGACAGGCTTACAGTAAAAGGCTTTGGCTTCCATTGTAATTTTTTTTCCTATTTTTTAGACCAGTGGCGGAGCGGGGGGGTGGCTTACTGGGCTTAAGCCCGGGTTGTTTTTTCAGAAGCCCGGGATCTTTTGGAGTGTAATTTTTTCATAGTTAGATGCCTGGCTGACAACTGTATAAAGCAAAAAACTACACACAATATTCGAAGCACATAGTGCACACTGTGGGAATTTACGACTGTGCGCAAACCCCCCCTAATATTGGTATGATCCGAGCTCAGACACTAAGCGGCGCGGGGCAGCTGCTGCCTACGAGTGCGCTGTTAGAGAAACGGAGCCAGGCAGACAGAGGAGAACTGAAGTTCGACCAGGTACCAAAGCAAATCATTCGTACTGTACAAATGTAAATATGACGGTGTATCACGAAAGATTGATATCAAACTGATCACTTGACCCATATTACGTTACTTGCTCTTCAAGTGAATCAACAAACGGCGAAATGAAAAGCCGAACAACAACAATGCTGTTTCTTTAGTCTTAGCTTACGTGTGTGTTTATTTCATATTTTCAGTTGTTTCCCTCCACGGCTAAATAAATCGGTTTCAGTAATGCACTGATATACAAGAATGGACATAAGGGGCTTCTTTCAAAGAAAAAACTCTGGTAGTATTTTATATATTATGCTTTGTATGTTGTTCAGTATATTCCTATGCAAAACAAGAGGAACTTCAATACACAGCAGTATATTCACAGTTGAAACCAGATATTTACATACACTTTATGGAAAACACAAGAACATGTTTTTACTGTACAACATCAATTTAGAGTAAACTTGTTTTGTTTTGGTTAAATAAATATTGAAATATCTTTTGAATTAGTTAAATGTCAGAATAAAGAGAGACAGAGCGGTCTATTTTTTTTATCACTTTCATCAAATTTAGGAGTACATATACACTAAGTTTATTGTTAATTAATAAGAAAACTCCAGACGATTCCATTCTGAGCTGAAGAAGCTTCTGATAGGTTAGAGTCCATGTGAGTAAATTGGTGGCACAGCTGTGGATGCATATAAGGCAAAACACAGAGCCTGTTTCTTTGACATGGGAAAAATCAAGAGATGTCAACCAAAACACCAGGAAAAGAATTGTGGAGCTCCATAAGTGTGGCTCAATTTTGAATACAATTTGGTGCCATTTACAATTAAGAAATACAGATAGTTTCTCTCTTTACTCTTAAAGTTAACAAATATGTTTTTTATATTTATCAATCTAAAAAAATAAACATTTAGTCTAATTTGATGTTACAATTAAAAAAGTGTTTGTGTTTTGATTTGAAGAGTAAATATCTGGTTTCAACTGTATATTTGATGATTGTCAGCACAAAGAGGGAGAGAGAGGAACAGAGAGGGAGAGAGAGGAACAGAGAGGGAGAGAGAGGAACAGAGAGGGAGAGAGAGGAACAGAGAGGGAGATGGAGAATGAGGACAGAACAGAGATGGAACAAGAGCAGGTGAGACACACATGTTAGTCAAATGGTTGTTTACCAAAAGTATCACCGTATCATAGGTACTCATGTATCTCGTACCTAGTGTTTCTTTTTAGGTTTGCTATTTTTCAAATTCTACATTTATTAAGTTATGCAGGCTTGTTTGCACAACAAGGCTAAATAATTATATAAACTTTTCTCAATCTAAATAGTGTACTTAGGTAGAATTAGGTAAAAAAATAAGTGTAGTGCAGGTCTATGATGATTTTTAGTGCTACTATCATCTAGTTCTGATTCTGGTTCTGTCTTGGTTAAGTCCTAAGTAGTCCTGATTTTGAACTGTTGTAGTCCTGTTTTAATTCCGGATCAGTTCTGGGTCTGGTTGAATTGGGGTTTAGTCCTCGTGTCTTGATACAGCCCCGACTTTGTTCTGCCTTGCTGCTTAATTAAAAAACTAGTTTAAGGTGTCCTGCATATGTGATATATATTTTTCCCTATATGAAGTCATTCTTTTTTGAACAAAACTCAAAACAGAGCCTATTAATCTTTCAGTCATTTCTAACCCCCCCCCCAAAAAAAAAATCCCACATGCATACTACCCTTTAGGGCTAAGCCCCGGGTGTTTCAAATGTCTGGCTCCGCCTCTGGTGGTGACTCACAGTTTCTGCAACTTCTGCAGCGTCCTTCTGGTACATTTAACGCAAAAGGGTCAATGCTGATCAGTTCATGAATGTTGATACATGTGCCTGCTGAGTAGCAGTAGTAGTAGTTTTGCATTTGCATTGAGTAGCAAGACGTTTTGCATGCCAAATGTTTTTGGGCATGGTAGTAACCCCAAGTTGCTCTCTGATGCATCCATCAGAGTATGAATATGTGTGAATGTTAGATAGAAAGCACTCGGGTAGAAAAAGCTTAGAAATAAAGTGCTTGTATGAATGGATGAATGAGGCAAGATTATATAGAGCACTTTGAGTTGAGTTAAAAAGCGCTGTATGAGAACCAGTCCATTTACCATTCAGTCATTGGTATCCCTCACCCTAGGAAATAATTAAAAAGTGGGAATTTGATACATGAATACTATCTGTTAATGTGAATAACTGTAGTCTATTTATTTAAATGATTGTACCTTACACTACAGTGATAACAAAAACAATTTCACGATTGAAAACATTTTTAAATCTAAGATACTTGGTATTTGCACAATGTTAGAAGATATTAAAATCTATTGATGCTCTGTTATCTGACAGTTTAATGCTGTTTGAGGTGGTCCTTGATTTGTTTGGGGTGTTTTTGTTTTTCTTAATCCAGACTAGTTTCTTTAAAGGTATCAGCAATTATATTTTAAAAGAACATTCACAAAGGAAGCAAGGGGCAGCAACATGAAACCATAGACCGTCACTGGCATTCACCAACTCCAAGCAATGACAAGCAAAATAACCACAGACAAACACAAAGTGAGCATGTTCTGAGTGAAACTTTTCTGAACTTCAAGGTGAAACTTTAAAGTAACTACTAATCATAGTGAGGGCTACTGTTGATTGAAATGTTACAGGGTGGTAAAGACATTAGAGAGTTACCTAGGCAACTGGACCTTGGAATGTCCAGGACCAATAATTAGCTACAAACCAATGCCCAGTGAAAGAATGACTTCCTGTATGGACATCCCATAATAATGGTAAACAGTTAATTATTTAACAAAGATTGAGTGCTTAAAAAGCAATAATACAAGTCTTTTTTTTTTTCTCTCTAATCCACACAGAGTCAAAAGTGTATATATACTGGCTCAATCTTTTAAGGCCTTTTAACATCTCAATAGTGATCATGATGGACTATAACTGGTAGTTTCTCTTTACCAGCTTTACCAATTGATTGACCAATAGATTTACACAAGTTGGGAAGGGCACTTGAAGCCATTTCTAAACAATTGCATATGAGTTGTTTAGATGTGTCACCAATTTGCCAAGGTCTTGGAGAGAACACCTATATTTTTACCCTTAGATGAGGCTCAGGAACAACCAAGGCTCAAGCTTGGAAGGAATTGGAAACTGTTGGAACACCAGTGCCCCTGTCCACAGTAAAGTTGGTTTTACATTGGACTTGAGAGTGTGTCGGCCAACAAAGAAGGCACTAAAGACCTCAGTAAATGTCTGGCTTTCAAAAAGCACTGTACCAGCTGTCAAGCATGGTGGTGGTGGTATCATGCTCTGTGGCTGTTGTGTGGTCAGTGGTACTGGTACATTTTAGGAAGTGGATGAAATCATGAAAATTAAGGGCTACATCCGAATTCTTCAACTTCTTCTGAACTCAGCAGCTACACATTTAAAACTGGACGTCTCAGTATTCCAACATGACAATGATCGCAAACACACATCAAAATTGGTTTTGGAATGGATAAAGCATGCACATTTTCAGCTGCTGGAAAGCTCCAATGTCAACCGTGTTGAAAATTTATGGATTATGCTTTAAAGCAGAGTCTGTCCCAGTAAAATGACCCAATTAAATGTCCAAAAAGAGTGGTCGGGGGTCCTGATGGACAATTAACGAAATGCTAGTAGGGGTTGAAAGACTCAAATTACCATGAAATTCATGTCCAAGATGAGTGTATGTAAACCTCTGACCACAACTGTTTTTCATATAGAAAGTGCTTTTTCCTATTACTATTATAGGATGAGTTTTCTAAAAGTGTACAATTCATTCATTACAGTTGGAGGAAACAACACAGGAAGCTTGTGTATAAAACATGTTTTGAGATGGTAGTGGTTGGTCTTTTCTGTTCCCAAAGGCTTTAAGCAAAAAAAAAGAAGTGATGTAACACATTGGTAAAGAAGTCCCTCTCCTGACTTTTCTAAAAAGGTTATTTTAATTCAATTTAAAATAAGCACATTTATATTTTCACTATTTCCAATAAAATGTAGAGTTCATTTTTTAAAACATATTGCATTCTCTTTTATTTAGATTCTGCTGACTTCTTTGAAAACAACTTTTTAAATGGATGGTTCAAGTTTTATCCAGCTTATGAGCCAATTTTAAAACTGTATAATTCATATTGCCTAAAAACTGGTTTTGATTGACAAAGCTGCTGTGATTACTTTGCTAGCCCTGATTTATAGACTGCTTTGAATATCACAATTTTCTTTGAGTCAAAACAGCCCTCCTGGTGTATCACTCCATATATTCCCCACATAAAAACCACATGTGAAAAATTACGGGTTTTTTTTTTTTTTTTTTTCTGAACTTAGATCAATCATAACTAGTGGTCAGGCAATAGATCTGGAAATCGTGGTCATAAAACCTTGGACCCCTACCACTTTTTGTCTTACTTATTGGAAGACAAAAGAGTAGATGGAGGTGGACAAGGTTAAGATACCAGCTGCAGTGTGTTTTCATGGAAGGGTGAGTTCAGCAGGGTTATGAGCCGTATCATTTAAACTGCTGCATACTAATAAACAGCAGGACCATATGCCAGAGGCGACTGGGGACTGAGGTCTGTGTGTTTGTATGTGTGTGCAGATATTTGTGTGTTTCAAGGGGATTGTAAGCCTTGCGAGACTTGCTAATTATTCTGTTTTACAAGCAGTAATGAGGGGAGATGGAAAAGGGCTGAGGAAGAGGGGGAAAGGTTTACACCTTAAGGTTAGCAATAAAAAAATGTAAAAAGGTCCATTTATACACAAATGTACCAAACATCTGTGGTCAAATCGCCTCTTCTAGTACAGAGGTAGTCACATTCCCTACCAGTAACTCAATCTTTTCAACTATTAACCCAGCATAGCTTTAAATAACAGGACCTTGGGGAGTTTTGGTGATAACACTGTTTATTCTACATTTGATTTGGCTATATTAAAAATAATTGTCTTATTGAAACATATAATTAGTTGGAGCCTTGTACCTTCTGCTTCACTGGTGGATTATGTTTGTCTGTGTGGGCCATGTTTAAGCTTACATTAAAAGTCTGGAGTTAAAGGCAGTTTAAAAATGCTTAAATTTGAAATGTGTCAAATGTACCTATAAGCTGTAAAATGAATACCAGTAGTATTCATTTCAATGAATACCAGTAGTATTCATTTTACCATAGTTATCCATAGTGATTTTGAGGGCAAGATATTGTTGGTAAAAGACTGACCAATCCATGTTTCCCTTCTTATCTTTGTCATATTATCTTTCTATCTGTCTGATCCTTTCTTATCTAAGCCTGGTGCTATTCTTCCCCATCCATCTTCCGCTGTGATTTGATGCCAGTGGCGCTGCTTCACCAGCCAAAAAAGTCCCTCTGTTGCTCAGATTGTATTCCCTCGCTGCATGTGTGTTTTAACACACAACTACTTTTTCAAGGAGCAGGAATGTGACTTTTAGCAGAAACAAATGTTTGTTTACTCGAAATCGTCTTCATTTTAAGGTCAACGTTTGCTGTTATTAATTTAAGAGATCTACAGCTCCCATCTGTGTGCGCTGGTGTTGTTGTCCTTTGTTTCATCTCCCTGTGTGAGTTTGTGTATGTTTGAGGTTTGAGGTCAAAGTTAAAAGTGACAATATGGAAATACAATGTTCTAAGAGACACTCTGACCAGCATATGTGTTCCTGTTTTTCTGTGTTATTCATGGTTTGTTGGTGTGTTCGTGTAGTTTTCTTGCTGGCAAAATTAAGCTGATAATTCCCATCTCTTTAGAAGTTTTGACATTGAATAAAATGTGTTGCAGATCATCAGAATTGATTGCCTTGATAATATCCTGTTCTCTTTGCTTTTGTTGTTGTGCTCATAGGCTACTTAAATTCCTTTCTGGATGCATGTAGCTGTGAAGAGTTTTTCCAAACATCCTTCTTGCTCCTTAAAAACCCTCATCTGGACCTCCCATCTTTGGAGAAGTTCTCCATCCTTCTGCAGAAGCTCTCCAACATCAGGTAGACACAGTGATGTCCATATTAAACATGGAAGCATTTCTCTGGGCGTGGCTAAAAACTACCTGCCTGCTTGGATTCATGTGTTTGCGTTTGACTTCATGGATAGAAATATTTAACAGCTAATCAGCATTTGAATAGAAGATTTAGTGGAAGTGAACATGTTTTGCAACATTTATTTTGTGTATTGTCAGTGTTTCATAAAATTTCTCATTTCAAAATTCGAAATGTTTGGTTCAAATCATCATGACTCTGTATGAAGTAGGTTGGTAGGAAGGTATAACGGCTTTGTCATGGTTTGGGGTTGCATTTTAGCTTGTGATTCCAAATACACTGCCAGTGCACTAAAAGTACACGCCAATAGAAAGTGACACAATCAAACACTGTCAGTTATGCACTGGCCTCTTCAGAGCCCAGACTGCAACATTATTGAAGTGGTGTGGGATCATTTTGACAAAGAATGGAACAAAATGCAGCCAACATCCAAAGAAGAGCTTTGATTGTGCTTCAAAAAGCGCATTCAAGGTTGGAGAACTATTACCGAAGACTACTGAAAGAAATTACAAGAAAGCTTGGCTATAAAAGCTCAGGCTGTGTCGAATAATACATTTGTTACTGTATTATTACTGTTTTCATGTACATTTACAGGTTTTATTAAATCGCTTTCAGCTCCCATTTTCCTTAAAAGATATAAAGAAATGAGGGGTGGGCGCAAGACCTTTGCACATTACTAGATTTTAAGGGGTATGCTTGCTAGCATTTAGCATATTAGCAGTCTAATCAAACAACCTAAACAATGTCCCAAAACTTCTTATGTTGTGCCATGGAGCACTTATTTGTATTTTTGATATGCAACATTGGAGGCTAGAGACATAATGTGAAATTTGAAACAGCACAGTAATGGACTTTGTTCACAGCAGGTAGAGACAAACACTTTGTTTTTCATTTTCTTTTTTAACTTTTTCCAGGAAGAACCATCATCTGTTTGAACTTTCCTCCCTGCATCTCCAAATAGAAGAGCTGCATCACAAAACCAAAAACACGCACGCTTTCCTCTGCCTGAACCTTAGATCGATCCTCCACAACATTAAATAATACAATTCTCATCGTGTTGGTCTGCAGAGACTTATTCAAGATGACATCCCCTCTCCTTCACTATTTCAGCACTTTCCCTGGATTCTGTTTGGGTTTTTTTCTTCTTTTTGAAAGATTTGCTTAAACTTCAAAAGTACATGAAAACAGCAGCTCCACCCTGGTTTACCTCAGATTATAACTGGAGATATGCTTTCTTTATTAGTAATACAATGAAGTGTTTGTATTTTATTTGTCATAAGCACTTTGATTTAAAGCTGTGTATGTTTTAAGTCTCTGATCCATATTTTTTGTTTTCCAAAATGCAAATTGTTCTTTTTTTGGAGCTCATAAACCCATTTTTCCATATAAAAGTGAGTGTCACTCTTGCCAAGAGAGGTTGTGACTGTAAAATGGTTTAATGGCAATAAACAAAAAGAACTGAAGCATATTAAGTTTGGATGGCACATGAAGTACTGAACCCCCCCCCCCCCCCCCCCCCCACTCCCTCTGTGTTTTGTATAAACTTGTCTCATTTCTTTGTTCCAGAGCAAGTCTGAGTTGACAGAGAGTAATAGTCTCAATATGAGATGCGCTAGTGGTGGTTGATGGAACGCACTGGAGCAATTACAGCTGATATTTCAAATATAATTGAGTCATTCTTTGGTGAATTTAAAGGTTATACATGCAGGTTTTTTAATATCCGCAAAGCAAATCCCCAATTAATTACGTTTGTTAAAGTGCAGACTTCTGCTCAGGTTAGGTTTTTGGAATGAAAGATTTCATCATGATGAAAGATTTGTGTTCTTAAATCATGTGTTTATTGTAAGATATAGACTACCATGTACTCTGTCATTGGGTTTCTTTGTAAAACCCAAAAAACTGATTTAAATTTGCACATAATTTGATTCACTGGTAAACATGACACACTTCCTGGGAGGCAACATGTCATTTTCAGATAAAACTGACAAGTGATTTATATTGACATTTTCCTCTTGTTTCTCCCAGTAAAAATCTGACCGTCTTCTGCTCCTTCTATGTTTTTGTCGGTGCCATCATCTCCAAACCATACATCACAGCAGATCTCACTGGCATCTTGTAAATCTTCCTTTTCACTGTTGCTGCAATCCTGTCACAAATTACCCCTGGCACTCATCTCCACCCACTCTACCCTGCTGCACTCTCTTCTTCACCTCCTTTGTGCACCTATGCATTGCTTTAGTTTGATTGTTGAAACTCATCTACCTTCACTATTTCTACTCCTCGCATGTTCAACTACCCCTTCAAATGTGTTCTGTCCTGCTTCTGCTGACTTTCATTCCTCTTCTCTTCAGTGCAGACCTCCACCTTTTCAGACTGTCTTCCAGGAGAGACTTCCCAGAGCCTCCTACCTGACCTCATCTGTCAGCCTCTGCGAATTTAAAAAAACAAAAAAGGTGCTCGGAGCCAATCCCTGATAAAATCCCACCTGTCCAACCACACACCTCATCACATTCTCATACACGTCCTGCACCAGCCTCACATACTTTGCTGCCACTGCTGACTTCCTCATAGTTACCACAGTCCCTCTCTTGGAACCCTATCATGCTTTCTCTAGATCCATAAAGACCCCGTATAACTCCCTCTGACCTCTGTAGTTCTCCATCAGCACTCTCAAAGCAAACATCACATCTGTAGAGCTCTTTCTCAGCATTGATCATCACCTCACCCCGACTCTTTGCCATGGCATCTTGGCATGGCTCATCAACTTATTCCATCTGTAGTGCATTTCTCTTCTCTTACTGTCCAGCTTCACATACAATTCACTGTAAGCCTTTTCCTTTGCCACCTCTCTATGCCGTATGTCCAGCCTCCCTGTACTACTGTCTTCTTCCTTCATCTCCCACTTTTTCTTTCCCAACCCCTTCCTTTGAATACTTTACTGTACTTCCTCATTACACCACTAAGTCTCCTTGTCCTCTTTCCTTTGTCCAGAGGATACATCAAACAGATTCTTGGCAGTTTCTCTCAGCACTATGCCTGTACCTTCCCAGTCATTTTGTAACTCTTCATTACTACCCAGAACCTTTCTCAATTCCTTCCTGAATTTGGTGCAACATTCTTCCATTTTCAGCTTCCACCCTTTAATCCTTGCCTCTGCCTTCACTCACTTCCTGTTCTTGAAGTGTTACAGACTACCATCCAATTCTGCCTAATTGCAGAAAGCACCTCGCAGTGTATATGCACCACTTTAATCTGTGTATAAAGTCATTTGTATATTTCTTTGTTACAAGGAATACCTGTGTTATATCCATCTTTGATGTTTTTCATGTCATGGGATGATAATGGATAACAACGTAGCTTTTGGCCAGTAGCTCGGTTATAAATAACCTACCTTCAAATCTGCTCTCATTCTCCTGATTCCTGCACGCTGCAGAAGGACAAACCAATAAATCCACTTACATCTACTTATTTAAAGTAACAGGCCCTAAAATTCAAAGCTTCAGGATTTTGCTTAAGAATTATAAAGAAACTTTTATTACTATGTTTGATGTTGCACCAACAATTTTATTGACCAGTTGTGTGAGTGACGTGTTTATAGTTAGAACTATAGAACAGGTCATTATCACTCTTAAACATAGGGGCTTTAAATCATATGATATCTTTATCATATCTCTCTATAGATGGTGAGCGAGAGAGAGCGAAATTATCTGTCTCTCTCAGAGAGAGAGAGAGATTTTTCAGTTACTCCTGTATTCCTTTGTTGAAAGTAAATATGTTTGTCCCTTGATATGAAAATAGAATTAGGAGTATCAGAAGACCAAATGTGGATGAAAATTATTTATTTTCTTGATTTTTGTAAGGTCAGTACACAAAAGAATAAACTTAAAGTGTTTGTGGTAGCACATCAATATGTTCTGAATTTATCTTAGAGAAGTCTGAATAATTTAATCTTTCGGTTCAGGGCATGTGCTGTGTGGTTAATGAAATCTCTGTCAACATCAGCATGTTAAATCCACTGTTTCATCTGTCTCTCTTTGGATGTAGTACAGATTGAGCTGGAGTTCAGCATCCATTCACTCGTCACTTTCAGAATTTGTCAACTCATCTGTTGCTTTGGCAAAGCTGCAATCTGGAGATCTTGTGCAGAATGGTAACACGTGCAGTCTGTGCCATTTAAACAGTGTTGTCAGATTAAAACAATGTTTCTCGATGAGCAGTCAAGTTATCCTATAGGTACCACTGTTGTGGATACACAAAGACCAACATTTTCCTGTTGGAAGCAGCTGTCAGAAGATGGGTACACTGTGGTCATAAAGAGATAGACGTGATCACTAACAATACTTGGGTAGGTGTTTAAATGATGCTTACTTGGTACTAAGGGACCACATGCATGGCAAGGAAATATGCCCCACAGACTGAACAACTGATACTGGCAGAATGGATCCTTGTTTTCATGTTGTTTACACCAAATTGTGACATCTGAATGTCAAAACAGAAATAAAGACAGAACAAGCAATGTTTTTCCAATCTTGCCCAGTTTTGGTTAGCCCGGATGAAATTTTGGTCTTCTGCATACCTTAGTGGTTGTTTGAGTTACTGTTGCCTGAAGCAGTCTGGCTATTGTCCTCTCACCTCTGCCACGTCACATTGAAAGTCGCTTTCCTAAACCCCTTCTGTTGCTCAGTTTGAACTTCAGGAGGTCCTCTTCACCGCCTCTACATGCCAAAATGTGTGAGTTGCTGCAATGTAATTTGCTGATGAGAAAAAGCCGTTAAATACCTTTTAATTACGCCTCACAAAGATGTTTCTCTAGAACTAACCAAATATATCTTAAGTGTAGTTCATTAGCCTTAATATAATCTCGTTCCCTTTGTTCTACTTCGACTGTACTGTAGTCAGCATGCAGTACTAATGAATGTTAAAAAACACTAATTGAAAAGAATGCAGAATCATAAAATATGCTATCGCTATCTTGTGGCCTCTCTCATTATAGGCTTTACAATTCTAAGTGTTGCATTTGATTGTCTAAATCAAATGCAGTCAGATGCCAAAACATTTAGACATTTCCAACATACATATTTATTTAAAAACACAATTTTGAATTATCTCAAGCATCTTTTTCTGCATTATATTCTGTGATTAAAAAGTGTTCTCATAGGTGCATGTTACACAACATAGTGTGATATTTAAGTGGCCAATAACTGTTATATACAGCTAACGCAGATCTTTTCTCTAAGAGACTTCTGTAGCAACGTGACTGAAACGCTCCAACAAAGGATAGACAGAACTGATGGAACTCACTGTTGCTATTTATTTCAGCTAACTTTTCATCAGCGAAATTTATTGTAGCTGACATGAATTCAAGGTGCAGGACTCTTCAAACATTTTACAGCTGTCTTTCTACACTAAACGCGATGGGCGTTTGACAGTAAAATGGATTTTGGACAGAGTATCACTCTAACGAGCCCTTGACTGCCTATGTGTCTATTCCAGGAACTGTCAACAAGATGAATTATTTACGCTATGAGCCTGGTTCACACTGCAGTGTCTGGCCTGTGTTTCCTAACAGGCTCACGTCTTCGAGTCTGCCCTGAACAATATCATCTGCATGACTTTATCCTCTGAACTTGATTTATATTTGGGGGTTTTTTAGTGGCAAAAAAATTAAGAAAATTACCCCAAAAGTCGCCCTGCTCTGGTTTGGCTGGTAAACCTTATTAAAATGTTTTCTGGTAAGGGGGAAGCATCAGCACTTCCAATACAGCTAAACCTTAGAGCTGAGACAATCAGCAATTTAATGTGGCAGCCCACCAAATGTTTATTATTTCCACCAGCCACAATATGTATAAATACTCTCTTTAAGTTTTAAGTAATGCAAAAAAAAAAAAAGGTCCATGGAGGTTCTGGTAATATACCTGACTGTAAATGAGCAATTGTGTTATGAGGCAAAGTGGAACCAGCTGTCGGGGTTTCATATATGGTGGAAAGGCTGGGGTTACATCAGTTTCCAACTTTGAGTTTGTTTTCGCTTCTGTCAAATGTCAAGCCTGATTTAAACCAGGGGATTTTCGTACATATTGCTTTGCCTGGTGTGTGTCCCCGTGCCTATAAATTTCTGTTTGTTTTTCTGCTTTTCACGATGTGCTGAAGGCCTGCATGTGATGGCTCTGACTCGTAAACTTTTTCTGTTGCTCAACATAACTGCGGAGTTGGTCAAAGGGAAAGAACAATATGAACGCTATAATTTTCGAATTTAACAGGAGTCCCAGATTTATATATTTTATGTAACTGTTTTGCTTCATCCTTCTGTTTGTGAGATGGAAATAGTTACAGCAACTAGCAGGATTTTATAAAAAAGAGTCAAAGTTGGTTATGTGGTAGTGAGCTTTAGGGCTGTCTTGAAGATTTTAGGCTCTGCGCATACAGGCCTTCGGTGTCCCTCTGCTTTTACTCTTAGTGCTAAGACGATCCCCTCCATATTCCAGGCATGTGAGTGCACCAGTCTTCAGTTGAAGAACTTTTAATTGATGTGAACACATTTATCTGGAACTCCAGACAGATTTAGTTTAGATCCAGTTATAGAAAATACACCTGGCTGGGGTCTGGACACTACATGCTCTTTGATGTGTCTGCAGGTGAGTGACAGGGCTTGGTGTGTGCATGTTGGTGTTGCTGTCTGGCAAAGGTTTAATTAACCTCATGGTTGGCACTCCTTGCCCTGAAGAAGCTTTTTATGGCTTCATCCCTTGTCATATGAAAGTAAGCCATGCCAAGTGCTTTAGATGCAGTAACAGCCCCTGAAGACAAACACACCCCTCCTCGCTACTACCCATGTGTACCTACTCTGTGTATGTGTGAGGACTGGAAGGCATATTTAGTGGGAAGGACTATTTGTGGTCAATTTTGAGTATTTGAGACTAGATGAGAGAGACCTCAATGCATCCCCGATGCCCCAAAGCAGCATCGGCTTGTTTCCACTGCCAGCCAGAGTTTTTTTTTTTTTTGTCTTTCAACCAGCCTTAAGATCCCATTCCAGCACACACACACACACACACACACACACACACACACACACACACACACACTTTATTGTTAGACTGAGGTCTATTCAAATTCTGGCACACACCCACACTAAGCAAAAGCCTGATAACAGAAATGTGTGCAGAGGTGATGACTGCCACTGCAGAGGATAATGCCACGTGGATAGAGAAACGTTCTTGCAGGTATCATCTATACTTAGATCTGTGTTTTTGCAGGTCAGGTTACATTATCTAAATGTTCTCAAACTGGAAGGATGACGCAAACGCAAAGATCACAAGAGTTTGTATTCTTCATACTTTGGTAAGAACTAGTGATTAAAAGAAATACCTTGTAGTGCGGCATGATAATAAGAAGTAATTATCCCGATAAAGAAAACAGTACTTTGGTTAGCAGTAGAAAGCAAGTGGGAAAGATCAAACATTTGAGGGAGAGATATAATGAGTCGAACTCATTGTGTTGTCTTGTCCTAAGGTCTTTTCCCAATAAAATCATCTTTCATTTGTCTAACCGTCTAGTTAATATGTCACATTTAATGACCTTTAATTTAATGTTGAATGAAGTGGAAAATGCTGCGATTAGTGATTTTCCATTTGGTGTTTTCAAGCCATTAACCAACCCTGTCAGTGTCAGCAGTAACGGCTGACTAACATCCATCTGTGATGAAGAACTTTATGGGTTATTTACCACCCTCTATGTCATTCATTTCTGACATGATTCATGACACATATGGTACTCTTTTTATGTATACTCAGTCTGTGTATTGACTGTTGTAGATTATAAAGTAATAATGATAAGTTATAATCCAAACTGAATACTTTATTTGTATTCTCTTACTCCTGTGCCACATCTGCATAGGTGATATATTAAAAGAAATATCAATGTAAAGTCCCTTAGTAAAGTGTTCTCTCACAGAGCAGATCATCTTCAATGCACCTTTGTATAGATTTTAGAAGTTCATTGGAACTTCATGCTCACAAAAGCCATTCCCCTAAAATATATTCTCTCAGTTGGTGTTTTGAAGATGGTTCTAGTGAGAGCTCCCTGACAGGCTGGTCAAAAAAGGGTTCATGTGAGCTAAGCTCTGGTGACTAAAATTAATACATGGGATATGTGTATCATATAATTTAAGGATAAGCGAAGGAGAACGGATGAATGGATAATTTTCAGCTCCCATCCAGCTGCTCAGTGCCACCTTGTGCCCTGCAGATTGAGGTAATGTCATCTTAAGGAAAAAAAAATGGGTAAAGACGATCTCTGTGATGATTTCTCTCCTTTTATACTGAAGAGAGTCTCTAAGCTGCCACAGGACAAGATGTGGTTTTACACCCCTGGACAGGCTGCTAGTCTATGAAGGGTCCAACATACCAGGCATACACATTCATCCAACATATACTGTAATCACAAGTATACTGCGCCCTATAGCTCGGTTATAAATAACCATCTACCTTCAAATCTGGTTTCATTCTCCTGATTTCTGAACACTGCATAAGGACAAACCAATAGATACACAAACAGATTAATATACCATGCCATTTCAGCCATACATCTTTATTAAGATATAGTTTATGTACAATAATAAGTTATATATACAGCGACACTTTGGTTCTGTAAAAGAGTTTGTGTGTTTTTACATGCTCTACTATACTGCATGTGCTACTGAGGTAAGTAATTCATGTTTGGCTTCTGCTTGTTATTATGTCAGCATATTACATGTCATACAAAATTTGTCTTAAAACAGGCTGCACTTCAGTCCACTGATTCGCTATTTTTTTTTTCTTTTTAAAAATCTATCAACAGCATATTACAATTCAAAAAGAATATTTGTGAACTGAAGTGGATTTGATGATGACAGTCAAGCTCTAATAAAGCAGGACATTGAATTGTAAGCTTTAAATCAAGAACAAACAGATTCTGGAGTCATACTTGATAAGCATAAATGTAAATAAATTTAGAATAATGGAGTCCAGCTCCAGGTTGGCATGTAAAATGGGAACGACGAGCTTTAGGAAAGAAAAAAGTCTGCGCTTATCAGTCATGGCAGATTACGCAGACAACATCAGGTATCAGATAAAGATCAGCTCCATTCCCGAGAAATGAGATCAAAGCCGGTTTCGGCACTGCTTGGTTAAGTTTTGAAGCTTAAATTCTGCAGGAAGCAGCAGAGTCAACCTACAGCATGTTAACTGTTAACATCACTTATAATGGACTTCAGGGGATCATTAAAATGCAGGTCTTTAAAAAGGTTCAATCAGATGCTTAACAGACCCACAGTTTATTTACTGTACGTACAGCACCTAAGTGGCTTCAGCTGCTTTCCAGAACTCACACAACTGCATGCTGATCTTGTTTGCTATATTGGTCCCATCGGGGAGAGGCGAGCTATAATCCTGTGTGTGAGCATGACTGAGCTAACCACAAAAGCTGAATAAGACCAGACGTTATAGGACACAACTGTAGTGCTACCTCCACCGCAACCGACTGCACCGTCTCACCGTTGACAGCGCAGCAACCCCGGAGGCATTTAGTCATTCCTCTGGCCTGGCACTGCTCTTTTTAATGCAGTGATTTTATAGCTTTTCCACTGGGCTTTCAGTGGTTAAGTGGCCCTAAATGCTTAATTAGGTGCTGGAAATCACAGGCACTTTACACCCGCTCTGTAAACCACAACACTTCAGCCTATTAGGGGCATGAGGAGCCACACGCCAAATAATTAGGGCTGGCGGCAGCACTAGACCACAGTATTGGGGTATAAGATGGAAGAGGGCGAATTATTGAGGTGGAGGGGGGTCAGAGAATGGGTCATTGCTAAGGAAGTACGTGAAGTAAGAGAGTATGTGAGAGTTGTGTGTTAAACTTGTAGGCGGTGGACTGCGGACGCACGTGCTTAGATGGAGTACAGGCAGCGGAGTAGTGTTCATTCAGTGTATGGGATTAAAGCTGAAACACTGAACACACCACCTAAAACGAGTCCATGTGTTTTTGGGGTTTTCTTTTTTTTTTTTGTGAGGTGCTTGGTTGAACTTTTCCATACACAACATCTGCTTGTGATCAGTGTTTCCACATTTACCACACATATGTTAATCAATGAATAAATCCGGTCGGTGTTTTAAAGTAAACAAGAGTGCAGAGTCAACCCAAAACTGATCCTCGAGAATAAAAATATCACAATCCACTCTAGCACACTGTTGTGTGTTTGCTGGTGACTCCACGGTTTAGGGAGAGACGCCGGGGCGTCCACAAACGGCCAGAGTTCGCAAGCAGGTTTACCAAATGTAAGCCGAGCTGAGCTGAAGGATGTTTTCCACTCAGACACAATGACTGCTCTAATCAGCCATTTTTCCTGTTTTAAGACATGACTGAGTTATGAATGTTCACTCATGCTGCGGTCACACCAGATCGCTTTCTGTATATGGATACAAACGTCTGGTTATGTCACTGCGGCAAGGCTTTGGTGAGAAACTTAAGTGAGTGAGCCAGTAGGAAGGCATCCTCAGTCTGCCACTTTCCAGTGACTTTCCATTAGCATGCCAGTTCATCTTTTCCTGGTGATTTCTTAAAAAAAATGTTTAGGAAAAAAAAGAACTGTGCATCCAGCGCACAGGCTTTCCACATGATTTTTTACTAAAGTGTTGCATTTATGAAAGTCAAGAATCTATCAAAATGGGAGCTAATTCTGATACTTACATTCTTGCAAAAGAGAAATTATTTGAAATGGCAAACTTGAGGTTAATGTGAATCTGAGGCCTTTGATTTTGCTCTCTCTTTCAAACACTTTGAAAGAGAGAAAGTGTTTTTCAAACTATTAGCTTTTATACATAAAAGAAAAAAAGGATTGTGGACACTAAAGTCCATCGACATTCTTCATCTAATGGGGTAACGTGTGTATTTAAATGTGCTTTCCTCCTTGTCAGAGCAGTAAATGTCCGTACATACATGTGTACTGTAAGGCAATCAAGTCTCTAAGTTTCTGCTTCACTTCTTATTTAAACACTGGCGCAGCGATGGGATGGAGATGGGCAGGGAGAAGGACACACTAACTGGCTGTGAAAACTGCCAATTCCCTGCCGTCCAGCCACTGCTGCCCCCTCACTACTGCCCAGCACATCTGCACAGAGCGACTCCACGGCATCCAGCCTTTCGATCTGCACCAGGCGAGTCAGGAGGTCGGGGATGCTGTAGCCCGCCGTGCTAACTCTCTCGAAGAGCTGCAGGCCGTCGCTCATGCCGCCGATCTCGTCGCGCTTCAGTCCAAAACTCTCAGCCAGGTGCCTCCACGTCTTCACCACGGCGGCGTCGCTGCTGTAGGAGGAGCTCAGCATGCGGCTGGCCTTCTCCAGGCAGTCGAAGGGAAGCTCTGTGGGGCTGAGGCCTGTGTAGAGACAAATAAGCTTGTTTCAAAACTTTCATTCAAAGGTTCAGTGGAGCTGTAGATGCCATTAACCCCTTAAAACCTATTTTATCATATCGGTTTTTATGAGTTTTTGAGACTTTTAAATAATCAGTGTGATATTCATTTCCTCTCAAATACCTGATAAATTGCACAATTAATTTTTAAGCAATAAATTGCAAAAAAAAATACAGAAAGTATGGCACAAAAAACTCATATATATAAATTAATATTGAATTATTTTTTGTTATTTAGCTTTATTTTATGGAGTAGAGTTTGAGGGTCACAGGTTGCCACCAGAAAACTGTGAAACCATCCCACATGTTGTTGATGATAAAACTTGTTACAGAGGATATTTTCCTCTAAGTGACAGATTTACCCTCAGTTGCATTGCAGGCTCTGGCATACAGATCTAGAATCTTTTTCCTCCGACTCTGTAGCATCTGTGAATTAGAAAAAAAAAAAAAATGTTATCCCAAGATGATACTTAACTGAGAATCTGTTCATAATCAGATTTTTTTTCTCCACTATAACCAATAAAGGCCTCGTCTTCCTACCCCTGGGGTTTTATTGTTGTTGTTGATCCCATTCACACTGCTGATGTGGTTGCTGCTTGCGATGCGGTTGACATTGTTCATGTGGTTGGGACTCGGGATGTTAGTCTGACTGGCTGCAATGCCTGGGGTGCCATTGCATACGCGGCCACGGTCCAAGAGCCCCAGGGAGAGCAGGCAGAGGTCGGGTTTGTTGCCTAGGTTGACCAGGCACAGGTTAGGGTCGAGGTTAGTGGTCTCTGCCGAGCCCTGCTTTTCTGTTCCCGCCTCCTCGTCGCTGTCGATGCTGCGGCTCAACAGCTGCTCATTTTCTGAAGATGCATCATTTTCACTGCAAATATAAACACATACGTAAGTATGCATACATAGGTCGATGATACTCATATTTGCAGGTATTTAAAATGTGAGTATGCAGTCACAAGACCACAGTCAGCAGTCCTCAGTGGATTAGAAGCAGGCACCTCTAAGCTACAGAGGTGTCCACCAACACCTCAATGCCTTAATAATAAACACAAATGCAGTTTGCTTAAGGTGTACAAAGTTTAAAGGGTTAACCCACCTCACGAGTTCCTGGTGAGGATTAGTTATTTCTGTGAACTTCAGAGACAGTGATTGGTGGATTTATTTACCTGCGGGCAGTTCTATTTCTCAATTTCTAGTCTCTATGACTTTTTCTGGCATGCCTTACTTCAGAGGTGAAGGAAAGTTCACTGCCTCACCACCATGCAGCGTTTTTAGCAATCAGTAATCATAAAACATTTTTATTTAATAAATGGAAAATCAGCTATTTGTTTTTAATTTTCCCAAAAAAAAAAAAAAATCACATTTATTCAACTTAATTTCACCTACTCTGCCTCATCCCGCCGAATTGCTCTATAGCAAGCTGCTGTTCTTTTTATTTAATGACATAATAAATAAGATATGGTAAATGTACTGAACTGCCCTAGCTGTAGCTAGATATGCCAAATAAACTGGCGACTGCACGTTTACACTTGAACGCTGCTTTTCACGCATAAAAAGCCACTCTTTTGTTGCAGTCAGAGCAATTCTGCCCTGCCTGCTGTAACACTATTACATTAACATGCAAATGGTGACAGCTAACACCCAAAGAATGACTTTTGTCTTTGCAAACGTAGCAGGAATCAGAGAAGAATGCTGTTTTGTTGCTGATGTTTCTAAGCAGTTCCTGTGATTGACTGAAATAAGCAGGGCATTTTAAAATATGATACTATGTAATATCATTTTAATACCGCTCCTCTCCCTCTTTCTCTCTCTGCTCTGGATTTTCTCGCAAAAGCGCATTTTTTTGACAGAGATGCTTACAGAATGCCATTGTTTCGATGTCCTGGACTCATCTTCTAAACACACACACGCACAACATGGCATTGTTTCCCAGACATCTTACACCCACTCTGGCAGCTAATGCAGTGAGTTAGCACATCCTCTGGCATGCTGCTGTACCACACTATTTATGCTGTGGAGTGTGTGTGTGCATATGTGTGGCTCTTTTATTCTCTAATTTACACCCATCTCAGTATTATCAATCTAAGCATGCTGACTACGAGCACTGTAACATCTGAACACAGTGCTTCATTGTAACTTTGTGTGCAGTACTGTATGCTTTATGCACATTAGCCACCAGCAGCACTGTCCTCACATGCGGAACAAGATGTAGGTGAAAGAGGAAGGTAAGAAAACTGTCGTTTTTTTGTTGTCTGCCAGGACATGCTTTTACCTGGTGGTGGTTTAAGATGAGGCCTGGAATAAATACCCCTATCCCGCTTGACAACTACCCTCTCTGTTTGTCTCTCAGTATTTGCCAGACTTCAGGGCTCATCTGTAGCCCTCACATCCCCCTCCAAACCCACCTCCTTTTGCCTTCTCCAAAGCCACATAATGGCTTTCTACTAAATTAAAAAAAAAAGACAAAGAAAAACCCAAAATGAATGTGTTTTGAACACTACACATATGTGTATGTATATATAGGACAAAACTGCAGTGACTTGTTTTGTGGTCGCTTAATTATGGGCACATTCTGGAATACTGATTAAAGATTCTCTTTGTTGAGTCTACGGCACCAAATACAAATGCAAACGCACACATTAGTATACACAAACATATAACGCACATTCAGAGTGTCGCCTCTTCATTGGGTACACATGTGAAATCTAATGAATCTGCATTTGCCATAAGGTAAAAATTTATGAAAGTAAAAAAGTAATTCTACTTCGTGTGGTTAAGAAAGTCACAGTGGGTGTGCCTAACAGTGAGTGGACATATACATTATTACCGATACATTTAGCACAGTTATCCTGAAGTCACCAACATTTGCACATTTCATCTATGGATAGTGTTACGCTTGGAAGATAAAAGTATTTTGGTTTGAAGACCATACACAAGTTTGTTCATTTACAATTTAGGAGTAAATGGGTTGGCAGTTATTCTTTCGTACCTTATTATTCCTTTTTTGAACTTATTTTCCTAAATGTGATAATTTTTCTGCTTATTTCCACTGGATATGTTTGGCTTCTATAACCTCTGTATAATAAAATTACAAGACCCTTTTTGCTGTTTTATAGAATTTCATACAGTAAAAAAAGTCAATAAACAATCAGCAGATCCATTTAAACTCATTTGTCTAATCATTATTGTAATTAATAATGTATTTAAAATACTATCACTGCCAACTTTCTTAGTTTCATGTTGCTAGTACTGGATTGGACCCTCTTCTGCCTTCAGAACCGCTTTAATACTTTGCATAGATTCAACAAGCTGTTTGAAACATTCAGAGACTTCGGCCCATCTTGACAGGTCAGCATGCAGTTGCTGCAAATTTTCAGCTTTTTTCAGTCCGTGATATGAATCTCGTGTTCGACCACATCCCAAGGATGCTCTATTGGATTGAGATCTGGTGATTTTAGAGATGATCTGAGTACAGTGAACTCATTGTCATGTTCAACACAAGTTTGAGACTATTTGTGATATGTTACCGCGCTTCTAGCGGCCATCAGGATATAGGTACACCATGGTACTCCTGCTGCTGTAATTCCTCTGCTTCAAGACTTGACATGTGGATTCACAGATGCTCTTCTGCATACTTTGGTTTTAACAAGTGGTTATTTGAGTTACCGTTGCCTTCCTATCAGCTCGAAGCAGTCAGGCGATTTTCCTCTCTGGCATCAAAAACTCATTTTCAGCCAGAGAGATGCCACTCACTGAATATTTTTCTTTTTCAGACCATTCTAGAGATGCTTGTGTAGGAAAATCCAAGTAGATGAGCAATTTCTGAACTACTCACACTAATCCATCTAGCATTAACAGCCACGCCACCTTCAAAGTCGCTTAAATGACCTTTCTTCCCCGTTCTGATGCTCAGTTTGAACATCAACATGTTGTCTTGACCATGTCTAAATCCCTAAATCCATTTAGTTGCTGCCATGTGATTGATTGATTGTACTGTAGCAGATTTTCTATTATAGCCTTAGTTATAAAGATCTCACTGGATAAAATAAAGTCTTTTGTTTATCGCCTTGTTCTAAATCCCTAAAATCATGCACGTGTGTGTGGAACCCTTCATCTTTTGCAGACCCAGTGTAGCTGAGCTCATAACAAGCTGCATGTCAGCTCTTACCGGATCACGCTTTCAGTTTTTTGCTGCCAAAACTTTAAGCTGCCTGGATTTTTTTTACCAGCAATCACAGATAAGCTTTTCATTTTGTCTGAACCTATTTGTGCACTCAGGTTGAAGTAGGCCAGTGAGTCAGACTCTTCTCTCACCTTTTCACAGCCTTCTGAGGAGGAGCTTTCAGTTTGTCGAACTCGTCTTTCTCTGAGAATATCACCACATTGTCTGCGACAACAAAAGAGAGAGCACACAGGATTACTGGTGTTTTCAGAATAATTTAAACCACAAGAGACACACAGAAAACTTCAGTGACCATAAGACATCAAGGTGCTACAGTACATGGTGTCGAGACACATTATTCACCAAACAAACCCAAAAATATCATCGACAAAAATTCGTTACGAACACACAAGTGATCCACAAGCCCCAAACTAAAAAGAAAAGCGCACAAATCCAGTTTTGTCAGCTCCGCCATTTTTTGACTGCATCAAATGAGCAATTTTTAATCCACGTTGGCATCAATTAGAATATAAATATGAACGTGGGTTCCTGAGGCTAAAAGCTTTTTTTCCTTAAAACGGAACTGCACTTGGAGTAATACATAAAAATGATTACAGTGGATATTATATTAAATTACACTTACATCATGGACACTGATAGGGATAGACAGCATAATGAGTGAATACCAAAGTGGAACAAGCCCTGTGTGTGTGTGTGTGTTTGTGTGTAAGGGTGTGTGTGAAATAAAGCGCCTGTGTCTTTCATCTTGGAGCCTTATTAAGTCAGTGTCTACATGAGTGGCAGATAGCACCGGTAGAGCTCCAAGCAATGGGCTTGTCTCCCAAATACACACACCAGTCATCCAGAGTGCATTCACAGACTCGCACTGACCCAGCCAATTACGATAACCCAAAATTAACTAACAATGCAGACATTTAGCTTTAATGACTCTCTAACCACTTTTTTTTTCTTTTTTAACCTATCGCGTCTTAAGTTTTAATGTGTCTGTGGCCAGTGATACAGTAACTGTGTGAGTGTGTGTGTGTTCTCATTCACACCACATGTAAGTGGTTAGTCAGCCAGTCTGGGATTGAAATCGAACAGAGCATCATTGTCATGAAAAACGGCGCCTAAAGCAACGTATGGCTTCGTCTCTAGAAGCTTTTGCATTCCACCATGATGTATTCATCACGCTGCACGTCTATCAGCCTACAAACACACACACACATAAAGTGTAAAAGCACACAGCTGCATTTGAATACATAACGCTCCAAATTGCATGTGTGCACATAAATGCAGCACAGTATTAACATTTATACAGGATTCTATTAGATCTGATGAGATGATACAGTTTGTTTGATGACACATGGTCAGCACTGCACTGGTTGCAGGACAGATTTTAACATGTGTCCTATAATTCACATGTGGAAGCTGCTCCAAGCGCTCTTCAAATACAAGGAAACACTTTTTTTCTTCTTCAGTATGTAATGGTTGCAGAACAGACTGCAATGTCTAACTTCAATCAAAAAGAAAAATCATTATCAGCTGAGCCCAGAGCGCTTCAATAAAGCTTTGGGTAATACATGTGTGGACACCTAGTCCAAAGATAACATTCGGTGTTTGGTTTGACAAAGCCAGTCACTCATTTACCTGAATTAAGGTTTGTAAGGGTTTTTTTCTGCAGGATTTAGTGCTGCCGCATGATTTCTATTCATACTTCCGCTGACTGCTGAGCGGATTCGTGTCATCGCAACTATTTTTTGAGTCATCTTACAGTCTTTAAAGCTAAGAGTGGAAAAATGCTAATTAGAGTTGCTCTTGTTTCTCTAATCATGTACATTTGTGTGTCTTTGTGCTATTTGAAGTGCGCTTTTTAAGTTTGATTTAACTTTATCGAGTATATATTTTGTGGGCTAAGCTTTTGGAAATGTGCAACATGTGAGGGGAGTTTATGGAAACATGGTAATGATCAGTTAGTGACTGTCGGCCTGTTTACTTTTACAGATATGAAAACAATGAGAAAGTTAGAGAAGAAAAACAGATGGTCGGCGCATAAACAACCCTTAATGTCCCAAAGTAAATGTATGCTCGTAGTTATTTTGTTTCTACCCTTCAGGACAGGGAACTATCCTCTTGTAATAGATTGTGGAAGAAATATCTTGTGGTATATTAGCTTATAATTGCGTCTATATTAACTAGGTACTCTGCAGTTACTTTTCTTCTTAAGCACAGCTGACGTTGGTTTTAAGAACAAAAAGAAAAGGGGGGGAAAAAAGCACCAACTTTATTGTGGCCTTAGAGTTGTAAGCCAAATTTGTGGCACATATGCTTGAAGTGGAGAGTTCCTCACTGGCTTCCTAGTATCCTAGTTATTAAAAACATGTATTGAACACATGTATTGTATTTGTGTTTTTCTGCCTTAAAATGTCAACTTGTTTGACTTGTTTTCAATCCAAGCCATTATCCAATTAAAAAAAAAAGAAAGAAAGAGAGAGCGAGAGAGGATACGCAAGATGGGGTCAAAAGTGTGTCTGCATCTATACACATGGCCAAAAATGTGGAAAATGTTACAATTGTTTATGCAAGTCAAAGGAGCTTGCAAAGAAAAGCGTCTGGACTTCTTTAAGTTTACTTACTTTACCACCATTTGACCTTAGAACTGAAGAAGCTTCTCGGATGAGAGGTGAAACGTCTTCAAGTAAACTTAAAGAAGTCCAGACGCTTTTCTTTGCAAGCTCCTTTGACTACGATGACCTGGATGACTGAGAACCTTCACAGACATGTTTATGCAAGTATATTACTCATATTTCCCATAAACATCGCAATGTATGATCAAAACCATAAGGGTCATAAGCGGGATACTAGCACACATGTAAACAAATTAATTGTTTTTTACTACCAATTGTGAGAGTGGAAAAAACATCTCAAACAATAATAACAGTGTTTGTGTCATTAATTGTAGAGTGTGCGCAGCCTGTCTCACCAGGGACGTCTTTCTTGTCTTCCTGTTTGTTGGTCTGAGCCTCCACTGCTTTCACAACCTGTCCGGAGCAGCACGCTGCCAAAAAACACGCGCTCATTATGAATATCACAAAACGCAAACATCTACTTTTCAGATGAGATTTTGCGCGCGTGTTTGTTTATTCGTCTCACCCTGGCCATTCGGTTTGGCCTTCAGGATGTAAAACATGATGATGAGAACAATGGCGATGGCCATGATGAAAATGGTCGACATGGCGATAATGAGAGCTGTTGCCAGGTGACCCTGTCCGTGGGAATCTGAAAGATGGAGGCAATGATGTAAAGTTATGTGTTGTGAGAAACGAGAGAGAGAAAGAGAAAGAATGGATGATTGATGGAGACAGAGGATGATATTTGCGTTTGTGTGTATACCTTTAATTACAGAAGGGAACACAGTTGTGCTACCACTGTGAAATATTGTTTTTTCTTTCGGTTTGTTGGTTTGCATGCCTGGGAAACAAACACAAACACACACAGAGACAGGCTAAGTATCGTAATTCAGTCTACTTCGTTAACTGCGGCTATAACACACACATTCTCGTTTATGGATAATTTGGAGTTCACGTCCATCGCCACACATTTCAACACACGTGACCCGGAAATCACATTACTTCAAGTATTCAGTGAAAACTAAACAAATTCAATTCATTTTTATTTAGATAAAAACAACAAATCACATTAGTCGCCTAAAGGCACTTTAGACTTTAGGTATATTAGAATCCTTTCACCATTTGTGTGTGGTTTTTGTTACCTAGTGTCTGTCTTCAGGCTTTATGCTAAGTTTAAATAACTTAATTAATAATTTAATATTTAAACTTCCTATTTAAATATTGAGGATCAAGCAAAGAAATGGTGACTGGTGAGGCCTGCATCCCCATATTCCTCTATAAATGAGTAAATGTTCCAGATTTCTCCAAAAAGGGAGGTACCCCAGATGCTTCATGGTATGGACATTGGTTATTGGCAAAGTTTGCATCCCATCATTCACTACTGGCAGCGTGTTAGCTTTGGCCTTGCATTTTATTGACCTCAAAAGCAATGCACTGGATCATTCTGCAAATGCTAACATTTCACAAAAGAAAATCATCTGCGCTAGGAGCAGTAAAACTTTATTTCTTTCAGACCTTCTCCCAATGCAGTAAACAAACTGTTACATTGGGCAGGGTGGACACAAAGCAGTAACTCTCTGTCCAGATTTCCCTCTGTTTCCTATCTGTCCTGCTCTTTTCGCCTCCTCTCACTGTGACTCTTTCTGGATTATTCATCAGCTGCTTTTCCTCTTTCCTAATGGAGCCGTAAACTCCTGGCAGCTCATAAATCAACTCTTTTAATCAGTCTTTCCTTTCACCGAGCTGATATACTATAGACCTTGTTGGCATTTGGCTTGCCACTTCCCATGGTCTCAGAGCCTCATATCAACACACACATACACAAACACAGACACATGCACACACGCAGATTGCAGTGTCCTGTGGTTGAAGTTATTAACGTGAGGTATCTGTTTAGACTCTCTGGATAAGGATATGAGCCTGATCTGGAATTCTCTTTAGCGTCTTGTGGTTTAATCTCTTTATCATGTCTCGGAGTCTGAACCCAGGCTGAAAAACTGATAATTTCGCTGGGCGATCTGACTGCTTAGGTCCCAACAAACTAAGAAGAGCAGAATTACCCAGCAGTGTGTGAGGTGACACCTCTTACAGCAGAGTTGGCAAAAAAGATGAACATTATGATCTCTGTTGATACTGGAAATGCCATCTTTTTATTTTTAGTGCATTTATGCTCACTTGAGAAACGGCACACAGAAATCAAAAGGTGACCGAAGAAATTGAGCAACGTCTACAGACTCATCAGCAGCCTGCCAAAGGGTAGCATCAGCGCAAGCACAAACATGCTAATCATCTTTTTTTTTCTTTTTTTTTTTTCTCATACCCGCCAAAGTTTTAATTATCGCACACACAGAGCGAGGCAGGAGCCAAGGTAATTTACAGATTACATGGCAAGTGTCAGCCTGCCTTCACCTTAAGCAAAGAGAACTCCCAGCTTTCGTATTTACTGTTGGGGGCACATTATTTTTGAAGACCTCATTCAAAGGGATGTAATTAAATTGTGCATGATTTAAAAGAAAAAATTCATCCAGTCTAACCAACCTAACTCTAGGAAGCCACACTGCATGATTTACATCCATGTCAGGTTTGTTAAAGACTTGATTTATTTGCTTTTTAAACTGATTTGGTATCCCAAACATATCTTAGCGTTATGGTTAAAATCTTTAAAGTAGAAGGGCATTTGGAGGCCAGTGCCTTGTCTTGAAATATAAAAGAATGATCTGGATTGGCACCAACATTTAATGGGTTCTTCCTTTGGCCATGCTTCAGCTTCTCTGAGTTTAATAAAACCAAGCCGGTATTTTTTTGCATAATATTGCTGAAAGAGAAGCCAAAACATCAAAACTTAGATCCACCTTCTCCCTTTCCTATCCCTCACTCATGTCTGTCCCGTCTGTAACAATTGAAAATAAAATAAAATAAATAATAAAAACAAAGGTCGATCAAATGGACCAATACGGCAATGCCATGATGATCCATTTGGCAAAATAAATCCATTGGGTATCCTTGTTGGTCTTCAGACAACAATTCTGACTGGATTCTTAGATCCACCTTGGCTGAAGCATAACAAGTAGGAAGGTTTAGGAAATACGCAGTTGGTAACCCTTTTACAGTCATCCATACTATTTAAAAGCTGAGCTACAGGAGTTTATCAATCCTCCTATCTAACAAAAGGTATTTTCCAGTTTTCAAAATGAGGAGAAATGCAAAATGTTTAAATGAAAAGGGTTTTAAATGAGATAAAATACTTGCTATATTTGCCATTTCTTTGTAGTATTCACATCACTTTATCTTATCTTATTTGCATTGCTTTACAACATCACTCAATCACTCATTTCCATGCCTGGGAGAGACAATTAGGTTGCTGTTGAAAATCAAGTGCTTATTCTTACACACAGAAACAAGCACAACATACACACACACACACTTCACACCCTCTTCTCTGCAGGCCCAGGCTGCTTTTTGGGGTTTCAATCTTTCAAAACACGCTCATTAAATATGACACAATAAAAATAGTTTCCGGCTCAAAGGGGATTTTGAGCAATGATGGGACAATGAATATCGTTTGCTTAGCAGGATGTACCAGCCAGGGTCACAAACGCAGTTCAGATCCTGCTGATGTTCTGATCTGTCACATCTGGATGAACACGCGGGGGGCAAAGCAGAACAGCAAACGTCTTCAGCACTGCTCATCATTAGAAACACACTAGCACTGTTGAAAGTTTGCAAAAAGGAAAACAACCCGCAAGAGACTCTGTGACAATTGTACAATGAAAAAGCAATTAATCTGCTTGCATATCACAACACATCACACATCCACTACACAGCAACTAAGCCTCTAATTCAGGACGGTCAAACAAACAAGAAGATATGGCTGCTCAAGATTTATGCGCCGTGTTGCAAGTCTCAAGAAATGTCTGTGATTGCAGCAACAGTTTGCACACACACACACACACACACACACACACACACACACACACACAAACATATATAGCATATAGTGTCAGGTAAGC
Source organism: Perissodus microlepis (assembly GCF_051167445.1). Classification (NCBI taxonomy): domain Eukaryota; kingdom Metazoa; phylum Chordata; class Actinopteri; order Cichliformes; family Cichlidae; genus Perissodus; species Perissodus microlepis. The sequence continues at coordinate 11,636,005 of NC_140476.1, forward strand.
AGAATAACCAGTGAGGCAACGATGTTATTGATAAGCAGCCAAACAGCCCTGTGGAGCCAGTGGGGGAGTGGGCGTACGACTTCCTTGTATCCATCAGAGAGTCTGGCAGAACTCAACACAACCTCTGACCTTTAATTGTTTCCTTAAATGGAGCACAGGCTTACGGCAGACATCTGCTTTTCCACTGTCATATTGTACTTCCTTTCATTTAGGAAAAAAAACTTTAATGTTTGGTAGCTTTTGTAGTTGTTGTATGCATGGATAGAAAAAGCTGTAACGTAAAAGTCTAAAATTCCAAATTTAAAGTTGGGAGATAACATTTTAAAAAATTGCGAGAAAAGAAATGGAGCAAAAATTAAGAAAAGAATAGCTAAACTTACATTCTTTGGTGTTGCGTGGTGCGTTTTGGCAGGAATGGCAAACCATCCAATAGGGCTTTTCTGACCTGTTCCCCAACCTGTAATACCTGGAAAACACAAAGTGTCTTTAACAAAGGCAGCAAGAGAAAAAATAAATAGAGAAATCACATAATGTATGAAACGCAAGACTTTGAAACTCAGGTTTCAAGACGCTTATAAGTTCAACACGATTCAAAAGTATGTGGAAGCAGCGAAGGTTAAAAGTTTGAATCTGTGAGGATATGTACATAATTGATGCCTTGAGGGCACGAAGCATGGCTTGGTACAGATTTATGAAGTTATGAAGCGTCTGCGGGGGGAAAGGAGAGAGGAAGGTAGTGTATCATTTGTGCTTCAGGGCACAAGTGAAATATCTGAATAAATACACATGATTGCAGATAATTAAGTAATGGTTTAATATAGAACACATATATGAGGTCTTCGCTGTGCAGACATATAAGGAGACATCTGATTCGATGTTTGTAATGGACTTTAAATATAACCGTAACAGCAAACTCAGTCCAACAGTTCATGAGAATAAAAAAATGGCATCTCATTCACTTATGATGAGCAGTTTTTTTTTTCAATACATGACAGTCAATAAAGAATTTATTTACTTATTTATTAACAGAATAATAATTATTATACTGGAAAAACACCACAAATTATAAATTTTTTAGCAGGTCTTTTTGGGATTTGGTGCTTTTCAAATTAAATTTGAAAATTAGAAGACAGCAGATCATCATCCAGGCGATGACAGGATGAGATGATTTCAACATTAGACTCCCTGTGATAGTGTGGGATGCTTCTTAAAAAATCTCCTAATCATGAATTTCCTACCTACAATATAATATATTGCTATATTGCCCACATGTAACCAAAAAATGTTTCCAATGAAATATGATTGAATAGAAAAAAAACAAAAAAAATAAACGCAAGAAATTTATCGGCGGCGACACAACATGATTGATGATGCAAAGGGCAAATAAGGAAGAGGGAGGAGAGGAAGGTCTGGCAACATTTAAAAGTCCCTTATTGACTTAATATTTATGTGGCATGGGGTTGCAAAGACAACTGCCATGTGCAAATTGAAAAGTGCAAGATTTAGTGTGTATGCATACAAAGCGAGAGGATGTATGAAACCGAATGGAGCACGGCAGCCTATTCACATGCTAAATAATGCATCCGAGTGCGAATCATATTAAAAATGCATGCTGTACAGTAAATCGACGCTTGAGTAGAACATCCATTCAGGACGTAATCAGCCGTGTCTGTTTGCCCAAAGAGGAGTTGTCATAAATATCCTTCTTTGGCAGAATTAACTGGCATCCATAGCAAAGTTATCCATCTCTGTAAATTTATCAGGAGACAGCAGTATACGGCTGCGATGTGTACAATTAGACTGAATGAGTCATCTGGGAAATGTTGATCTTGCCAACTAAAATAACCACGTCTGTTGTATCTGCCTTGATCAGATTAACTACCTTGTTAAGAAAAAAACAAAACAAAGCAAAAAAAAAATCTCTTTAAAAAAGTCACATGCTTATTTTATTTTCATAAGATCTGTACTTTTCTTTTTCAGACTGCACGTGACTACTCTTTTATGTCTCTTGTATGTCAGGCTGCTTTTAAATGTACTTTATGGAGTTCTGATCACAATTAGTCCTACAAAGCACCTGGATCCATTCTTTCTTCTTCTTGTGTCTGCATGCAAAGGGCGATTTGATGTCATTGGTTTTACACCAGTCAGTGTTCTATAGGTGGCAGTAGTGTGCCAAGAAATGCAGAACTTAGCAACTAAGCAGCTAAAACTGGAGGCAAACAAATGCTCAAGTCATTTTTACATATAACATTGAGCCAGATGTTTTAAGGCTTAAGCACCTGTTTTTCTTATGGGACACGTATTTACAAGGACATGTAAGAAGATGCACCAGGAAAAAAGTGACAGTTCACGTCTCATTTGCATATTTAAAAGGCTACAAAGGCTATTTTTTATTGACACACTACCTTATTATTATAATGCAAAGTGAATAACAGATGGGTGAAGCTGACCATAAATGACATGGAAATTCATCGCATGCATTTGTATTATTTACCATTTAACAGTGATAAAGTAACTGAAGCCAATGAAAAACACTGAGTATATTTTAATAGTTCAATGATTCTTTGTGTGATCATTTAAAAGGTGTCCTGCATTGTGTGTTAAATGGCTGTTGCTTGTTAGTGTGCTTTACCCGGGTAAACAGGGTCCACACTCTGCGTCGCGTTCGGGAGTTCCCGGTATGTGAACAGTGGCACTGTAAAGCGCATGACAGTCTGTGTGACGTTTGCAGATCTCATATTTCCCTCCGGAGTATTTTCCCTTTGGGCACAGCACGCAGGTAAAGCCTTCATCCTTCACACCATGACCGCAGGTCTGCAAAGCACACACAAAGACATTTTTTTTATAAAGAGACGTTTTCAGTTTTATGATCAATTATTAAATCAAAAAAACAAATAAATACAATTTACAGATCACTGACATTCCAACTGTGACGTGGACACACACATTATAAAACAGTGATGTGTTTCTATCTCTGTTCTGAGACAATCTGACATTACTTTTTCAAAAGACAAGAGGAAAATCAGATTTTTTCGCATATCAGATGGATATGGCTGGAGAAGCAGGGGCTCGCTGCGCATGCTTTTCAATGACTGGTGTTGTTTAAGACGACTGGTATGTTTTCGAGCATCCATCTCCTCCCATCTCCACATGGTAATTCCTCTCAGTTAGGAGGCCAAACAGGCCACACGCAAACACACACATGTAAAAACACATCAACCTCTTTCTCTTTTTCGCTCCTTTCATCTTTCATTTCCCTCCCACTTTCATCTGTCTATTAAAAAAAGCCTATGCCTCTTAGCTTTAGGCTACAGCAGGCTGACTCTAACAGAAATCTAATATTCTCTCCCTTCTTTTTTTGACGTCCGTGAGTCTCGGTGTGATTGTTTGATATAAAACCGTGCTGGGTTATCGGCAGGATCTTGTCACTTTGAGTTAAAGCTCTCGTTGGATCATTTATACTCAGGATTACAGTGACTCAAAGCTTCTCCAGAATGATTAAGAACTCGTTCCTTTGAAAAGCAAATTGATGCCTTTTTGAATCTTGCTTATTATAGGAGTTATGGAGGTGAGTGAAACTCAGATAGTTATGCTTGTATTATAATACTTGACCGTGAAGAGAAATAAAGGCGATTACCTCAGACTTGCAGTGCATATCATCAAACGCCAAAGTTACAAGGGACCATAATCACAATACACAATACAAGATGCAATCTGATGTAAAACTTCTGTACTTCTTCACTTCCTCAATGTTTCCTCCCCCACCAACCCTTCCACCAAAATCAGAAATGTAAGGGTGGGCTGTTAACTAGCCTGGAAATCTGCATACAAGATGTGCACTGAAATAGCTCTTCAATATCTCTCTGCACTGTGTGGAGTCTTGCATAGTGTCTGTGCGAGTGTGTGCGGGCATGTACTTTTTGGAGTCTCTGTTTTGAGCAAGAACTTTCTGGTTATACTGTGATTAAGACACGTGTACAAGAAACATGTCAGGGAAACAGAAGACAAGTGACAGACTGTTCCAGACTGTGGCACCTAAAGGATCAGAGTGCAAAGAGGGCTTTCATGTCACTGATGAAACTACTCGAGGTTTACATTCAAATGGCTGCAATACTCTTTGATTATCAGACCGAGCTTCTCATCAGGTGGAGAAAGAGGAGAACGATCATTTGATTTCACCAGCTGCTTTATAGAAGTTTCTGTTAACATGCGGAAACACAAAGCAGGAATGAGGAAAGCACCAGAGGAGAGAACTAAGATAGAAACAAAGGGTTTAGTGCACTGTGATCACTTCCATGCAAATGTGTAATTGTGGGGTTTTTTGTCTGCCTTTGGGGATCATTAAAATACTTGTAGTATTTGATCGTTTCTTGGTTCATGCTTTTTCTGTGATCTTGTTTTTTAAGCTCTTTAAATACAGAATGCACTACAACATCCATCCAGCTGCTGCTAATTTTGCCCGTCCAGCGCTGAGTCTAGAGTGCTGAGAGGTTTTTCGTCTATTTTAATAAGCTGCTGTGGTTAAAAACTGCCACTGAGCAGTCAGAGTGCCGAGGGAACCTGCAGTATTGGGTGGTTTGACCGTTCATAACATCGTGCCTAATTTGAGGTGAGTCGCATTCAGCTGGAAAAACAGTGACGCCACATACTTCAGTGCGCCGATACAAATCAGATCCTGAGGACATTGTCAGTCAAATTCACCGTTGCATCCACGCAACCCTTATAAAGCAAGACAGTTTGAACTGTTAGTCTTAATTAACAATACCCAGAGGGTGTTTTAACATTTTATATTCATTTTTTTTAGTCGGGTTTATTTCATTTATTTTATTTTCAGCAGGATAAAATGTGAGACAAAACAGTGTGCCATGTTTTCTGTTTTTGATAAAAAGGTTCTTCTAAAATTCATTCTGCTTTGTAAAATCTGTATCTATATCAATACAATTTATAACTCTTACTACTATGCAAATTTAGATTTAAATTGCACTTATACAGCACTTTTCTCCTTTATTTGAGCACTCAAAAGGCTTTCTTACTACAAGCCACATTCACGCACACACACACAGACACACACACACACCTACACAAGTGTTTTTTTGTCTAAGAGCTTTTAACTTGACATTTATACATTCAAACACCGGGGGCAACTCAGGGCTCAGTGTCTTGCCCAGGGATACTTCCGCTTGCAGACTAGAGGAGCCATGGATCAAATGACCGACATTCCAATCAGTAGATGACCCACAGCTGCTTTAAAGGACATCGACTTTAGATAAGTAGTTGGAGAAGTTGAATTTTTCTTTCTGCTATGTTTTGATCAAATGATTTAAGCATTATTCATGGAGGTTAATGAGCCCAGAGAATCCAGCTTCTACTGAACAGACACATGTATACACACAAATATAAAAGTAAATCCTGATAAAGGGTCTGCTCAAAATATTGAATAAATGCAGCATATAGATTTCCTGTTTATGCACAAGAATTCTACAAATGTTGAAAAAATATCATTGCTTTTTTTTGTACCACACAATAATGTAGTTGGTCTCACTACTGCTTTAAGTCAAGGGTGCTACCTGAGCAAAGCATGCAAGAGGCCAAACTTAGGACTTATTGGGAATTCTGGATATTTGCCAGCTCTGTTTGGACACAGGTGCCTCACAATGTCTTTGTGCTATCTACCTGGCAGGATAAAGACCATACACTGTTCTGCTTTGACTAAGTAGGACACTTGCGTTCCCATAAGCAGCTCCACCAGTAATACCGAGAAAAGTTTAGAGATGTAGAGCATGTGTGAAAACGGCTTGTAATTCATTCTGTTCACCCTTGAGTGCAGCTGTCTCTCTCAAGCGGGTGTGGCACCCCCAGGTGCCCACTGAAGCATTTACCTGCACTTTGTTTGCTTTGGCTGTTGGCAGACTGACTGACGAGGGCTAAGTCACTATGTGACTACTGCAAGCCTTTCACTGTAATGCATGCCTTCACGTTGAAGTCAATGATAGCAATAAACCATAAAGAAATTGTTAATTTAAATTAAGGCACCTTTCACCGTGCAGCTATGTGTGCGTGCTGTGTATTTGTATATATGCGTATGTGTTGGAATGCATGGATTGTGGGTGGTCTAAGCAAAACTGACACCTACATTCAAAAAGTCCGTTTTTTCTTCAGTTTTTGACGGTCTTAGTTTGACGATGATTTGCTACTGCATTTCCTTCACTCGTGCTGTCAGTTGATTCCAACACTTGATTTCAAAATGTACTCAGATAGTGTAACAAAACAAAAATCTTTTACGAGTTAAATTAACATTTTTTATGTATGAGTGCGTGCATGCATGCATGCATTCTCACCATATATGGCTCATGTCCTGGCTGGCACTGAGGGCAGGCCTGGCAGCTGTTACTGGTCTGGTTGAAGAACTCATTCTGTCCACAGATGTTATATTCTGCACTAGCAAACACACAACACACCTGGAAGAAGAGAAAGAGAGTCAGAAAAGTGGAGTCGAGATCAGACGAAATAAGGACAAAACAACATATAATAACTTGTGAAAACAGAAATGACAGATACATACTACTGCTGACAGACTCCTTGTGCAAGACATGTTTGCAACCGGCAAAAAAATTAAAGGCACTGCTGCTTAATAGATCCAGATCAACGCCTAATCTAACAGATTTATCACAGGGCTAATATTACTTATTTGCTGATCTATCAGTAGTGGAATTTGTAATTTCCAATAAATCATAATCAGGAGAAACACTCTTCAACTATGTTACAAGTGTTGACATTGCATAGTTTGTCCACCAGAGGGCACTCTGCAAGTTTCCCAATACTAACAGTTGTGTTTGGAAATACAACAACCAGCTTATTCAAGCAAAAACAGATCAGTAAATAAGCAGCTACACTGTTGTAGTTGTTTATTTACTTAATCATCCAATATTTTGGACTATCAGATATTTAAATCACCTAATATTGGTATTGGTATTTGCCTTAAACATAATTTTTTAATTCTTATTATCATAAGTTCTGGAAAAGCAGATACTCCAGTTTCGCCACAAAGAAATGGCTGATGATATATATAGGGGCTACATCCATCTTTCATTTTATTTATAGAGTCTATAAATAAAATTAAGCATCCATGAATCAGCATCTTCACTTTAACTGGAAATAAACAAGCAGCAAATAAAACAAACATGCTGACTTCTTTGTCTGCAATAGCTCAGATGGAGACCATCGTTAGCTGTCCTCATGTCAAACAAGAGTTTGCATGATCCCATCAATTGCATGTGTGTGTGTTTGTTTGTGGTTGTATTACTCATGTTGTTTAGACATAAATATGTCTACACAGTAACTCATTAACCTCAATCGCTGAAGTGTGAGGTGAAGACCTGGTTTAGACCTTTCAGGTGCATGAAGAAAAGTTGTGGTATTGGTTAAGATTTGGAAATGAACGCAAGTCAGTATAACATGCTCTAAAATGTGAAAATGTGACGGTGTAGCCTATGTGTCTTTGTGCCGTGTCACTGTGGCTCACTGTAATAAGTAGCAGCTGGTATTTATAGCTTTACCAGCACACTTTGTCCTTTTCCAAACAAACAAACTGACTTTTAAAAATCATTTGCAGTCCAGAAAATGATGGAGTGAAAGTAAATGAGTGCATGACTGTGCATGACTAAGTTTCTCCATCTTCTCTCTATTGTTTAATAACATCTCCCACTCACTGTATTCTCCCTAATAACCATCTCATGTCAGCAGAGATAAGGCACCATTTAAATAAATATACATCTACACCACGAGTGTGTTTATGTGTCTAGATATTCAGTATTTGACTGCATATATTATCTCATACCAGATATTTGGTGAGTCAAACCAGATCCTCCAGATTAGCTTGCAATAGTTCACAGGTTAAGTAGTGCTTCCAGTGATGAGTAAATTAAAACTGGTGGATTTAATATGTTTAGTTTGAAACTGAAATCCTTTGTTTTAGAGCTAGTGTGGAGTCACTGAGAGCAATCACTTTCTGCAAGAGACATTTAGATATTGTCTTTCTTTGTGTCTTTATTCATTTAACAGTTACAACACGTGCTAATCGACATCAAGATACCAAAAATATTTAAAGATTTAAAGATGCCAGATTTGATCAAAACTGCTGTTTTACATCTGGTTTCCCAGGGAAAGTCGCATAAAAAAAGAGATTCAGCAAAAACAGATATTAATACCTCATCAGAGAGAAATTAGTTTCAAATGGTCACAGACCTGGTTTCCCATCAGCTTCTTTAAGATGAGCTTTAAATGTGGGATAAGTAGAGTGCTCGTTTATTGTCATTAGTAAGCTGTTCTATTTACTTCCCTTTACTAACAGCACAGATTGTCCAACTGCAGTGCGCAAAGAAAAGCTTTTCTTTGCAAGCTCCTTTGACTACGATGACCTGGATGACTGAGAACCTTCACAGACGAACAGATGAGTCGCCCCCTGCTGGCCTTGCAAGTGTATGCATGTTTAAAGCACATCAGCGTTCAATTTTTTTGTATGCAACTGATGTATTTAAAAAGCATTTAAAGCAAGATGATGCATTCTTTAACGTGTAATAATTATCTCAGCCTATAGAATTAAAATTTAGCAGAAACTAAGGGGACTGCAAATAATATAGTGCTAGTATCCATCACTTCTATAATCATCAAAAGGGTGCTATGTTGTATGACAGTAGCCGAGAAGTATACTGTCTGTCATTCTGGGAAAGAGGTTAAGATGAGAGTGTGTGTCAGAAGACTGCCAGTAGGTTTCAGCATCAAAACAAGCTGAGAATCTCCAGATTGTAAGACAGATTATAAAGATATCTGTTCTATAAAAACTCCAAGGTTCACTAATTGGTACAAGTGCTGAAGAGTTATGCAAGCTGCTGGCACATAAAACCACAAAGTCTGTTTTTTTCCTGTGCCAAATGTGGAGTTTATTATGGCTGCGAGCCATACTGCTGGACCAATATGGGTTTCTGCGGGGTCAGCATCAAAAACAAGATGACAAATTTAAATTCAAGCTACTGCTTTATGATTTTAGAGAGGGCGTGAAAAGAAGAAAAAAGTAAAGAGAAGAGCAGAGGAACGCAAACAGACAAAGAGAAGGGGTGGAGAGGGGGAGAAAGTGATGTATGAAGATATGCAAGGGAGAAGATTTTATCAAATATAAGGTCAAATGAGCGGATATGAGGCAGGAGAGGAAAACTTACTAATAACGAGGACAGAAAGATCGACTTCTTCTCCCTCCTTTCTGACATTTTTGTGTGTTCTTCCTGGGAGAGCTGAGAGAAAGACAGGTTGTTAATTCGAATTATATTCATGCAAACATTCCAGCATTCAGACTCCTGCACAAAACTTCAATCATAAAACAGCATTGTTATGAATGTCAGCATCCTGCCGACAGCAGTGCTGTCAGTGGGGATATTGTGTTTCTGTGTGTGTGTACGTGTCGGTGTGGCCCAAATGACTTCACTCTCATGACGTCACACCAAGATCAAGTAAAAGCAACAGAACAGCCCATGGCATTCTTCTGACTCATAACTACAAGCACACATCACCGTTGGCTAACCTCTGCTTCAATAAATGTTGGTGATATCACTTAACAACATTTAATTATACGCCTATTTCTTTGTTATGTCTCTGTCACGTTGGGTTAGAAATTTTCTCCAAACCTCAACCTCAGCTGAAACGCGAGTAAAACCATCTTTCAAGCCTAGTTTCACACTGATGGCTGCCACTTAATAGTGCAACTAATATTTAATGCTAACCTGGTATTGTATCAGGGTGGAAAAAGTTGGCTTGCAGTAGGGTGTAAATCCCCAGAGTAATATAGTCGATCAGTAGGTAATAAATCAATTTGATGTTTCTAATTCAGTTTATAGTTCTGCTAAGCACAGGTTAAAGGAGAAGGAAAACACTTAAAATAAAATGCCTAGGATCCATTTTCAAATCATACTTCCACAGCTACTGCAATCATTAAGTTGACATTAGGTAAACAGCAATTTTACATTTTGTGTTTGTTTCTGCAAACACGCTAAAATATTCTTTACCTCGCTGCTAAACGGTTTAATGACAAGCTGACACGAAAACGAAGAGGTTACAAAGGTCGGGAAAGCTATAAAATCCCTGAGGAAGAGAAAGCTTGTTTAGTTTGGTTTTTGTGAAATGACAGCTGTGTTTGGATATAAGGTTGTTGATAGCAGCACTTCATAAAACATGTGTGTATTCCCCCTTAATGTGCCAGAAATTAATCTGCCGTGTGGTATTGTTTGATTGCTTGTTTATTTCTTGGAAATGCAAGCGTTTCCAAGAAAGTGTCTCTGATTTTAGTCACTGTATGTTTGTCCTGCACTGAGTATACAGCATTTCTGTGTGTGTATGTGTGGCTGTCTGTGTCTATGTTTAAATACCATTCACTGATATATTTTGCTTGTAACATTAAATTACTAAATTATTATTAAGTCATTAGTTTGTCACTGTCAACAGGGAAATAAATACATATGTCTCCGAGTAACTCAGCTGGCCGGGATCCGTTCTAATTATTATTATTATTATTTCTACCTTGCTAGTCCTTTATGGCATAGATTCAACAAGGTGCTGGAAACATTCCTCAGAGATTTTGGTCCATACTGACTTAATAGCATCACTTAGCTGCTGACGTTTTGTCACAAATTTGAGTACAGTGAACTCGTTGTCAGACTGAGATAATTTCAGCTTTGTGACATGGTGTGTTACCCGGCTGGATAACAGGCATCAGATAATAGATACAGTCATTTTTCCACCTGTTTATAATGGGCCATGACACATACTAAATACTGGATGACACATCATTATGCAAACTAACAGATTTTTTTTTTGTACTTTCAAGTCACAATTTCCGGTGTATCTGTGGCTCAGTACAGTTAACATTTTTTTTCTTCCTGCAATATAACATTAAATAACATTTTTGTTTGAAGAATCCACAAAAATCCCAACATGTTTGAATCCTGATTATATGGTTATCAGCTATCAAAAGAACATTATACAGAAAAGTACGTGACCTCATTAAAATCGGTCATTAAAATCAATTTCATATTGTTCTATGATATCTTTTTAAGTATGGATCAGTTTAACAGTCATCAAGATGCATTCATGGAAATTAACAACAGCGCTGTCTTGTAGCAGGACTGGCTTTCATCATCCATCAAGGCAATGACTCCCCGACATGTACCAGTAGTTTTAGCTGCCTAAATCAGAAAACCAGCAAACACATGCACTGACACTTTGATAAAAACGTGTTTTACCGTTTTAACTGGTGTGGCCCCAGGTCAGATCAGATCAGTTTCGCACACTGACAGCTGAACTTTAAATCCATCTGAACTTGTCGAGAGTATCAAAGTATTTTTGTGTATGTGTCAGTGTGTCTGAGAGACAAAAAAAGGAAGAGACCACAATTATCTGAGGTCACAATCTGTCTGCTGCCTGGCTCCAAACCTCTAAATTCATTCTTCCCTGTCTCACACTTGACTAAAAACCTTCTGATCTTCAACGATGGCTAATTCTACAAACCCAGAGGTTTGATCTTGCTTAATTACAGCATCCACATACACGCACATGCACACACGCACATGAACACACATATACGCGGGCTATAAATGCACACAATTCGCTTTTAAGGGCAAAACAGGCTTAATTGCGCAAGTACTTGTGGTAAGACCACAACCGGTGTGTGTGTGTGTGTGTGTGTGTGTGTGTGTGTGTGTGTGTGTGTGTGTGTGTGTGTGTGTGTCACTGCTGAAAAGGAGATAAAAGGGGAGACAGTTTTTTTTTTTTTTGAAATCAGGAAATTAAGATCTGCCAAATGGCTATGGACCCCCTCAAGGCTTCTCATTATGGGGTTAAAGTGATACACACATAAACCCATGCACAACACACACACATAACTCCAACGTGGCAGCGTTTGAAGACTCTTGGTGTCTTCTGACAGTCTGCTTTACCTCTTTCAACCCGCACGCTGTCTCTCTAACCTCAGCTTTCTCTGTCGGGGCAGGTCTAAGATGAAAGTAAGCCCAAGCCTTTAACCCCCCAAGGGTATTAATCTTCTAACGATCCTAAAATCGCCGATAAATAACCCTTGTGTCTTTAGCTGTGTCATTACTAAGTAAGAGTGTAAGGTGCTCTTAGTTACACAGCAAATGTACTGTGTATGAATCACAGTCCAGCATTGTTCATCTGTAGTACATTTTTACAGTAGTAAACATTTTCTAGAAGCCTTTTGGTGCCTCGCTGGCTTCATTAGCTCTGTCTTCATGTCTGCTTTTCATTTGGTTGCATCTGATTGCTGTTTTTGTTAGCGGAAGAAATTAAATGTGCAATACCACAAAGCGAGGGGGCGGCAATTTATCTCGCTTCGTTTCAAAAATGCACAATTTCAAACGCATTAACCTTAAACGCATGTAACACTAATCAGCAAGACCTAAAGAAGGCATCTTTTGCCAAAGCTGTTTGGCCTACAGTGACAAGTATAATGCTGGAATGTTGCTAAAGATCCAGAGCAGAACTTCAAAGCGGGTTAAAGTCTGTATTGATATGGACTGCAACAAAATGTGTCAGCTAAATGTGATAGACTTACTTAAAGTCATTACGGTGATGTTTACATCCTGCAGGTGAAAGGAGATGTTGGTCTTTGGAAATTCCCATAGATTACATCATACAAGGACTAAGTAGACAGGCTCCACGTCTTTCTTGCTAATTCCACTTGTCCTCTTTTTTTGTGCAAGTGAAGCAATGTACCACTCATAGACGTGGCTTAATGTGCTCAATGTGCTTGAATTTTTGCAGTAATGCTTTAGATTTTAATGCATAAGTAAATTATATATGTTCAAAGAAAACACTAAAGGCTGTCACGTGTGTAAGTGTGTGTAAGTCCAATGATTAGTTTATAGGATCTACTTTTTTATGGGAAATGGACTAATTCTATCTATCGTGTCAACAATCACTATTTGGACTGAACAGACAGTCGCAGTCTGTTCAGTCTGAGGACTGAAATTTGTACGTCCAAATAAGATCTGATCTTTAATAAGACACTTTATTGTATGAGTTGTATAGTGGACTAATTACAAGTCGTGATACCATAGCTGTTGGAAGCTATGCAAGTGATACTGTGTGTTTTTGTGTGAGGTCATGCTACACTTAGTGGAGCAGAAATGACCACAAATGTGGTTCAGAGTACTTTGTCCAGTGTCTACGTGAGGATGTCCACCCTGAGAACGTGCGTGTGCAAGCTGTTAATTTATTAACTTAAGTTAGTCAGAAAATCAAGTCCTGTAGCATGTGTGTGAAATTGTAAAAAGACGTATTTTAACTTGAACCAAGACAATTTTCTAATAAGTTGTTTTTGTGATCAGGTTTTGTCAAAATAAACTAAACGGAATGAAGAGAAAACTTGAAAATGATGCCAGGTGCATTTGTGCTCTTCAACTCATCTTGTCTGCTTATACAGAATTTCTTAAAAGTGCAAATTCTCATATATGTAATTTCAATCCAACTTTACCTGTCAATGTAGCTGTCTAGTTCTTTAGATGTTAATTCCAATGAGATCATTTAGTCAGGGGATTATTATATTAGTATATAAAAATGCTACATCTGAAACATAGTGCTAAAGTTTTTCATTATGTAGTACAATGAGAGGATTGTCTGATCGGTCCTAAATTCACTCTTCAGCATCTACAAAAATGCATCCATAGAAAAACTAGAAGAGTCCTACAGCAAAGCCCCAAAGAGCAAAGAGAGTCAATGTTAGCATTATGGAGTAAGCCTGAGATTAAGTAAGGAGAAAGCAGAAAGTAAGATGAAAGACTGTGGCTAACTTCACAAGGGTCCTTGGAAAACTGACGTCCCAATCACCCAGGCCAAGAGACCTGCCGGTGACCACCTGGCAACCACTGGTTGTTTGTAAAAAATCAGCATTTCCCAAGTGGTAGCTGGAAGTTGCTTGGTGAAACCAGTCACCAAGATGTATTTGGTGCTGCACTGAAGACCTCATTGTGATTGCTTTATTTGTTCGCAGACTGCCAGAGTCCCCTGTATTTGGCTTGGAAGATGCCAACTTGTCTGCAAATACAGCTCACTAAGTGGTTTAACTTTCAAGATTGCAACCCAGACTCAAAACAGACCACTGACTTTCAAAGTAAAAGAGGCTGATGGGTAGTTAGCATGTAGGCAGTCCACCATTTGTACACCTGTTTTTAGATCTGTTATAGGCCATAAAGATTGTCTGATTGTCACTCTATATGTAATTTGTTCTCACCAGTGGTCAACCAGTGTTTGACTATGATCTTTAGTGAACCCAGTGATAATGGTAATCATCTTAAACATTGCTCTTTCCTGATGCCGGCCTCTTTCTCCTCTGTGTCACTGATTTAATTCCTTTCATTAAGCTTTTTCTGGGAAATATGCCACGTGTATTTCACTCCTTCCTTCTGTGCTCTCCTACGTCTGTATCATTAAGCAATGTTACAGATGGATTGTGTGGAAAATGGCTTTTCAGCAACAGTGTTTAACCCTGTAAAGGATATTTATTACCCTGACTTCCTGCCCCGTGAAGTATTAGGCCAATCAGTGGCCAGGGAACAAAGCCAACAAGCTAACCAATGTAGAAAATGAAGAATTTGGTAAGAGGATGGTTTGTGGTCTCTTGAGAAGCACTTAATTTCTGATGACAATCAAATCAGCAGCAGGGTCCAGCCTTTTTTCATCTTGGGATTTCTTGGTTTTTCTAAAAGGAAAAATCTGTTTCCCATTTAGATCGTTCTTTCACTCTTCCTCCCACTTTTTCATTTAACCGACCCCTTTTCCTGTCTTAATGACATTTTTAATGATCCTTAAACACGATGTAACTTCTTGTTATACAGATGAAAGTACATGTTAAAACTAAATACCTAATAGTCATATACTTTATATAATGTTTAAGTGATGCCAAAATAAATTCTTAGTGTCATAAAAATGCAAATTTAGAAACAATTAAAGTTTTGCAAGAAAACCACAATTAGTACTAATGCATTCCTCATATTAAAAAAGAAATCAAACTATCTAATATAGCATATCCAGTATACCTGAGGAGAATTATACTTC
This sequence comes from Perissodus microlepis, assembly GCF_051167445.1. NCBI lineage: Eukaryota > Metazoa > Chordata > Actinopteri > Cichliformes > Cichlidae > Perissodus > Perissodus microlepis. Next base: position 11,651,122 of record NC_140476.1, read on the forward strand.
AATTTGAACATCTATAAAAAAAAAGTGTTGGTCTTTTTAACCAATAAACCTGCCAAACACTGCCATAAACACATTCCTACACAATCCAACCAGGTCATAAACAAAGTTCCAAAGTTAATCAGCGTTCTCTGGAGGAGCTCTATCCCTAAACAGGCAAATGATTTGATCCCTTAACAGAGTAGGGCTCAACCTGCCAAATCCAGGCACAATTTCAAACACATGTAACACAGTCTGACTGCCTTAAACTACCTTGTTTGTCTGCATGTGCATCCAAGAAGCACAACACCTCAAACCCATCTGTTTTCTTGCAAACCTAATGGCAGCTGTATTTCAGCATCACCATCTTTAAGCCTCTGTCAGAACACAAGATGTCTTCACGTGATGTCTTTCTATAGAAGATTCCACCTATTACAACATCTGATTTCTAGTGCATGTTTTAACATGTTAAGGAAGTTTATAGTTTTAATACATTCCCACTACATTAGCCCTGAATCACAACAGACTGTATACAACTTTATACCAATTACCAACCGACAATTAGTTGTGATCAGTTAAAATGTAAACTATAGTGTTGGGATATTATGCAAGTCAATTATCGGTTTTCTTATAGGTAGTAAAACTTCAGTGGCGTGGGTTTCTAGATAAAACAGAAAGCAGAAAACCACACATTTTGTGGATTTCCCCACTATCAAGTTTCTGTAGTCTGTCATTTAAACCTCCACCATCTCCGATAAACAACCTACTTTAACAAGACTTACATAGCACAGATTTTTATTTTCACCGAAACTGGACGACTGTATGTCTTTTTATACATACGTTGTTATGTTTTGTGACAGGTTTTACACTCAAGAGGATAAATCACTGAAACGCAGTAGAATAAAGTAAAATTTCACAATGCAACCTCAAATTATAAAGAGATTAAAACGAGATTATAAGCATAAAACCCATACTGCACGAGCCTATAATTATCAGGGGAAAAAAAAGAAATAAACTATTCTATTCAGTGTAACACCATGTCATTAACTGAACAGTGGCCATAATCAGCTACCTGCACTTAACAGCCTGCTCGAAAAGCATAAAATCACACTTTACTCCTAAACAATGTGCGGCTTTCAAAATTAATCCAACTATGTGTTTAAAAATGAGGCCATTTTGCTGTCATTTCATATTTAGGTATCCTCAGTAATCATAAATGCACCAACTGTCTTTTTTTTCTCCAGTGAATTATGAAGAAGGAATGTGCTGCTGGCATTTTGTCTCCTTTGAATGATTTGCAGGGAGCTGGAAAGTAAATAAAGGGGTGGTGGCAGCAGGCCTGTCACTCAAATTAGACCAACCGCTTTCACCTTCAGCTGAGTCAGGCCATCAAAAACTCAATCAAAACTTCTATCAATGGATCTCACTGACTTCTTGTACTAGTCTTTAAAAAAGTTAAAGTTTAAAAGTCTTGACAAGTCCTTGAGAAAGTCAAACTCACTGAACGAAGTAGCCATCAAGACTCACTATTGGGGAACTAAATGAGCCGGAAATAAATACATCTGATTTGCAACATGATTACTGTCTTAAGTTTGATGTGAAAATAAACGCTGATTAAAGGGATTTCCAACTCTGGAGACAAACCCAAACCTCAGACAACAGCTGGCTCTTGCCTCCTCACTAAATATCCATTTACTCCAATCCCACCCAACAGCATCATCCGTGCTTTTATCAATTCGAGCTGCGTTTTCACAGGAGCGTCAAAACATGCTTTGCTGCAACTTGAATTTCCACCAACAAATCAGAGTGCAATTCTACTGTAACATGGACACGCAGCAAGTGCAGTGACTCAGATATCATCTAGAGAACCGTGATTTATGTAAACATGTGCCACTAAGAGACGCGATGACGAGAGCCAGCTCCAAGACGGACTTGAGTCCTTGATGGTGAATAATGTCCATATTTTTTAAGCAGAACAGAAACACACTTTCAATAATTCGAACACACAAAGCGAAATGTATGTTTATGTGCATGCGTGTGTGTGTGTGTGTGTGCATACATGTGTGATTTTTCTTCATGTCTCTTCATCTTTTGATTGGTTTAATTACAGACTTACTGTCATCTTCCCACTCAGTGCGCAGGAAAAACAAACTCTTAGGGCACATGAAAAGAAGTCGCGAATGCCTACACACACACACACAGACACACACACACACACACACACACACACATGCAGCACACACCTATCGCAGTTCAAGTCAGTCACCGTGCTCTTTGATTCTCTGCCTGCCGGTGATCTGTCTTTCATCGTCTCTACTCCTTGATCCCTTGTTCTCTCTTTAGCTCTGCCGGTGCATAACATCTCTCTCCCTGTCTCCACATCTGTCTCTGTTTATTTTGCATTGATTGTAGGTGGGAAGCTTAATCTTCTACCTGAAATTCCTCTGTATGTCTTATTCCTTCTCTCAATACACCTACAGTAAAGAAAAAAACAACTTTCAAAAATTAGCATAAATATGATTTTGGGGTGTGCCCCTTAAAAAAGGTTTCACTGGCCTTTTTGCTCCTAGAAGACACTGTGCTGTAACAAAGAGTGTTAAAGAGTGTTTAATGATCAAATCAAGCTCAAATCAACAGCGGACAAGCTTTTCAGTAACAGCAATGACTCATTTGATGTGATTAGCAAGAATTTAGCCACACTCCTAATGAACAGAGCGAGTGCATTTTAACCCTGGAGAACCCATGGGGTCAGAGCCGACCCCATTGGTTTTCTAGGGAAACCATGTGGTCAAATTTGACCCCATGGGTTCTCCAGGGTTAAAACTCTGGCTCAAAGTAGAATCAATCTGCACTGTTCATTGCTACTTCTACAATTTTAAAAAAGGAACCATATAGGTGTGCCTTCTAAAAGCTTTCAATACAAATCAGATTTTTCAAGTGGCTGAAATTGAGGGATGATTTAAGTCTTTTGAGCCGAAGCTTGTCATGATGGATGGATGTGGCTGTGAGAGAAGGGAAATCTTCAAAGCTAAATTCCTAGTCAATCAACCTAAGACTCCAAATTTGGGAATTTAAAGATTTACATAGAGGTATTTGCAAACCATCAAAAGCACACTTTATGCCTTCATCTGCCATCACTAACAGCCCAAGGAGGGCTCATGCTATCATAGATCTTACAGCTCATATGTTCAGCTGCACAGGTGCCCAACTTAGTGCACTGATGACACGGTCCCACACAGACTCTCCACCTGCAAAATGTCTCAACAACCAAATAAGAAACACTAGATTTGGAGATGAAAGCATCCTCGATGCCCATGAATTCCTCTAATTGACAACCAGCAAAGGACAACCTATTTTAACTTCATCTTAAGGCACAAACGTTCTTGCATGTGTTTATCCGAACTTTGATTTCTAAAACCACTCTCAGCATTTTTCCGTAATGTAAGACACAAAGTGCCAGATCGCTCTCTCCACAGACTCTACATGAAGGACATTGATGTAGTAGGTTACCCATACACAGGAGGAATTGTAAGTAGACACAAATTAGACCACAAACCCCAATTTGATTAAAACTTCCCTCTCTGGGGTCTACACGGAGAGGATTTAGTATTGGTTTGTTGAACTGTCTTCACTGTGCATGGGGAAATAATAGCGGTGAGAATGAAACCTATGATTAGAAAAGCTTTCTTGCTTTTATGTTCCTTTGCTGGGATTATTACAAAGTATTATTGCAAAGATAAAATACATTGAAGTGGAGCTGCTACCTCTCATTTTGTTTGGGACCTTCTGGAAGCCCATGATGGAGCGCAGAAAAGAAGAACCACTGCCCTGTTTTAAGCTGTTGACCCATAATGAGTAATTAATGGCCCACCCAAGAGTTTGGGAGGGTCAGTTTTTCACTTCACTCTTTATCACAAAAGTATCATAAAGGCCATTGGACTTATTTTAAAATTTTGTCTGTAAAATTACAAAATAATTCTCATATTTTAGGATCATATGATTTAATTTAGGTGGCATTTAATATTTGATGTATCTCTTCACACAATACACAATCATTTATTTGTATATGTGCTTTTAAGAATCTCTGCAGACTTAAATGTACTTTTAAAAATAAAAATATTACTTGGATTTTCATTGTTTGTACTTTAAATTTACTTTGATGCTATAACGTTTTTGTGTGTGTGCATATTCACAGAGCTAACCTTTTTATTTTATAAGGGTAAAACTAAGCTAAAGCTTAAAATCAAATAATTTATCTACTAATGGAATATTTTTAAAAGGTTTGAAAGCTGATGAACTGACACATTTATTTTACAACTAATGCAAAACTAATGCAGAAAAGTAATAGTAAAAATTTTTATCTAGCCTACTTTTTCAGCTCTAAAAGCAATAAATGCCTCTTAAATAAATGGAAGTATTAATTTGTGGATAAATGGGACCTAGATTTTTATTTTCTTCATATAAAGCTATAAGCAATATATTGCATATTATGCAAAATGCACAGGGTCACTGTAACTCTTACACATGTTCCCGGTGCTGTAAGTTTGGCTACAAGACTCCACCAAACAGCTGTATCATAAATTGTGCCGCTAACTAAAATAATGAGCTGAAATAACTTCACTACCATAAGTAAACTCCAAATGACGTGTTTTAGTTGAGTTTCCTCTTAGATGTGTGAAGCATTTACGAAACATTCAACCCCAGAAGGCCTCCTGAGCTCTATAAATTTCTCCATGGGGGGAAATGGTTATGCTTCCTCTATTGGAATCAGCTGTGACATCTAGCATAAATTTAAACATTAAACTTTCACAAGAAAAACACTTGCAATGATAACATGCCAAAAAAGCGAGTAAGTAAACAAATTTTCCATTCACTTCAGCCTAGTATAGGATGATCATGACTACAGGCGCTGGCTTTGTTAGTTTTTCTACCTTCATCCCTTTAATCCTCAGAAATCATATTAACTTCTTTTGAAGATGAGTTACAATCCCTCCTGTTTCTTCTCTGTGTATCCTTTGCCTTTCTACATGAAAGATTCAGTGGCAGAAGAGATGTCTGCACCGGGGGCTGCAGGGGAAAGAGAGAGAGAGAGTGAGAGTGAGGGGAAGAGAGAGTCAGGGCAAGAGACACAGAGACAGAGAGAGAGGGGGGATCGAGACGGATTGATTTCCACCTCCAGCAGCTTCAGTTCAAAGCCAGCCAGCAGACTTCAGAGGCTCGGCAGGACCCGGCATGTCCCCAGCCGGGCCGAGCTGCCTGTCTGCGGGCAGGACTTCCCCTGGGGGGCCCGGGGCCCGGGACAGTCAGGCGGCACCAGAAAAACAATTACGCAGACAGACAAGAAAGTTGTGCGAGGTCACAAACGCGCACTACCTCAAGTGTCACAGGAAAAATAACACCGTGCACTGTAAGTATGACGTGGCTTGTTATTCATAGAAGCTCTAAAATGATCGACTGAGACGAAATTAATAATAGAAATCGCTATCCGTTTTTCCAATCAAAGTAATCAGCACAGTACTTAATCCAATTCATTATCAACCATTCATCATGAACCAACAGAGGTCGGAAATGCGAAAAATGTGAGAAATGGAAAAACAATCTAATTTTTCTACCACCTTAGGCTAAAACCTTTGCATCAACACGTACAGTGAGCTACCTTTAACATGCTCCACAATCATCTAGCTATATGCTTGTCACACACTCACTGTTAAAAAATGTATTTCTTGAAGCTGTCATTCCTGCAAATCATAACATTGAAAATGTTTTCATTCAGCCGTGTTCACTATAAACAAAACTATTTATTACTAGATAATTATGCTTTGCACCAAAATCATCCTATCAAGTGTTTATATGAAAGCAGAAAGATTTTTTTGTGCGCTGTTGTTTTAAGTCACTTCTGAAAAGGAATTGCCGGTGTGATAATATGCCATGGTCCACGGATTCTTTATCATTTCCCGTAAAACAAAATAAAAGCAATAATTCGTGCATTTCCCCTTTGAGTGAAAATTACAGTGAAGCACATGTCTGCTTGGCATAAAAAAGTGCTGCTCAGGAATTTCCCCGAGTGTTGCAGCAATCCGTCCTTGCATTCCTGAGAGCGGAGCTGATCACTCTTCTTACCTGGAGCTCAGGAGCGGGGCGCACTGGTTTGGTTTCTCCCCTGCGCTACCGGCTAAGCTGCCCGATGATCAGTCCCGGTAATTGGTGATCAATCTCGAGCGTGGAGCCGGGTGAGCATCGCCGAGGGACTGACTCGCCGTCTAAGAGTTTTTACTCCGCAAAGTCAAATTGTGCCCCAGTCTCTGCGCCGCTGCTTGTCGGTGCGTCTCCAGGCTCCTCCTTGATAAGAAAAAAGTGAGAAGTTTTCTCCCCGCCCTGGATAAGAAACGGATTAACGTGGCCCAGGTAGACTATGTTTTTCAGTCGGGGCAATTAATGTGCTACAGGCTACAACTCGACTCTGCCATCTAGCGTTCATAAGACCACAGTGGCATGAATGTAGTCTTAAACAAGTCTATGGTTGTCATGAGGGAAACAAGAAGCTCAGTTATAGTTTGCACTTACACGAAAGTACTGAAAGTCTAATTAGTAACAGAATAAGGTCACTAAAGGTCACTTTGTATACATTTAATAATTCATAGAAATGTCACCACAACTACCACATCCACCTCTGTGACCTCAGCTACTTCATTTCACTTCACTTGGCATGGTGTGAGATGATGCAAGTTGTTTATTTATGTTTTTATTTTGAAGTGGCAAAGTTGAATATGCTAATATTTTCATTCAAAGTCACCAAGATGGACACGATTATAAATGACTACATCTGAGCGAGAAATCAGATTTGGAGACAAAGTTAAAGAGGGAAGGCTGACATGGTTTGAAGATGTGCTGAGGAAGGATCGTGGATAGACTGGACGTTGAAAGACATAGAAGATGGAGCTGCCGAGGCAGAAGAAAAAGAGGAAGGCCTCAGAGAAGGTTCATGGATGTAGTAATGGAGGATACGGAGGGGATTGGTGTGACAGAAGAGGATGCTCAGGATAGGGTGAGATGGAGGTAGATGATCCGCTGTGGTGAACCCCAAAGGGAGCAGCTGAAACAAGAAGGCTAAACAGTGAAGGAATAACAACAGAACATCAAACGACACATTAAACAATAAATGATAACCACAATATTGCTACTGTAGATGGATAAACAAAAGTTGCACATTAAGACTGAAAATATACAATTAAACTTCTTAATATAAACACCCTGCAAATACCCCACCGCCACAAACACACACACACACACATACACACACACGCACACACAAGACATAGGTTGAGTGTGTCTGTGATGTAGCTAGCTGGTGCCTGATGTCTGAGTTGGAATAAAGCTTCGACTTTAGTCTTTTTCTCCTCCTCCTCCTCTTCCTTTCCGCTCCTTCTCCTTTTCTCAGCCACAGGAAGAATGAGATAAAAGAGGGGCTTTGAAAACACTGGGAGGCCTGTAATTACTTACTCTTCATCTCGGTGTCCGTCTATCTGTCTCTGCCTTCGTCTTTCATGTCTTTTTTGTTTTTCTTTTATTTGGTCACTTTCTGTTTTTTCCCTCACTTTCTTTGCCCTCTTTTCATCGTCTTCTTCCTTCTCCATCCTCTTCTGTCTTTCTCTCTCTTTTTCTGTCATCCTCGCTCCTCTTTTGGAGCCTCATTGATGTCTGTCCAGGGCTTCCTGACTGAAACGGAGGATGAGAGGAGAAGAGATTAGATGAGAGGAGGGGATAAAGAGAGGATGAGGAGGGGATAACAAGAAAAGTGATGAATTCTGCTGAGAGAACGATGGCTGCTCTGTCACACACCGGACAAAAACACATATTAAGCAAAACCTGTATTTACCGCGGTAGATGGTGGAGCACACTTTAGTTTAGATAATATGACATAGATGATGAAAGAGATGCTTTAATGAGACAAGCTGGGACAGATGAACCATAATGCAATGAAAAGAAACAGAAGCAGATGTCATGAGATAAAGGATTTTTTTTTGCTATTTAATTTTCTAAATACGGCATGCAATTTATCTAATACGTCTTATATGTGGAAAATGCAGTGCATCTTATAATGAAAAGCAAGGTTTCAAATGAATGAAGCCTTAGTTATCATGCTCTAATGGCTCCTCTGGTCTGCATTCAAATCAAGAAAATATCCGCCTGCTAAATTTGAACTATGTAGTTCAACAGGATGTATTTGAAAAATACAAATCTTCCCGACATTATGTGAAAAAGTATTTAAAAAAAGATCTCAGAAAGCAACACATCATGACATGATCTAAAGAAACTCAAGAACAGATGAAGAAGAAAGTCATTTAGATCTTTCAATCCAGGGTTACAAAGCCATTTCTAAGGTTTTGGTTCTCTAGTAAACAACAGTAAAAACCATTATCCACAAATGGTGAATCTTTCCAGTAGTGGCCGGTCTGCCCAAATTACTCCAAGAGTGGTGCACTGATGACTCATCCAGATCACAACAAATTCAATAACAAGATCTAAAGTACCTCAGGCCTCACTTGTCTCAGTTAAGGTCAGTGTTAATGATTCACCAATAGCAAAGAGACTGGGTCATTCATGGGAGCGTCCTGAGGTGAAAACTAGTGCTGACTAAAAAGAACACAAAGGCTCATCTCACATTTGCTAAACAATTTGCAAGAGTTTGTGGATTGATGAGACAAAAGTTAAACTTTTTGTAAGGTTTAGGTTCTGTCACATCTGACATAAAACTTACAGAGCATCATACTGAGGGTCAAACATGGTGGTAGTTTGATGGTCTGGAGCTGCCAAACCATAAGAAGAACATGCTCTCTACCAAATCAGTTAATGCCCTGAAGCTCAAGTTATTCAGCAGGACAATGGTACAAAACACTACAACAAGTCCACTCAAAAAACAAATCTTTTGAATGAGTTTTGGATCGGCCTTGTCAAAGTCCAGACTAAGATCCAATTGTGTTGCTTTGGCGTGTCCTTAAACAGCCCATTCATGCTTGAAAACCCTCCAATGTGGCTGAATTAAAACAATTCTGAAAAGAAGAGTGAGCCAAAATTCCTCCACAGTGATGTGAAAGACTCATTGTCAGTTTTCGCAAATGCTTGAGTGCACTTCTTGCTGGCACAACCGGTTATGTTTTAGCAGGCAAATACATTTTCACACAGGGCCAGGTAGGTTTGGATAACCTTTTCCTCTTAATAAATGAAATCATCATTGAAAAACTGCATTTTGTATTTAATCCGTTTATCTTTGTCTAATATTAAAATGTGTTTGATCGTTTGAAGCATGTGACAAAGATGCAAAAAAAATTGACAGCTCTGATTATTTTTTCTCCTTTTAATAATACATGGTATGAATCATATGTGATTGCTATTTATTCACTTCATTATATTTTTCTCATTTTTTGGGGGGAGTCTGTCTTTATGAAATATGCTAAACAAATTAGGTTTACAGCTACCACTACTTAATGAACAAATCTAATCATTGACGGAATATATTTAGGCTCTACAAAGTCTTAAAATGCATTGATGTAGAACATCTCAGTTTTAAAGAATCACAAGAGCACAGCATCTGTCACAGAATGCCTACCCTGTTTATAACCCAGCTAAGCTCCAATCAAAGCACTGCAGCTCTGAGAAGACAGAAGTCAGCAGAGGCCTAATTTGTTTGGTATATTGAATTATGATGACTTCAGTTTACCACCAAAACACACTTCTCATGCCTTTTATAAGGCTTAAATGTACAAAAGGCGAAACACTATTTTAAAAAATCCGTAGATGAGCGCAATATTTAAAAGACAGAATAAAAATGCAACCACTGATCTCTTCTGATTCATATTAATAACCACAACCACAAATTATACAGGCTTTCCACTTGATCTCAGGGTTACTGTGTAAATGTAATCATGTTTCAATATTATTGTGAGTAGTCAGAGTCCACAGAAAATAAAAAAATAACTTTGTATGTGTCACATCGCAGGTAGACAACACCTCTTGAACATTGTACTTTTTGTTACACATTAAAAAAGGTGTGGAATGCGCACACTGTACTACTGAAACTGCCTACAACAGACTCTATGACCTTGCCATTACCCCTGGAAGTCTTTCAGTGAGAACACACACACACGCACCACTCTTCAGTGAGGAAGCAAGAGCCGGTTGCCATGGTAACTGTCGTGTCAGCTAACCTACTTTTGCATGAAGGAAAGTCATTGGCGGCTGAGAGAGAGGTGTATGGTATAGGTTCACGGTAAAGATCCACCCATTTACACATATACACTCACACGCGTGCACACATATACGCACAGTAAATGTTTATTATATTTTTATACCTAAAGCAAACAAGATTTCCTCTTCCTTCAGTTTAGTCTGATGAAATTAGAACTGATAATGATGAAGATAACATAGGATTCTGTGAAACTTTGGTGAACTAGATTTGTGCAGAAGTAAACAGCAGGAAAACCAGCAGGAGGAATGTGAATATAAATGCAGCTGAAGTGAGGTCAGCACAAATCAGGTTTATTTTCATGGCTCATCACGGCAAGAATTTCCCAGAGGACAATATCCAATTGCAAAATAACTACACTGCAGTAATAAAAACAATAAGTTATTTATTTCTTTTAAGAATAAAGTGAAACATTGCAGCGCACTATGCAGTAAAATTGAATACAGAGCACAAAATACACGAAGAAATCACTCACAAGGCTGACTGTAAGTTATTTTGCAAAGCACTGAGCAATCTGCCATTTTCAGACGCTCATTCCTTGGGAAATGTAAAGAAAATTCAAATAAACCCAACACAAATGTACATATAATTTACCTTACATGCAATGCACTATTGTACTAACTGATTACATGAAAAATAACACTTTTTTTGCATAATCTTTTAGCTCATCATTACAGTATCTAATAGAGAGCATTAACATGCAAAACAACAGCATGTGCACTGCAGCAGAGAAGCATGTGGAGTGCATGTGTGTTCATGATTTGCAACATTGTTAGACTCTGTAATTTCTCTGAGAATTGACTAACCCCTTATATTAGCAGAAAGCTAGTTATCATTCCTAATTGACACGTGTGCTGGTTAAACAGCATCCAGCTTTTGTCTATTATTGACAGCAGTGCAACCTACAGGGAGCCCTGACGATCCTGCTTAAATGGATTGAGGGGATTTTCATCCAATAATCATTTATGTTCACTTCTCTCTGTAGTTCCCCTCTAATTCTGAATCATTGGCTGTGAAGAATTGTATTAAGCAGATGAAAGACACTGGGCATAAGACAGGAGTGAGTATGATAACGAGAGGGGAGAGAGACAGGATGAATTTTGGTTCACTGCCAGCACTCGTGGGCTGCTACACTAGTGAGGTATTGAGAATCAGGGCTTGATAACAACAACATACATGTGTTTTAGCAGCTGAGTTGCATTGGATTGCTCTGTGGCTATAGACATACAAATACACCTTAGGAAATGGGAGGCCTCTGTAGATAAATGGCAAGTGGAGCTCTGTGTCACAGAGAAATTTTTTTAAATAACCCCATTACTGGCATAAAAAACAAGCCCTTGATTTCAGTCTTTTTCTAGTTAGCAGTAGAAGCTTCTTTTCCAGCTCCTTTATTATAGCCTTTACTGTGCTATGCAGTTTTTATCTGTTTAGCTCTACACCATTCATTACCAAACACATGGACTCCAGTAAGAGTGCTTTTTTAAATCAGTATGCCTCATTACATTATTTTAACTGTGCTTCTCTGCTCTGAAATCTTCTTCTGTGTTTAAAACTTTGTACAGAATGCGTAAGTGTATTTTAACAGCCCTATACTGTCATAAAAACGAAGAAAAACCTGCAATACTGTGTCACAAACAGACACACTGACATACACACACATACACTCCTTATTTCTTATTGTATCCCTAAGCTGTACACCCTCTTCTTTTCATCGTGGGTGGTAAAGAGTGGGTTCACCCTGCAACCAGGAAGGCGTCACTTTAGTCACACAGACATAGACACTCGCAAACACACACAATGAGCACAGACACACACAGTGGTCTTAATCACTCCCTGCCTCTCCTGAATGTGAGAGCAGAGCAAGTCTGAACAGGTGGACGAGCTGAGAAAGACTATGGCTGAGAAACAGAGCACGTGGTCATGTTATCGTCACTTCACAGAGAATTTAATTGACTTGCACAGAAATTTGCTGTGGATTTGTCTTAGAAATACCCCGTGGTAACATTAACAATACTAGCCAAACTTAACTTAAACATAACTAAAGCCAGTGTACTGATTTAGCTTACATGATGTAGATATTGGCTAATGAGTAATACATGGACCCCCCCAACACACACACACACACACATACACACACACATACACACACACATACACACATTTCCTTGTCCTTTGTCTATTTTGTGCTCATTATATAGCACATGCCAGGAATAGGTCAGTGGAAATGTTACAGATTTCTTTCCCTGTATCTTTAAATAAAGGTCATGTCATTTCATAGGAAATGGCATTGTAATCATCTTACCATGTTTCTAATGTAGCGCTGTCAAAAATGTTATCTGTAAATAGAATCCTGTAATTATTCAGTGACATTCCTCTTACAATTTGTAATGAAACTAATGATAATGAGGTTTTGCATGATAACCATCTATTGATACCATTCATTTTTCACTTGCTTATCCAGTTGGCTGCAGCCTATCCCAGCTATCATAGGGCGAAAGGCAGGGTATACCCTGGACAGGTCGCCAGTGTATTGCAAGGCTAACACGGAGAGTCGGAAAACAAGAATAAGAAGAACATGCAAAGTCCACAAAGAAAGGCTCTGGATGGCTGGTGGATTTGAACCCAGGACCTTCTCACTGCGCTAACCAACTAGTTTATAATGAGGCAATTAGCTGCCCATTGTCATATGAGCTAGGCTCTGTATGTCCCCAGCCTGAATGAGCCTGAATTTGATAAGCTGTTAAAAGGATGGATGGATCGTAACCAGGGTTGTTAAAGTGTTGTCCGTAGAATAATTGCCACTTCTGAACAAAAGTGCTACTGAGCGACCATCACTCCTGTTTTAAATAATCTATTCTACCTATGATAGCAGACCACACTTTCCTTATATTAAAAATGATTAATAATGCGTGATGTATACGTTATTCCCCTGCGCCCCAGTTGTACATTGCCTCCGTAAATTGACACTGAGTCACGAAAACTTTGAGAATCTCTGACTAATTGATTTAAATTAAAGAGTCACAGGAAACGACCGCCAGGCGTCGCCACAAACCACCCTTTCCCATTCCCTCAACCATCAGCTGGATGTTGTTACTGAGGTAATCAAAAGGATGTCTTCTCCTGTCAGGTAGGCATCACACAAAAAGACAGCATAGAGACTGAGACCAAGCCCGCGCCCTGTTGGTCGCATTTGAACAGAAAGGAGAACAAAATCGAGAAAAAGCGTCCAGGAATCAACTTTTGTATCTCTGGATGCTGCGAGCTGTGAGGATTTGGAGAATCAAAAACTAGGAATGAATTGTTTATGACAGGTATAAGAAGGTGAGATGACAAAGAACCTTTCGGCCTTTCAAGGAGCGATACCAGCTTCCTTCTTAACCAGTCGGTGTGAATGTGTGAGGAGTGAGAGAGCGGGCTGCTGGTAATTACCGAGGGGGGCTGTGGAGCCGCCTGCATGCCTGTGGTGGTTCTGAGGTGTAAGGTCTATCTCTCTCTCTCCCTCTCGCGCTCTCTCAGTCTTTATCAATCTGTCTTTGGTGCGTGAGCGCGCACCGCAATTGTGATCGGCGCGCGGATGATGATGATGAGAGCGTGACCTCACCGCTTTCCGCACAGCTGCTGGAGAGCGGGGGAGACACACGGAGAGCGGAGCGAACAACATAAACACACCGAGGGAGACAGCGAGAGAGACGCGGAACAGCGGAGAACATTCACAACTCAGCGGGGAACCGCTCGGCACGAGGGAACACCGTCGTCGTAGGGCGTCCGTGGACTGCTTCCCAGCCAGTCCGCCTCCCAGAATGTTCTGTGCCCCCGGTTCTTTTCTACGGTACACGAAACAGTCGCCGCGGCGTCCCCACGGACACTGAAGCCCAGATGCTCACCCTCTCCGCCGACATGGACGAGTCCTCGTCACTGCTGGATCTGCTGGAGTGTTCGGTGTGCCTGGAGCGCCTGGACACCACGGCTAAGGTGCTGCCGTGCCAGCACACCTTCTGCCGCCGCTGCCTGGAGAACATTGTCAGCTCCCGGAACGAGCTCCGCTGCCCGGAGTGCCGCATCCTGGTGGACTGCGGGGTGGACGACCTGCCCGCTAACATCCTCCTGGTTCGCCTCCTGGATGGTATCAAGCAGCGGCCCCAGCGAGGAAGCGGAGGAGGAGGGGGAGTAGGAGCGGGAGGCAGGCAGTCCCTAGCCGGGGGCTCGCTGCAGGGGTACGCAGCCGGGATATCCGCCTCTCCTCCGGGCACAGCGATCAGGGAGCTTCCCGTGGCCACCAGGAGCTCTCCTGTTAAGGTTAGTCACTTTTCCCCCCATTGTGCACGATGTGGATGACGACACCTAACATCCAACACTTTCGAAAATACGCAATTTTGTAAAAAGTTAGTTGGTTTTCATTCTGCAATACGTAACGCACAACTTTAAGGTTGTTTGCACGGCACTCTGTACCGTACTGAGAAAAGTACGGGCGTTCTTTCTCACGCTTTTAATTACTGGAACTGTAGATCAGCGTGCTCATCATCCGCCTGCTCAGATATTCAGGTGCTGTGTAGTTAGATGCAAACATTCCAATTATATCCTGATTATATAAACTGTGAGTCCATGCATGGGTCATACTTCTGGTCATGAGTTGAATGAAAGGAGGAAAAAAAACTTGGAATAAGACTCCAAGTCATGGAATACATTGATCGAGAGAATGAGAACATTTCTTTCCAATGTTCATAATATGTAACTGAATGGAAAAGGAGAAATGCATTGCTGTGGTTTTCCCATACTGTTACAAAGACAGAGATGTGTAGTGACTCATTTATAATCTCTCTTGTGTTACCTAATTAAACTGAACTGAGTTTGCAAAGCAAGAAGGGAGGCACAGGTGAAGACAGATGGAAGAGGATGGGGTCACTGGTCAGTGTTACAGTTGCCATACTTCTGGTAATGTCCAGCCGCCCACAGGCTGCAGCACTCTGAGGTTTTATTACTCACACTCAATGGGAGTAGATCTGAGAGCTTTGTTTACTTCAGTGCAGCCAGCGCATTGTCTTATGGCTGTAACTTGTTAAAGAATATGTCAGTGAGGCAGTAAAATGTGAGACAATCTGCACTGAGCTGCAAAAATATTGACATTTTGCTGGAATTTTCACCTGGGGTCTAAAATCTGGAAAAGCTTATGGTTTGCGGTTTGATAGAAATGCTCAGGGTTTTTCTTTTTGTTTGTTTTTGTTGTTTTTGCTTTACTGAATTCAGAAGTACCAGAATTGTGTGGTTAAACATCCTGCAATTAAACAATTTAAATTTTTGTATAAATAGCTAAAGTGCTTTAAGATGTTTTTCAAGACTCGAATTTCAGTTGTAAACGCATACTGACAGTGAAATCAGAAAATTCAACAGCTAATGGAAAAGACTGTCTAAAAACCATAACTGTGGTAAGGTGTCAGAAGGATCTTTGAAAAATAATTTGTGACATGTTACAAAATTTATTGTGGACATATTGTGTGTGTGTGTGTGTGTGTGTGTGTGTGTGTGTGTGTGTGCGTGTTTTCTGATAAGAACAATGAGATTTCTTAGAGCTGGAGTACACAAGAGTTTCCGTCATGAATTTAGTGAGGACCTGAGTAGGAAAGATGCAAAGAATGTTCAAGCAACTTAAAAACATTCCTGTCAGGTCTCACACCATATTCAGTGCTTGAGTTTTCTCACATTAGCCAGGCATTGTTTGAAGATGTGGAGCGCTTGAGGTGGTGAACAGAAATCCAGACCCTCAGTGACATTTCTGCCAGCACTTATTTAACTTTGCTTGTTAAACTTTAAGGGGCCTACAGGCAATTTTGGAGCTTGGAACAGCAAAAGCAACATGTGGTGATATAAGCTCTCATAATATTAATACAGAAAGTGTAGAAAGGATATTGAACTGTTAGTTTTAAAAAAGTTTTTGGACAATTGCTCTGGAGCACAAAGTGACATCTTGATTTGCAGTTTGCACCGTAAATAATGGTATCCAGAAAATATTTTATATTTGCTGTATTTCTAATATTTAGGGTTGCTGTAGCGCAGGAGGTGACTTTACCTCCTGAGCTATGCTGGTTCAATCCACTGCCAATCCACCACCTGCTTCATCCCCAACCGGTTGCGGCAGGTGGCTGCCCCTCCCTGAGCCTGGTTCTGCCCGAGGTTTCTTCCTATTTAAAGGGATTTTTTCCTTCTCATTGTCGCCTAGTGCTTGCTCAAAGAGGGTAGCTTGACTGTGGGGGGTTTCTCTCTATTATTGTAGGGTCTTTACCTTACAACCCCTTGAAGCTATTATTGTTGTTGTGATTATGCACTATATGAATAAAACAGATTTTGGAATTTAATTGAATTCGATCCCTGGCTGCTCCTGCCTGCATGCCGAAGTATCCTGGGTCTAGATGCTGAACTCCAAGTTGTTCTCTGATGTGTTCATTGGAGTGTGAATGTGTGTGAATGCAAGCTAGAAAGCACTAGAAAAAGTGCTTATATGAATAGGTGTGAATGGGTGAATGAGGGATGTTGTATAAAGCGCTGTGAGTAGAAATAAGAACCATATAAGAACCAGTCCAGTTACCATTTACTTGTAAATGTACATGATTTATTGACTAATCAAGTAATCAGCAGATCACTTCAGCTGTACTAACGTGGATTTCAGAAGCTGTTGTCCGAAGCAGCCACATACATGCACAGTGGACGCTTACTACTTAATTGTGGCCAGTCTGTGCTTGTTTTAGGGCCCCATGGGAGAGGACTCCACTGTGGACCAAGCTTTTATTGGTCAACACACAAACAGTCACCCGCTAGTACACGTGCACACACCTATAACCCATTAACGCCCCCCCGCAATCCCACTGCAGTCACTTTGCCCAAGTCTCATCCAGGCTCTCCTGGGACCAAGGCTTGGTGATGAAAGTGTGAATTAATCTCCTCTAACAGTGGTGTGTGTGTGTGTGCATTTGGATGCACACACCTCAACATATAAACAGCAGGGGTCTCGCAAAAGGATTTAATTCTCTCTGTGAGTGGCACACTTGTGCAGCACTACCTCACAAACACACATGGTCACAGAGGGAGTCAAACAGGTGAAACAGAGCACTCTACATCATGTATTTGGGGTTGTAGATTAGAATGAATGTGTTGCTATGGAAAAGGAAGAAGAGGCAGGCATGCTGAGTCAGCAGTGAGATCTGCAATTCCCCCGCTCTTTGTGCTCCTTGAGCCTCTGTTGCCGACTTCATGCTTTGACCAGTTAAAGTCTATCGAGACCGATAAAGTCTATTTTGCCAATCAATATTTAAAACTGAGGTTTTAAATATTGTTCAGAAAGAGAGATTACAATCCCCATCTATAACAGTGTCAAAAAATAGCTGCTTCACATTGTTTTTACAGGGATATTCAAACCTTTACAGCGTTATTTCCTCTGCTAAATCAGTTTTTTGGGGGTCAAACATTTAAGTGCTGTGTTGCTCTTAACTTGAAAGGAGAAATTTGGAGCCTATTTGCATTTTTAATACATCTTAAGTAGTCCCTCAGTCGTTGTGATGAACATCAGCTGTTGCATTTGTTTGCTCATTGTTTTTCTTTTTTTGTTTTGCTTTGAATGGCACGAGATTTCTATAGTAAATCAATTTTAGTATATTTAGTCTCTTTCAATCTTGGCAGCATGGTGTTGTTGTTCCCTCACAACAAAATCCACCTTTCTCTATGTGTATGTTTCTCCTTGTGTCTGCATGGGTTCTCTCCAGGTGCTCTGGCTTTGTCCCGCAGTTCAAAGACATGTGGTTAGTGGGGTTAGATTAACTGGTGATTCTAAATTGCCCATACGTGTTAGTGGTTGTTGGTCTCTCTGTGCTGTGCAACAGACTGGTGACCTATTCAGGGTGTGCTCCGCCTTTTGCCCTATGGCAGCCAGGATCGGTTCCAGCCCCTCCCCTGAGACTTTGAATTGGATAAGCGGAAGAGAGTGGATCTCTGTCAATCAACTAAATTATGTTAAGTCTTATTAAAGCACAATAATACCCAGACTCAATTATGGCACCTGTCTTTTATTATCAGTTCTCATACTGACTACAGCGTTGTTCTCAATTTTCAATTCTCTTGTTTTAGTCCTATTTAGCATGTGTTTTAGCTAGATTTCCAGAAAATGTGTCACTGTATGTACGTTAAATTTCAGTCCAGTTGTATATAGCCCAAAGGATGTACAAAGGTTGTACACTGATTAGCCCTGCCACATCATAGCAAGAGTGTTCCTGGTTTGAACCCACTGGGGCCATTCTGTGTAAAGTTTGTTATACAGAAAAAAAATCATTTATCAAGTTTTAGGTGTAAAACTAAAACCAATTTCTTGGGAAAATGGGGAAAAAAATGCCGGCATATTTATGGTCACGTTTTTCTCATGGCACAGAGTGAATCAAATCTTATTTTTGAATGTGCTCAATGTCATTACAGAAACCTATTTGATACAGAGCCTTTTGCATTGGTTTGATCAGAAATGTCTTCACTTGCTAAGTCTGAAGAGAGGCAAATAAGACGTCTGCACTCTGAAGCATTAGAATGCTATCATCAGGACCTGATGATGACACTGAAGGATGACTCTCACAGATTCATGAATTTTTAGTGGCTTTCTTCTGGCAGGTTGGCCTTGGCAGGAATATGTCCTTTTAGAGTGGATTGTTTTTTGAGAGTTAGGGGCTTATGGATTATTTGGGCTCTCTTTTGTACTTCAGTGACTTACCCAGACTCCTGTTTGGTATTCAGTTCGTCTGCTCATCCATCTGTCAGTGATAGATTTTGTCTTAGAAGAGATTAATTTTGGACCGCTATGCACAGTATAAAACATTTGAAGTTCTCAATCATTTTGATGTGATCACGAATCAAGAATATTCTTCGGAATTATATTCTGGTCATTTACAGATGATTATGATGTACCTGAGCATCAACAGTCAAAATTCAGAGCTAAACTGATCTATCAAATATCTGTTCAAGCAAACTGCTGCATATCGTCACACTGAAAGTAATTTGTTGGGCTACCCCAGAATAGTTTCACTGTGATTTGCCATGGACTGTCAAAGTCTCTAAGAGTATAAAGGAGGGTTCCTTCATTAGGTGATCGTGAACATTGTCTAACCTATCAGTCTTGCCTTCTTGGAAGAGACCACAGCTGCAAGATAGAAAAGTTGCATCTAAAGGATCACTCACAGCAACTTTTTAATTACTTGCGGTAACCATTCCCTTTGAGGGGACGAGTGGATCCGAATGATGCTAGCAAAATGCTCTCAGAGGCACAACAGACCACGAGATCTCCTGCCTCTAGGGGTCAAAAGGTTCACGTCTTTCCTTTAATTTGTCACCCATCTGTAGCTGTCCAATTTTCATCAAAGCAATGTGTCACGAAGATCCCAGCCCTTGATCTTCTTCCTTACCTGTATTTACCTGGGGTTGCTATGGTGACACCTGGGGTTACCATGACAGTGCACTGCAGTAATGACGGCGCCTCCTTTCATCTCCAGAGTCAGATATTGCTTTGCCCTGTCATTCCCAGGGATTAGGTGGGGTTCCAAAAGGAAATAGTCTTTTACCAGTCCCTGTAATGATCCTTTGAACCTGTGTCCTTTGTATGATAGCACAGTAGAGACACACAAAGAAACACAATGCGTGCACACACAAGCACACACACACACACACACACACACACACACACACACACACACACACACACACACACACACACACACACACACACACACACACACACACACACAAAGGTGTTTTCTTAATGTAAACGGTTTTTCTAACTTTAACTCTGGAACGCAGTTTTTTAATTAGAAAAACAATTTCCAAACAAGTCTTAAAACTCACTTAAAACTTACAAACTTCGAATCTGCTCACTCATTTGCACAATCACCACATTTCCTTCTCCCCAGCTGCATATACAAACGCACATGTTCTCATGCACACATGTGCATGCACATTTATTCACTCGTTAGTGTTGCAAACTGCCGATCTCTGCAGCAAACAACGAGCTCCTCGTCATTACCTCCCCATTATCCCCCCAACTTCATGAATACTGAACGAAGGCCTGGCACACACGCTACACAGCGATGTACACGCACACAGCCAAACAGATGCACACAAATCATCTTAGTGAGTATTATAGTATCGCTCTAGACACTCTCTTTTTCTGTACTCGTATATGTTTATGTCTGTGAGCGCGCGCGACCTTTTCAGCTCAGATTGTTAGCACATACTCGCACAAACACATCATATCCCTCTGTGACTCTCTGCTCATTGCTTTTCATCTTCTGCTCACTTTTTCTGAAGTAAGAAGAATCAAATTAATTCAAATAAAGTCGCAAAATAAGGTCCCCATCCCCCACACGCATGCAAGAAGTGCATTTAACACTCTGGTTCTCCTCTGGCATCTATGGAATTATGCTGTTTTGTGGTGTGCTTGCACAAATGTGTGGTAGCTGCAGTATGCATATGGTCCCATGCTTATTTTTGTGTTTATCAGTTGAGCACAATGGGATTTTGAATGGTTTGCAATTAAGCAGCCCACAGAGTGTGTCCAGAATCTTGTAGTTTAAACCGTTTCCTTGCCAGAATGTGCTGTGGTATTGTTTCCTCCACAATTTTATTCTCGTCCGCCTAAAGTGGACCAGTGTTTATTTTTTGCTCTCCTTTAAAATATGGGGCAGAACCAAAACTACTCATTCACATTTTCAGTAGATTCATGGGAAATGTATTTATTTCTGCACTAGACAAAGAACAGAAACCTAACTTTAAATATACGCGTTCTCTAAAAATGTCATTTTTATTTCTTCTGGTGATTTAAAAAAATGTTGATCCTTGTATGGCTAGATATGTTTCGGTGTCATGTTTCTTTGGAAATATAAAACACCCAGAGTTTTAGAATCAAGTGCCACGTTTTGCGTGGGCCTTCCTTATACTGACAAACAGTTCTGACCACTCAAAGAACGGACACAGTGGGGTGGCATCTTTAGATTCCCGTTGATATCTCATTTTGGCACATTACTGAATCTTATGGTCCCGTGGGTTGCAAGGTGAGAACCCCTGTGGTTGAAATCCAGTGGATGTTCAATCAGATTGGGACCTGGGGAGACTGGGGGCCAGATCAACACCTTGGATTCATGCTGTGTTCGCTGAGCTGGTTATGACCTTAATCCAAGTGAGGGTGTTCTTTGTCTGCAAAAATGTTTAGGTGGGTGGTATGTGTCAAAGAAACATCCTCATGAATGCCAGAAGCCAAGGTTTCCCTGCAGGATATGGTATTGTAACAAGGTGATCAATGTTACCCTTTTCCCCCTGTCAGTGGTTTTATTGTTCTTGCTTACTGGTGGGAGACAGCTTTGCCTATAATAATATATTTTGCAGTACCAATTCCTGTTTTGTACAACTTTATTATATAGTGTCTATATTGTGCTAAATCTGTGAAATTCTATATCATATTGCACCCTACCATCATCTAACTATATGGAGAAAGGTGGATCAAATAATGTTCCAATGGATAGAAGCTGTGTGACAGAAGAGGGCAGCTTCCAGCCTGGGAGATGTGTTTAGTTTTGGGGGTTGATGTATAACGGGTGTTAAGGCCTAAACAAGCTTTGGAGCTTGACTGCTATTCCCACGAGTGTAGCCAGTTACACACACACACACACACACACGCACGCACACACACACACACACATTGGGTTAAGGGTTAACCCCCTCACTACTGCTCCTTTTGTTACTATGGAGATAAGGGTGAGAAGTCACTGGCCACTAGTCAAGCCATTATATTTTAGATGGAAGATTGACACCTTATTATCTAGATCCAATTAACATTTAAATCTATTCTAGGACATTACATTTTAGACAGATTTTTTTAAAACTGTAATTATTAAAAACAAAATCAGATTAAAGTTTCCCTGTGAACATTTTTCAAGGAAAGTGAAAACAATGTTGCGTAACTCTGGATCTTTCTAATTTGTCATTACAGAACACCTCGCAGAAATATCTCAGTCAGTTTTTTCTCCTACGGTTCAACCACAATCAATTTTCTTGGAGTTTTTTTCTTTCATTAAATCATTGCATTGCTGTCAAAGTCTGGTCCCAGTGAAAGGAATTGTGTAAGCTACTGTCTTCATCTGTGAGGTTTTACATATTACAACAGCTAATGGTTGCATTAAAACACAGGAATAATGAATAGAAAATGTGCTTTAGAGAACCTAAATTATTAACCTTAATTTAATTTTAGTTTAATAATTGTAAAAATTATACATGCATGCTGTTTTTTTAAATAACATAAAAAAAAACTTATATAGCCCCTGCATTTTTGCTGAATTACACATGCTTTTTCTTCATTTAAAGTTATTAGACACAATTGAAGCCCCCACTCTGTCACTCTCTTGAATATACATGCACATCTTAAGTAAATTTAAAAAAAAGAAAAAAAGGGAACATACAAATTGTGCCCCTTCAGCAGAATGTGAACAGCAGGTAAGGTAGCGATTAGCAAAACATGACAGATGACAGAGTTAAGGAATTTTTATATACTTATTTTTTGGCTGAAAGTGTCATTGTGCCCCAAAATTCCCTATACTGTTATAATGACTACTAGTACAGTGAGGTACTGAAAACCATCCTGGTATCTAATCCCCAAATTAGTGCTTATCTCAAGGTATGTTTAGGGGTTGAATAAGTGAAGAAATTTGCCTTTATTCATTGTCCATATGCTGCAAGACTTTGGAGTTGATGATCTTAAAGAAAAAAAAACAGTGTTAGGTTTTGAGTGAGTGTGATGTGTTAAAAGTTTTGTTTCCGTGGGCAACTGCAGCTTCATGAAAAGCAATTTTGCGTGCTTTGTTTATTGTGACGGTTTCCTAATTAGCCGACTATTTAGAATCTAGTGTTTCCTCCTGGTGGGAAATGCACAGATTCTGTACTGGCGTCTCATAACATGACTTCTGACTTGTGAAACTGGCACTATTCAAAACCAGCCCTGCTGCTCTCTTGGACTGTAACTGTTTAATTTGTACTCTTTTGCAATGTCGGAAAAGTGCTCCAAGTAACAGTTTGTGACTTGTAGCACGTTTTCCTTTGGTGCTGACTCCTTTAACAGCCTGCTATGTAATGTGTGTATGTCTGTTGTAATATCAGATAAGGTTCCACTACTGATGTGCTTGAAGAAGTAGAACGGTTCTCTTGGGGGAAGAGAATCGTGGAAACACGCAGTGGTTTCTTCAGGTGTCAGACGCTGCATGGGTGCGTGTGTGCGTGAGCACTTGCGCTTGTATGCCTAAGTGTAAATATGTTTCAGTTCCTTCCTGTCTTATTGCAAAAATGCCTCCTCCATCCTCCTCTGCCACCCCTCCTCCTTCTCCTCATCTTTCTCTGTAATGGAGAGATGTTGAAATGCACCCACCACCCACTTTAGATTTGGCAGGAAACAGAGTCTTGGCTGGAGTAGAGAAGACACATCAGAGCGCACACACATACACACATACATGCAGACACATTTGAATTTGGAAACATGGCAGTGAATACAGGTCTTCCTTTTTATCGACCTGCTGTTCATTTTCACAGCTCTTGACTTCAGTTCATCACCAGTTGTGTGGAAATAATTCCTTCCTTTCTTTAAAAATATTCTCAGGAGCTGTTGATGTTCCTAGTTTAATGTGTAATCAATTTCCAGATTTTTACTATAAACTTTACTTTTTCTGTTTGTGAGATTAGGCAGAAAAAAAAACAGCTTTAAATGTGTTTTTTTTTTTTTTTTTTTAAATTCATGAATCAGTGTGTGGCGTGGGTGTGGTCTCTGGCCAGCTGCAGAGGAGGGGTGACGCAGTAAGCTCCCAGGGCGGCGCAGGGGCGGGGTGAACAGGTGTGCTGGGATCTGACAGTGATTGTGTCTCTTTATATGTTGGCAGTGACAGTCGGAGGAAGAGGGCGGACGTGACAGCAGAGAGAGAGCTGGAGTGTCTGTGTCCCAGTAAACCACAGTGTTAAATAAAAGTGCTGCTGTCGTCAAATTCGCTCCGGCTTATGTTTCTTGGGTCCAACGTTACACAGTGTTGCTGATGTCAACCCTAGTTTTGTTTTTTCCTGACATCAGTATAATTTCTGGCTCACCAGACAGACGTAACTGAATAAAACGATCATTTTTTGGGCGATATTAATGAATGGACTACATTTATAAATAGACTTTGCCAGTGTCGCTCACTGTTGGTACTGCAGGGGAGCGAAAGAAAGGCGCTGGGGCAAAGTGCCCACTGTGCATAAACACATTCTTTTGATTGAATTAAAATGTTAAATGGGAAACAGGCGCAGGAATTTATTTTAACAAGTTCAAATATACATGGAAATACAGTATGTATGACAAAAACAGAGTTTGTACAATTTTAATGAGCTTGAAAGTCAATATTTGGTATGATCACCTTTGCTCTGCAATGCTTGTCATTTCTTTAAGTAGTCTTCAGGTTCTCCAGATTTGTTGAAGGACATTTAAAGCTCTTCTTTGGATGATGGCTACATTTTGTTCGCTTCCCACACTGCTTCAATAATGTTGATGGCCAGGCCATAGGGAGACCGATCCATGACTGATTGTGTTCCACTGTGTGTGTTTTATTTTTTCCAGGTATGCTTTTAGTGCAGTGCCAGTGTTTAGGATCAATGTCATGCTGAAAATCGAAGCTGTTGTTAATCAGATGCTTTCCAGATGGTATTGCATGGTGGGTCAAACTGCCATGATGCATTTCTCCGTTCATAATTCCATCAATTTTGACAAGATCCCAAACACCACTGGCTGAAACGCAGCCCTAAAGCGTGGCAGAGGGTTTGCACAGATGGCTGTAGAAACTCACTGTTGTACCTCTCTCCTCACTTCCTCAACATATATTGACAGTGACCAAAAATTTCATCTTTTCATGTGTATTTTGGAACACTTTTCTCCCTGTTGAATGGTGACTGTCAAGAAGGCAGTCTTGACAATCACCATTCCACTGAGATCATTTGTGATGAGTCGTTCGCAAACAGCAGATTGATCAACTGAACCACCAGATGCGTCTCTCAGGGCCAGTGTCAGGATTTTGTTGGATTTTCCGCCCCTATTTTTAAGGTCAGGACTTTCAAGTACTGCTGAGATATTTTTATTGGCTTCCCACTGGTTTGTCCTCTACTTGTCTAGTTTACACCACACACCATGATGAGAAACGACTCGTTTTCATCTAATGGCTCTTTGGGAATCACCTTGTTGGTGGAAAAATAGAATTTTATGCCTGTCAAACTGTTTTATATTTGGCATTTTTCATAGATTAACTTAAAGAAGTCAGAGTAAATGATGTGTTTTTACAACAGGCTGCTAGTAACAAAGTGCCTAAACAGTTAATTGATTCTTTGATAAGTTGTCTGTTAGGTGCAGGTTCATCCTTTGACCTAGGTGCCTTTTTATGCTTCAATGATTCATAGGTTAGTGTTAAGTGGTGCAGCAGAAAAAGAATAAATTTTCTGAAAATGGTCAGGTATAAGGATTAGAGTGAAAACCGCTGAAAAAAGCCACTGTGAGTAGGTGATATCTGAGTAAGGAAAGTAAGGAAATTATTGTCACACTTTGGTAATTAAATAAAGAGAAAATTATAAACAGTGCCATTTTTTACTCAATGTACTTTCTGAAATATTTCAGGTAGACTTTTCCACAGTTGTGAACTCACCAGTCTTTAAAAAGTTAATGTATGGAGACAAAAACACCAGTGCAAAATAAAGTGAACTCTGTTTCGTTTACACATGAAGTATTAAAGTTTATGCTAAAATCAGCGTTGAATCCTTAATAAGTGACAAAGTGTAATAGCACAGCTGTTAAAATATTCTGAATATGGTGTCAGACTCAGAAAACCATGAATATATAAGATCTATAATAGAATAGAATAGAATATTCCTGTAGGGGCTACAGGAATACTGAGTTCTAATTTATTTTTTTCCTGTGTGTGAATGAATGTGCGTCTGCATGCATATAAATTTTTGGGGTCATATAAAAGAATTGCCGGTTATTTCAGGACACTGATCCTCAGTGTTCATGGCTACAGTACAGCTGTGATCAGCTTTCCACTCTGACGTCTGTGTCCAAACATCTACTCCTGGCTCTGTCTTTGAGTCTGTGTGTGTGTGCATAAATACTATGTGTGCGTATTTGAATTGGCATATGCATACGTGTGTGGTGTTTGGTGTTGGTTTGTGTGCGTACTTACAGTAAAGAAATTGCTATGTGTATGTATGTGTGTTTCCTGGCTGCTTTATGTTTTTAAGTAGGATTGCTCAAACTTTTGTTGGTGCCTGTGTGCTTAGAAGTTTAGAAACTCGTCATGGTAGTGTGTTAGAGGGGAAGGGTGTGTATATGGGGGTGGGGGGTTAAAGCTGGAAGAAAAGCATGAAAGCCTAGTGGCAGTTATGTTGTGAATTTTTGGCTTTGGGTCTGGTGTGTTGTGTGTGTGTGTGTGTGTGTGTGTGTGTATGTGTAAGAAGGATCTGGCAGTTTTCTCCCTTCGGGACAGGGATTATGTAAGCACAGAGAAGTAAGGTCAAATACCATCGTTTTTTCCAGCTGTGTAGACTGGGAACAATGGAAACACTGGTAGACACAATAAACATAAAACCCTACAGGTCACTGCCACTTTCCTCTTTATCAGATATTTTATGGCTTTACATAGGGCTTATTTTAAGAAACAGAAATTGAAGTAAAGAGGGAGAAGATGAGAAGTATCAACAGAGACATTACTCTTGCAACATGCACAGACCAGTATTACAAATTTTATCTCTTCATAAAAAAGCTGGGCAGGTTTGTTGTTTAGGAAAATCTCTTGGTCTGTGCTTATAATAGTGAACATTTCTTTGACATTTCGTCCTCCAGATACAGACATTTTATTATATTGTGTGAAATCACAATTTCAAGGTATCACCAGTGTAAATTTTTCTCTGATAAGGCTAGTCACTTGTCCTGAGTGATAGCCATTATTGCATACTTAAATATAATCATGATATTAGGGAGGCCAATAGTTTTAGAAACATGTGGAATCAGTGTTCATTGAAGGTCATTGAAGTTATTATAGTGGTGGGTATTACACAGGCCTAGAGACCAGCTAGAGAACATTTGGAAACCACTGGTCACTAGAGGAAAATGTGTATTCCGCAATCAGTTGCTAGAGGCTTCTGGCTGATACTTGGTGAAATCAGTCACAAAACTGATGCTGGACCAAAAACCTCCTTGTGATTGCTTTGGTTGCAAGGAGATTGCTGTGGTAGCCCATCATTTGCATGAAAGATGCAGACTTGTCTGCAAACACTCATCATTGTACTCTCTGAGGTTTAGTGAAACTTGAAGAAGTGCAACCTAAACCAGAAACAAAGACATTCGAGGTAGAAGTTGTGCCTTACTGCTGCAACCAACACATTTCGAAAGGTGGTCACCCTTCCTGTTCCTTTTTTTTTCCAGAGTTTGATTGCACTTAGCAAGTAGTCCTCTGGCATTTGCTGTCAGATCAACATCTGCAATGTAAACTATGGGCGACTATGCAGCACTGTGTACTAGGGATGGGTACCGGTATCGTCCTGACATAAACGGTAGTAACCAGACCGAAAAGCAGCGCACATTTCGGTGCTTTCTTTCGGTGCTTTTTTTTTTCCTGAGATGTCATACACTTTGGATTCCAGCCAATCATTTTACCTTTGCGAGCGTAGTAGGCGGGCCCAGGTACATACATTCTTTTAGAGCAGAGCTACAGATTAAAAATGCCCAAAGCGAAGCGGTCAAAGTCTGGCTGTACTTCACAGCAAAAGATGCAAACTCAGCAGCCTGTAACAAGTGCTTTAAGGTGATACTGTGCAAAGGAGGTAACAGCTCGAATCTGATGAAACACCTGGCGACGCATAGCGTTTTGTTAAAAGCCCAAAAACCCGAAGAGGAGAGTCCTGGCCCCTAGCCCTGCCAGTGTAGCAGAAATGATGACGGATGATGATGGCAGCAGCAGCCGTTCTTCTCTGGGCGAGTAGCTTAATGTTGTTCGTGTGTAATTTACATTGAGTAGGCTAACCACGTTATTAAATTAATGCATG
Organism: Perissodus microlepis; assembly: GCF_051167445.1. Classification (NCBI taxonomy): domain Eukaryota; kingdom Metazoa; phylum Chordata; class Actinopteri; order Cichliformes; family Cichlidae; genus Perissodus; species Perissodus microlepis. The sequence goes on from NC_140476.1 coordinate 11,679,449, forward strand.
TAAGGTGAACTAGCAAACACAGTCGTAGTTACATGCGGCTGTCTTCTTGTTTGATGGCAGATACTCCCTTCACCCTGGCCAAAAAGGCTAAAATGACCAAAGAAAAAGTGGAAAACAGCTAAACATGAGAGGTTTTTGGACAAAGTTTGTTTTTTTCCATTGTTTAAGCACTGCTTCCAGCCAAGAGTGATGCCATAAATCCCCTATAGCTGCAGAAAAGGCTAACATTGTTATCTTTTTACAAAAAAACAGCTGAACATGAGAGGCTTTTAGACCAATTTTGTGATTTACATTCTTTAAGCACCGGTTCGAGCACCGTTTAAGCACCGGCACCGTTTCAAAAGTACCGTTTGGTACTGGTATCGGATAAAACCTAAACGATACCCATCCCTACTGTGTACTAGGGCTGGGCAAAACGATTATTTTCCTAATCGATGAATCTAGCAATTAATTTTTCGATGCATCAATGAATCTAACGATGAATTTTTCAATCCGATTCTATTTTGATTTGATTCGATTATTGATTATTTCCCCATTATTTGACTTGTATAGGGTTTGTCCTTTGCAGAAGCTGCTCCTGGATGCCGTCATTTGAGGTGCTGGTGCATAGCCGTCGTAGCCATTTCCACCTTACAAAGCCGGCAAACGACTGAATCACTTCCTTTTCTGTTAAAATATCCCCATACTGTAGAACTGCGTGTTCGGGTGGAGTGATTTAAGTCGACTGCAGCTGCCTCACTAATGTTGCTGCTACTCGCTGCCGCCGTGTCTGTTTTGGAAGTGACGACGCATCGATGCACATTTTTTTACGTCGACGTATTTTACGTGTCGACGTAATCGATTACGTCGCCGCGTCGTCCCAGCCCTACTGTGTACCTATTTCGGTACACTAGTTCAGACAAGCGACTGCCATCAACCTCCAAAAAACACTTACTAAACAGTTGCGGAACACACGTTTCCTGAAGTGACCAAGGGATCACCAGGGGGTGTTATGATCACCGACTGACCTGTAGGCCTGTGCAAATGGGTTTTAGCAACTGATTTCACATCGACTTCCAGCAACTGCCAGTATCACTTGCAAACCCCTGTTGGGGAATATACATCGTCTCCTAGCAGCCACTACTTACCAGTTAATCGCAGACCACTCTTTAGACCTGTGTGACTGTGCATTACTAAGACACATTGGCACAAATGATCGACACACAAACACCTGCTAGATTGCACTAAAATATGATCAGTAGGGCTTGAACAGCCTGCCATTATTTTGGGGATTTGGAGCTTTGAAAGCAATAAGCACTACATATTGAAAGGGGAATATCTCCTGCAGTGGTTTTGCTCTGTTTCTTCGCTACATTAACATGTATGATAATCAAGAAGAGAGATTGTGAGAAACAAAAAAAGACATTGTTGTTCACTGTCTTTGCTTCTCTGTCACTCTACTGTTGAACAGAGCAGACACAGAATGAAAGCTGTGCTTCTCCCATAGAGAATAAGAACTTACTGCGAAGCAGCCCTGTCCTCACATTTTTCATTTGAACATATTGAAAATAAAAAGAGGTGCACAGGTTTGCGAAGTCTAGTGACAATCATTAAGCTTCCAACAATGAACTGTAGCGTGGTGCGAGATACGTCAGATCGCCAACCCGTTTATATTTTCAAATGAAAAAAGAATCAGCTAAACTAACATCAGAATCCCTAAACTGAAAACTGAATACCTAACAGGTGAACAAATATACAGAGAGATTCATTTTCAGTGCTCAGTGTTGGTCTCCTGCCTGCTGAAACTATTAGTGAAACACATCATAATGGAAATAACCCCCCTGGTGACCTGTCCAGAGTGTCCCCAGCCTTTTGCCCAATAAAAACTGGGGAAGGTTCCAGCGTCCTCATGACCCTGAATTCGATAAGCAGTTAAGAAGATAGACGGATGGAAATAACCACCACATCTCATCTAAATTTATGATCTTAACCTTAATATCAATCCAACGAGCCTTGGCACTTACCTGTGTGGAACACCCCATGCAAATCAAGTATATCTGATTTAATGAAACGAGTGTGCAGGTAAATAGGTGAGAAAACATACTGTAAGCAAATAAAAATAAAATGACTCCTGAATTAAGTTTAAACCACTATTTCATTTCACTAAGGCAGCCAACCGCATTAACAGTGTCCATATTTTTTCAAGATGAGACGCACAGAGACTCACTAGGAAAACAATACTAGCCTCGCTGTCACGGCTGCTAACAGGAGAAGGTGCTGGATCTATTCTGCCATCTGCTATCTCTTCAAGTAACTGGGACAAATGTTGACACTCTTTAAACTCAAAGTTTAAAGAGTGTTCTGTCTGAATGCTAAAGCCCTCTGTGTCTCACTCTGCCACTGTTCATCACTGTCATCTTACACGGTTTCATTTTCCCCTTTTTCTGCATTCTCTCTTTCATTACTCTAATCTCTGCCTTTGACTGATGTTTGTCCACTCGTAGAGGGACTTTCACAGAATGATTGCAGCCACTTCTCCACTCAGCTCTTCATTCATTCTCTTCATCCCTCCTCAGACAGTTGGCCGAAATCCAAGTTCATCTTACGCTTCCTTTGCCCAGTCCTGCCAGCTCTGTTAAAACACCACAGGTCATCATGCTGTTCTCTGGCACCAACTGTACATCGCTGCCATCAGGAAATCGCATAAAATGTACAGTAAACAGACTTTTGTGTTAACTGAGTAAAGCAGCCTTGTAGCTTGTCCATTTTGTGTTGAAAGTTTAAGAATGTGTGGTGCAATATGATTAAGATTAAGCCCTTTTTACACACATGTAATATCATCACTTGCGGGAAAGCTAACAGTGTATCTGTGGTACTTGCTTTTGACCTTCATCGTCTTTTAAAGTAAACATGTGTGACAGTTTGTTAAAATTGGCTTTAGATACATTTGTTTCTTCTTTTTTACTGCCGTGATGACTGTGATTAGAAGCCATGACACATATTTTTCTAATTTCCTGTTTAACACAGCATTGAAATTTGATAATGCAGCAGCCTGAGAAGTTAGGAGTTCTTTGTTGGGCACAAAGAGTTTGGGAAGACAAAAACTTCTTAGTCACATGATTGTACGTAACATTATAGTAAGTGCATAGTAAGTGAAAGTTTAAAGAATCAAATAGCTGCTTGGCCAGAGTAATTAATAAAGAACCTATGCTCTGCTACTTAAACATGTATGGATTGCTTTAGATACTCATGTGGCAGGGTTGTGCCAGAAAAGTTGCTGGACTCGGTGGGTTATGTGTGTGTATGCTGAGGTGCTGGTTATTATTTCAACTTAATGTTGCACTTGATATCGACTTACTATAAAGCTAATTGCTAGTTGTGTGGCAGCTCAGACAGAACAGCAGCGATGCGTTAGTGCAGCTCTGCACATGGCGAGACACAGAGAGAAAAAAGGAGTTTCTTACTATTTAAGCTCTCTTTTTTTAACTTTTCATAGGTTTTTCATAGGAGGAGCAGTAGGGTAATAATCAGAATCAGCTTTTTGGCCAAGTATGTGTACGTATACACATGCAGTACAGACTATACAGAAAATAACAAACTTAAATATTCAGGCAACTATTTTTGTGTGTAATGGTGCAGAGATGCAGGAGTAATTATGGAATAAATAATGGATGAATAACTGGTTATTACATACACACGAGGACTTGCCAGTTCTTAAGAAATGTATTAGACCACCTGTCATAAAAACAAGGGAAAAACAATTATTTGAGAAATCTGTCAACGAGCCAACACACACTCTGGACTTCTGTAAGACGTCAGAAATATATCAAGCCTAATATTCCACCACAACGAAACCTATTTTTTTTCTGTTCACGAGTAAATAGCTATAATTTGGTATGTTAATCAAAAAATAATAACAGGCTTCACTATTTTCTTTGCTTTTTTGGAAAACTGTAAATTTGACAATTTATCAGTGAAAAAAATGATATCATTTCTTTGAAACAGCTTGCACATAATAGTGGATTAACCATTACAGAAGCATAAAAAAATGTTTTTGGTACTCAGTGCTACAGAAAAATGAGGGCAGCCGTGGCAAAAACTTTGCATTTGCATGAGGGTCTTGCTTTTAATTCAGTGGCAGATATGGTAGATAAGTACAGACACTATGTGAGTGATTTAAGTGTTCATCAAAGTGATGGCTTGTGGAAACTGTACAGATGTCTTGTTGTTTTGATGTACAGAAATCTGTAGTGTCTCTCCAGGGTGTGATTAGCAAACTTACACTACGACGAAATTATCAAACATAATGGTTGTCGCTTTTGCCTCAAAATTAGAAATAAACAAACAAATAAAATACTTGGTGCACTGGGGCTGTTCGATATAACGATATATATCGGATGACGATATAAAAACGTCCATCATTTCATTTTACGCTATCGTTTGTTTCGTGGTGAAATAAACTGTTTACGGCAATATTTTTTCATTATTTTGATGGTCACTGTAGTGGCTATATTAATTTCTTAAAGTTCTCTCTTTCTCTTATATTTTATATAACCACACTACAGACAGACAAGCGTTTGTTTTTATGCGTTGTCGTTAGCAACAACGACGGTGTCCGCTTGTTCCACATAAACCTTTCACAATAAAGCTCAAGATCCTGTTGAGACTTTTCAAAATAAACTGAATCACGTGAAAGAGCAGATTATTTACGGATGAGAAGCAAAAAATAGCCGTCAGGTGCTAAAAAATAAACCTTAGACTCAAACGTTAGAACAGGCTTTTCCCCGCAGCACGCCGTATAATAAATACTCACAAAGAAAACGGCGGCCGTTACAACTTATGTCTAAAAATGTATAGTTTCATGCATCAGTTAAAACACTGGACTGCAGGTACACGATGCCCAGCTGGAAACACTTCCTGCAAGACGAGCTGCCCGAGATTCACAGAATTTACAGAAAATGTTACATTTTTGTGATTTATATCGTTATCGGACGATAGATGTCTTAATATCGGGATATGAGATTTTGGTCATATCGCACAACCTGACAGGGGGTCAGGCTCAGATTTAAAGCCTTTACCTCAAAGAATAGCAGATTTTCTCTCCCCCCCCACCTTAGGCTTTGATTAAGTGGTTGCCATAAGAATTAAGTTGAGGCAATATTGTGTTCTACCAAAGCTGCTAAACATTTACATATAATCATGCAAGGCCAAATCAGTCAGACACACTGAGAACCTTTAGAATGAAATCTTTTTCTCACAGGAAGTGACAAATTAAACGTCTTTCACACTAGAGAACTTCCAATTTGAAATCACTTAATGCACAGAATCCAGGGCAATAAATTTTCTGACAACCATTTTACCAAGCTATAAAAATACGTTAGTCACACACCATCCTGAAGCAGCCTAGTGTACCTTCATGCCCTAATTCCACCAGGATGCCAGCATGTCCCAGAACTTTTTTTCTCAGGCAATCAACACTAAAACTAGGCTGAAACGGAGAGCTGTGATGAGCAGATATTTTATGTGGATCATCATAGTTTCTTTTTTTCAGTCTTCAAAGAGACTGGCGATGGTTGTGATGGCAGCATTAATCAACTGGGTAGAAATGTGTTGGAGAGCCACAGGAGATTCTGGCTCTGTAGCAAAACTGGGGCAGTGTCAGACCCTGCAGCCATGGCTTTCCCTTTTCCTCTCTGAAAGCGCATTCTTTCATACATTAACCCCATTTCTGCCTTTATCAACACACACCACATTTCTGTCTCACGCTCATTTATGCCTCTTCTTCTTTTCCCCCCAGTCTTCCCAGTACCCAGGTCAGGTTCATTGCGCTGCTTGGTAACAGCACTGTTGTTAAAGTGATATATAATTGTGGGTAAGGTTGGCAGGTCCTTTGGAATGGATTAAAAATCAATGGATGTCGGTGCCATGCTTTATGAAGATGGTAACCTACAACCGCAAAAGCTGCTTTGAGACCAGTTTTACAAGCTTTTAGTTGGATCATTACACAGTTGGAAACACTTGAAATACAATAAAGAGTTATAACAGCGCCATACAAAATATGATGAAGTAATACTTATAGTTTGCTTATACAGTGATTACACAATAAAACATTTATTAACATTATTGCGGGACACTTATACACATAGCCAAATGTTTCTTCAACCTAAATCAGATTGTGGTCAGTGACTCAGCCAGACGTCAAAACTGCCAGCCCTCATCTGTAACTTTATGAGTCGGTTTTGTGTTATTTTGGTGAGTGAATTAAGCTTTAGAAAGTATAGAGTTGACACACGTAATTGCAGAAGAAGAATGTGTTGTTATCGAAATGTGGTTGTAGCAGTATTCCAAGGGGCACGTACTTGAGATCTTTTTTTTTTTCATTCCTGCAGTTTTCATACCACGTGGAGGCTTTACCTTTTAGCTGAAGGGAGCAGTGTTCTTCAAAATCAGTTAGGCAGTCCTTAGCCACATATAATACCTGACTGTGCACACACAAACCTCTGTTTCATTGCACCAATTAAACTGTCTGGTTAGATTTCACTTTTCAGCAAAGTAAAGCGGTTTATGCACCAAATATCATCAAGCCGTCGAAAAATACTTCAATTACTTTCATTCAGTGCCACCAGGGTATTCGGTGCCTGAAGCAGTGTTTGGATGATTGCCAGAGATATTAAACTATAAGTTTCAAAATAATGAGACTGAAAAGAACGGTGTGTGTGTTAATAAAAATTTATCATAAATAATGTTTTAATTATGTAACAGATGTGCAAATTTACTCATCGTTATCTTGTTTCTGTTTTTATGCAGTTAACGTAATAATGCATCCAGAAATAGTCAACCTTGGTAACCATATAAGGTAAAAGTTAAGATAATAGGAAAAATAATAGCCTTTTATTTAAAATATATTTGTATTTTTTCTGTATTGTTGATTTGTTGTGTTGCGGTGGAAATAAATGCAGTGATTTACTGAAACCTTCAAACATACAGGGAGATAAAGTATATATAAAGCAAAAACTAAAAACTGTCTGAGGCAAGCTTTTTGTAATTTCTTTAAGTATTTTTTAGGAATAATTATCCAGGCTTCTTAGAGGACATTCCAAAGCTCTTCTCTGGCTGTATTTTCTTATTTTCTCTCTCAAGATGATCCTAAACCGCTTCAATAATGCTGAGGTCCGGGCTCTGGGTAGGCCAATCCATCACTATGTGTTTTTCAATCCAAGTATACTTCTACTGCATAAGCCAATCAGGTGCTTCTATTAAGCTTGCCACATCTTCGTTTGTCCTCTACGTGTCCAATTTTTGAATATTTTTAGAGAATGTGCTAAACGCCATTCTATGATATTCCAGTTCTTTGGGAATCACCTTGCTGGGTCAAACATACTATTTTGTGCCTGTCAAAATGTCTTTTGTGGATTCAGCTAATGTGCTAATTACTAATGGGAACATTTTGTTATGTGTAGACACAACACTGGTTAGATGCCTTTTTTATGCGTGAATGATTAATAGACCAGTGTTATGTGGCTTAACTAAAAAAAAAATGATGAAAATGATCAGATACTGAAAAGACTGGAAAAAAAAATTGAAGGAAAAAATACAAGTGCAGCTTCTTGGAAGGAAAATATGAAAAGAAATGAGGGGACTTTTGCACAGTGCTATATATTTATTTATTCATTTATTTTTGTTACACCACAGTTTTACTAGCAACTGCAGATCTGGTTATTGTATGGATTGCTGTAAATCGTTGTAAATCACGATGACCTCTGGATAGTGGAGACGCAATTTGTCCCTGCCAGCATATTTGCACTGTTCTGTATTTCATCTTGCAACACTGCACTTCCTGGCCAAGTTTCCTTTCAGGAGAAACTCTCCTGCACTTTCCATCAGCAGACTCTCAGTACATTGTGATGGGAGAGTACTGCTTTTAGAGGGGAAGAGAAGAGCTGATGTAACTGGTATAATGACTCACGCTGGTAATATGTCATAATGCCAGCTTGTTTTCTCACCCTTCACACCTGCACGGTGACAGACTTCAAAAAGTTCTGAGCTTCAACTGCACTTAATAACAGTCCCTTACGAAAATGTTTGTGTAATTAGCAGTAATGCACTGTTTTTGTTTGAAACTCTAACCAAAGTAATGCTGACAGCTCCTGTAAAAACACGTTTGTAGTATGAGAACTGTTATGCCTACTAATTTTTCTGTGAAATTCTACATTTTTCTGCCTTTTCCACACACCCCTATAAGATATCTAGTTAGTATTTGAAGAAAATCTACTGACACTGGAAGGTGTCATATTCTAGGGGATGTAACTATAGCATCATTCTTGCTGTGAGTTCTATATCTTTGCAAAACTGCCAAGTTTTAGTGTCTCACACACACACACACACTGTCTCACTGAGGTATCTATATATATTTTACTTTGAGTACAGAAGGTTTTGTTTTGGTGCTCCAAATTTAAAAAATGTTGCAACACTGCAGCAAAGTACATTTATGGAAACGTATTCTTGCCACCTACAGTGACCAACAGTTTTCACTGACTTACAGCGACTGTGCCTTAGTCCAAGGTGTGGTACTGCATCTGTGCTTTGTCCACTGAACTTTAGGGCCAGGGTCCAGCCCTTCACAGGGCTCCTGATATACAGCACCCCTGGGTGATATGCACGAGTTAAGTACACTTCAAGATGACTGCTAAGAGAAAACTACATTAATATACCCTGAAATTAAAACATACTGGAAAAAATGGAGCTATTCACCTCAACTGACTGATGTCCGCTCTCTGTTGCTCCCACTCTTTTTTTTTATTTCCTCTTTGTTCTCTGCACTCTCTTGCTCTCTCTTTTTTCCTCTTTTCTCTTGTTTTGAGTGACACTACAGTGCTCATTTATATCTGCTGAATTCAGCTGCTGCAGCTTTACACATCCACACTTTCTCACGCGTTTTTTTTTAAAGACATAAAACGATGTCAGCAGGAAGGCTTTTCCTGGCGGCCTGTTCTTCTGTTTGTGTTGTATGATGTTGGACGTATTAAAGGAAAACCTCTGCAGTCACACCTATTCAGTCATGCTCTCTCTCCCTATTCTATCGCCACCAGAAAATTGAATTCCTACTGCTGTTGTTCCCTGTGATGTCTCTGTCCCAGATAAGTCACTCATGTCCCTTAGTGCCTATATAAAGGCACAAATATGCACGCACACACATACATGCATAAATGCACACTAACGCTGCTGTTTGTTGACAACTGCTAATACCAAAAGTAGAAGCAGTTAATTGCCTCTGTATTCACTGTTTGTATTCATGTCAGGGTGTAAAAGCATCTGAACAGAGGATTAGATTTAGAGCGTAATACGGAAACCAGAGATAACATCAAAACTTGAAATATAAAAAAATTCATTGATGTGAATCAGCTGTGGCCCATTAGTTTTGCAGTACTTACAATTAAGGTTCATAAACCTAACTCTTACTTGTACTGGACAATTACTGCTCATTCAAAGAACATGTGAAGGAGGTTTGGAAGATTTTAAAACAGTGACATTTTATTATGAAGAAAGTTTTGGATGTAATGTCTCAGTCACACTAGCCTGAGACTGATGACCACCTGGCAACCACTGGTTGCTAGGGAGAGATGTTTATTCCCCAACCAGCTGCTGAGTGGTTGCTAGAGGTTAGAAAATTGGTTTCAAGTAAGGCAGTCTCGTTTCCATTTGGTGTCACACTTTTTAGTTTCAGTACAAGTCGGCAAGTGTTTGCAGACAAGCCAGTGTCTTCCAAGCAATCTATGAATGGTGACTAGCAACCAAAGCAATCAGAAGGAGTTTTTCAGTGCAGCACTGTAAACGTCTTTGCAACCAACTTCACCCATAGACTGTCAGCAGCTTCCAGCAACTATTAACTGATTATTCCCCAACAAGTAGTTGGGAAATACTCAAGACAACTTGTGGGCAGGAGACCAAAAACAGGTCTCGAGGCTTGCATGATTTCAGCCTAATCAAACACAAAATGAAAAAATGTATAAAAGTGTTATTTTAAAGTTCAGACAGGAAAAGTAGAGACACCGATCAGATAAATTACTAAACATCTGATCCTGATATGCCAAACATCTTTTGAAAACCAGAACCTTTTTGTTCTTACTAAAACAAACCCAAAACTGTTTGCTGAGCCGTTCTGTCGACTGTTTACAAAATAAGTTACACCCCCAAGTGCATATGCTGCATTTGAGTGTCCCAGTTGTGCCACAGTTAATCATGCGTTTAGTTTCACATGGAGTAAGAAAGTTTGGGTAACACTGTTCTTTATTTATTGATTTCTTCAAGATTGTGACTATAAAATGGTCAATAGTTATCATTATTCAGGACAAAACCTGATGAAAGTACAATTAATTGTGCAAGTAATTAACAAGATTTGGACATATCAGGTTTTTTGACCTGACTGTTTTGTTAGATGAAAAAAAATCAATGCATGTTTCTGTAGGCAGTGCTCTCATTTCCAACACAGTGGTCTTGACAGTTCCCTGTCAGTCTCGCTGATGGTGCTTCAACATATGCAACGATGATGGCAAGTATCAACTTGTTTATTTATTGACTTGCGCTGTGTTGTGTTGGGATGTCGGCATCTGGCTCCTACTGTCTTTTTTGTCAGATTTTGCATTGTTAAGCCCATAAAAAGTTGATCACAAAAAGCAGAGCCACACACAGTTTACAGAGAAATGACAGCCATTATCGTATGAGCAGTGATTTACTCCTTACATTGTTGAAATCCTTCCAAGATTCCTCCTGTAACTGTCACAATGAATATGTGTTTTTTTGACAGCTTTTGGGTTAAAGTTTGTGTGTTTGCTCCCACTATGATAAAGCGGAGAGTTTCTGCTGACTGACATTCCTTTTCACAGACAGGCTACATTCCCCGCCACAAGCTGCACATACTCTCGGAAACCACACACACACACACATTCAGAAGACAATGGTTTATGTCTAAATGGAAGACGTGTGACATTCACACTCAGACACACATCGGGCTGATTGAGCAGTTGTAACAACAGATGGCTCTGAAACTATGCAGATGTTTGTGTGTGTTGCTGTTGTCAATCGTGAATAAAGATCTCTTGTTCGTCATAATTGAATCTTATGACTGGCGTGTGGCTCATGAGGCAGAACAACACAGGTATGTGGTTGTGCAGATAACCAAAAAAAACTGACTTGATTTTCATGGTGTCATTTTTTGCTCCAGAGCACATCAACAGACAGTGATCCATTAGCCGCTGGTGGTCCATGAGTGGACAGGTGGGACAGTCTGTGGTATCTCTGGTGGTCTGCAGTCGTCTGTGTGTGTGTGTTCAGAGTGAGAGATGTTTGGAGCCAGTCTACATTGCTTGCAGGGCTGAGGCTTTTCTATATGTGGTATTTGAGCTGCCTGTGTGCGTCTATCCTTAGCTATCTCTGTTTTGCCAGCCATCTATGTGAGGTATTTCACAGAACCGTTCAAAAAGAGCACAGTGAAACATAATGAACTAAACCAATTAATTCTAGATAATAATGAGCTCTTCTGTTCATCCCAGTGGAGAAACTTTAGGGTTTTCTGGAGGTCAGGGACTGAGCAGCACCCTGTTACTGGGCAATAAAGCAGGGAGCATACTATATGAGTATTTAATTAACTCAGATATTCTACAGCACAGAGGGATGTGGTATCATGCTTTGACTACATAGTACTTGGTAGATGAATACTGTAAATGCATTGGTGATTGTGGCTTTTTTATAAGGAATTTATTTCACAAAACTACTTAAGGCCTTACTCAATACAACGACATGGTGATTCGATAAAACATTTATCTCAGATATTTCCTCTTCCTATCATTTTTTTATTCATTTGATTTTATGTTCATATTAGTAAACCTGCTATATTTGATATCTCTGTGATAGAGTTTTGCTTTTTTGAGTCTTTCAGTCATTCCTTTGTATGAGCATGATGCTCATCTCCTCACCGTCTTATTTCCTCAATGTGACACTGTTCAACTCTTACACCATCTTGAACTCTTTTTTGCATGAACTTATGCTGAAACAATGTAAGAGACATTCACTATTCGAGAGTCCAGTTTTTATTGAGGAAAATTAATTAAAACCCACTCCTGAGACTGTGCTATTTATTCCAGTATTTACTGTTTTATTTCAAAAAGGAGCAAAGTTCAAGGGATTTAACTTAGCATATGTTTAATACTTTCCACACCCCGTGATAACTGGCTTACATGTGGCAGAGACAAAATCTGAACTTAGTATTTGCAGCTCTGGTGTTTTTTCTTTGTAGACATGCTACTGCTGATCAGAGGAGAAAGACAGACCAGAGAGTGTCTGTCGTGATAAGAGTCTCATCATGAAGAGAAAGTAGCATACGCTACGCCAGCAGGAAATCCCAAAACTCATGGTTAGCTCAGTGAATGCATCTGAAAAAAAAAGAATAATAAACAAAAAAAAGCAAAACAACTAAACCTAAACCAAGCCCACTGATTTATTCCAGTGCAGTAAGATTGGGTTCAGTTTAGTATAATCTGATTCCGCCTTTAATTCACTGCCATGTATTCCTATTTCCTCTGCTACAGTCTTAATCTATCCAGTGTAATCCAGTTCTAAATAATCCGCTAATTCAGCATAATCAGTTTGAGACTCACATGATCCAGTTCAGTTTATTACAATCCCATTCACTCCCATTCACTCCAGTGTAATTTGGTCCAAAGCAGCTCTGTTCACATGGTGTGTGAGCCACAGCGGGAGACCTGATCCAGTCTCTCCTTTTTTCTCTGCATGAATGAAGTTATGATTGACCTGATTGAGTAGACAGATGGAGGAAGGTGTGTGTGTCTGCATGTGTCCGTCTGCACCAGCAGTATCACTTCCTCTTGGTTTGTGGTCTTGGCCAGACTACTTTGGCACACACACAAACACACACACACACACACAAACACACACACACACAAATGTTTCCGACACTTCAGAGGATATTTTACTGACTTACATTAATTTCCTGGAGACGTACTGTAATCCAATTACATCAATACTCTACACCGAGTCTTCGTATTGAAATGTGATGATGAAAATGTGGAGAATTTTTTTTTTTTTCACAAAAGGTAAGTGCAGCCCCTCAGTGTGTTACTGTAATTTATATTCCCACCAATGACTGTACTGTTTTCTACAGCCATTGATTGATTCCACCATCACTAAAACCAGGAATAAACATATACTTTTGTTATCTAAGCAACACTGTGCATGTGTGTATGTATAGTAAATTCAGTTTATGGCCCGTTGTAGGATGTGCATATGTGTCTGTGCGTGTGTGAGACAAATACTAAAAAAGCTAATCCTTGTTGGCTGGGTGCACGTTCTAGTCTCTGAAACACATTAATGATGGCAGTCTGCTCCCGATGCTTAAGTGTTTGGGAGCATTCCAATGTTTTCCAGTATGTTAGTTCAGGAGAAGGTTGCGATTTATATAAAGACACAAAATGACAACACAAGAGAGAAACAGAAGAGACGGAGAAAGGTGAAAAGATTTGGGCAGTCAGTCTGGGTCGATGACCTAAGCTTCCCTCTCTCGCTTGTCTCTGGGGCTCTTGCAGCTGTTCTCAGCTGTCCCGTGGTAATGATGTCAACAAGCAGCTGCAGCTCAGTGATGATACTGACAAGCCATCCATCCCTCACTGACCAAACGGGACATACTGTACATACCCAGTAATAATAATGCAATAGTATTTTTTCAGTTCTGTCATGTTCAGAGCAATTCTGGGCACAGTTTCGCAAAACACTGCATTTATTTAATTTATGGCTCAAACTAGAATGCGAGCATGGTCAGTCTGTATTAGTCATGCCAACAGAGGGCAATAAAACACTTATCTATACCTTTCATTCATATCTTTAACAGCACATAAATGTAGCTGCCATGATTCTTGGCTGAAAGGTGATTTTTGCGTAACACAATTAACGTATGATTCCCCATTCACCTGTTACAAAAAAAGGTGATTGGCTCTTTGGGGTGAAGAGCCATTACATTATTATGTCAACTACAGTTCATCAATAGATGAGGTACATTTTAGTCGGTTACATAAAGATCACTGGTTCAGTTCTGGGAGGAGACAGAAATCCAGCTTAGTGGCAGTCTCCAGTCTGGATAAAAGGGAGAGCTGCATCAGGAAGGGCATCCAGCGTGAAATCCTTGACAAATCAACTATGTGGATCCATCTACTTTGGCAACCCGTTGGGAAATAAGGCAGGAGCCAAAAGTATCTTCACATAGTATCAGTTCCAGCTGCAAGTTCCTTTTTTTAAATGCAGACTTGTGACTCTAACATGAAAATCAGCTGGGGGCAAAAATATCCAATGACTTCATAAGAACTCTAAAATATATTCAGACTTTCATGTGAAATTATTGTCAGAAATTTGCTGTCACGCTCAGGAGCAAGCGACTGTTTGTAGGAGATAAAATGGTGTTTTTTAGCGAGAGGAGGGCTTACTGTAACCTTTAACTGTGAGGATAATCAGAATCAGAATCAGAATACTTTATTGATCCCTGGGGGAAATTATTTTTTTTGTTACAGTGCTCCATTATAAACCAACATAAACCAACATTAAGACAAGACAGACAATACGCTAACTAAGAATAGTACAATATATACATATATATATATATACATAAGTCACTCATTAATAAATAGCTGGAAAAGAAATGTGTAGTTGTAGCAGTAACCAGTGTGTTAAGTGGATGCGTTGTACAGGGAGATGGCCACAGGCAGGAAAGATTTCCTGTGTCGTGGTGCTTTTCGGTAATCTCAGTCTCTCACTGAATGAGCTCCTGTGACTGACCAGCATGTCATGGAGTGGGTGGGAGGTGTTATCCAACATTGTCTTTATCTTGGACAGCATCCGCCTCTCCGACACCACCTTGAGGGAGTCCAGCTCCATCCCCACAACATTACTGGCCTTACGGATTAGTTTATTAAGTCTGTTGGCATCTGCGACCCTCAGCCTGCTCCCCCAGCATGCAACAGCATAGAGGATCGCACTGGCCACAACAGACTCATAGAAAATCTTGAGCATTTTCTGGCAGATGTTGAAGGACCTCAGTCGCCTCAAAAAATAGAGACGACTCTGGCCCTTCCTGTAAAGTGCTGTGGTGTTTTTAGCCCAGTCCAGTTTATTAGTGAGGATAGTGAGGATATTAGTGAGGATATATAGTGAGGATACAGTATGTGTGTGTTTTTATCATACGGATTTCTTTGGATTTAGTGTTTTAGGATTCACCCCTGTCACCAGGCTGATTGGAATTGCACCCTCTGACCATCTGCCTGTCCATCTGACACAACAGCCTGCTTCTTCCCTTCCTTTTTTTATCACTTGTGTATCCCATCCTTCTCGCTCCTCATGAAATCTTCACCCTTTGTTGCTCCTGCTGTTTTCTTTTTTCTGTTGGATGTCCGCGCATTGTCCCACAATTGAAATGTCGTATATTAGCGTGTTGTGTGATTTTCATTTCATATCAGATGATCTTATTCTTGGCTTCCCGCAGAGAAGAAAAACAACATTTTCTCATTAGCTCATATTTGTCCATTACCGAGGCAATGGAGGTTGAAAGAGGCCCTGAACCCATATACACTCTTTCCTTGGGGGAAAGTTTTTAGGAGATAAACTCTATGCCTATATTAATACTCTTCTAATGCAGCCTTTTATCATGAATAAATAGGTTTTCCAGCCAGGCTTCTTCCCAGATGACTGAATCTGTTGGTATATTTAGCAAGTGACAGACCAAAAAGCTGATTTCCATAAAATATCATCTTTTAAATCTATTTATTTGACAACAAAACCTATATTAGTTTGCCGATTATCTCCCAAAGGCTCCCAAAGGGTACAATTTTCAACTTTAATCTTCCTGTAATGTAAAGTGTTAGTCAGAGTTACAGTGTTATTGCAAATCTGCTGGTGAGATGTGCATGTGTGCCTTTGCACGTGGGCAGGAAACAAACAAAGCATCAACCTACTCGCTGCTCTGTACTCTTAAGCTCATGGCCATAACGGTACTATTCACGTACATATGATCCGTAAAGCATTCAAAAGTAACATGACAGTGGCAGTAATCCACTATCGCTCCTTTAATCCTCTTCTCTCTTTATCATTCATGAATGCCTCTTATCAAGTTCACTTCTTCTTTATAACTAATCAGGTTCCTTTATTATAAACTCTTATCACATTTTTTTTCATGGACCGTGACACTTATGTAGCTCTTAGTCTAACTGGTTGCGTCCAAGAAAACTGAAAAAAGTAAGTATAACACAGGTCTGCAGCCTTCAGCCCCCCCCCCCCCCCCTTCCCCCCCAAATCTTGAGCCCTGCTGCAGTGTTTCTTCATGTGTGCTATGTTGAGCTGCAGTTCAGTGTAAATGATCATCTACAGTGCAATAATACACTTTAAAATTTGAAAATAGTTACACAGTAACCTTTAAGCTTTACCTTATTATTAATCTCTGCTGTAAAATGTACCAAACATTGTATTTTATGTGCTATTACACCCCTTGTATGCAGCATGATTTTCTTGGTGATGGAGGGGTTGCGTATTGCTGACCTGTTACAAAGTGGCTGACAGCTGCACGCTTGACTGCAAGACTCAGTGGCTCCATGACACAGAGAGAGAGAGGTAGCCACATACAGAGAAACTGAGAGAGAGAGAGAGAGGGAGAGAGAGAATGGATGAAAAAGTATCAGAGGATCAGATTTCTTTCTGTCTCCATCAGTGAAGCGTTATCTGACCCACTATGGCCTTGCATCTGTCCTATTTGCTACTTCTCCCCCCTCCCCAGTAGGTGTCTTCCCTCCATCCCTCTAATCTGGCCCACTTCCCAATCGCACTCCCCTACAGCACGTGTGTGTGTATGTAAGAGGGATCACTCCTGAGTAAGATGTTTGCCAAAATAAAGGTTTAATCTCCTTTAAAAAGAATTATAACCTCGCCTGATACTCTCTCTCCCCCCTCTCTCTTCTCTCACTGACACAGAGTTAATCTGCTTCTTATCATCACCAAATCCATCTATTTGGGAGGAATTAATCCACTATTCATTTGGGCAATTTCAACAGGGGTGGACAAAACAATGAACATCTTAAAGAATATTGTGAAACTTTGCAAAGAGTGTTTATTTTTATGCCTGTTGGGCTGGATTGTAATATATTGTAAAACTGTATGTGTACCCCACCAATATCTCCTGGCTGAAAAGCCACAGAGATCTAGCAGATGTGTTTGTCTGACATATAGGTAGGCTTGGATGACAAATTTCTGCATATGTCTGTCTGCATGTATCTGACAGCTTACAAAGGTTTAAGTCTGGTCTGTAACACCCTCATCATCTGATTACTACATCAGTCTTCTCAGTGGTTTTACTGTAATCTCAGACAGAATAAGCAACATTTATTTACGTGAAGGGAAATTATATCGCATAAAGTAGAAGTTACCAGTAAATAAATACATAAAGATTGATGGAAAGGATCTATTATTGTAGTTTAAAAATTCACTAGTTGAAGGAAGAAAGTCGTTTTTAAGGCATCCCTGTGAAACCAAAATCTCACGTTATCTCTTTTTTTCTCTCCATACATGAAGCCAATGCAAAGAAGTACATCCAGCACCCCTTGTTTCAAAGAAAAAAAGAAACACAAATATTGTAAATATTTGATGATCAATATATATAATTCAAACCCCTATGTAATGAATTATGCATTGTCTGAAGGGATTTGAGGAATATTTGTCTCCATTACTGATAGCTCTCTCTCCCGTCTCCAGCCACTGATACTCTGTACTGCACATGTGTATATGGAGAAAAACAACCACACAGACAGAATATATGAATTTAAGTTCTCAGTAATTATCTCAAAAGAATTGCTCATGACTCCCGAGAGGAATTATGTGTACTCTGCTTATTAATTATAAATAATATGCAGTGTGTACATGCACTTCTAATTACTAGTTTTCTGTTAGTTTCATTTCCAAAACCAAAACCTTTCTAAATTTAAAATATTTTTTTAATCTTTAAAAGACTAGACTAACAAATTATTCAATGAGATGAGTTCTAAGAAAAAGGTCCTTTTTAGTATCAGATTTGTGTATATGTTATTTTTTTGTATAAAGCATGTGTACATTCACAAAACCATGCACACACTTCTTCCCCACACATAAACTGATATCTATAAAATAAATATATGTGGCTAAAATGTGCAGACCTCATGCATGCTTAAGCAGATGTGTCAAGTCAAGATGAAGTAAAGCAAAATGAAGCCAAATGTTATCATAGAGCAAAACAACCGACTTGTTTTTTTGTTTTTGTTTTTTTTACAGAATTTGCATTACTTGTATGTAGAAAAACATACCTGATATATTAACATTAACATTTTGTGCAAAAATTGTATAAGACTTATTCTTCATCCATCATCATCTTATTAGTAGTATATTATTATTTGTAGCAAATTTAATGTCCTATAAATAACTGCAGCTGTGCAGAATGGTCTGAATTGTTTGTGTAAACTGATGCACACTCCCCCTCTCATCTGTACTCCATTTATTTATGGATTTAGTTATTTGTTTTACTTCTGGGTAAAAATGGTTGAAGGGTTCTTTGCAGCAGTAAATGTGGGATTTAGCAGGTGGAGGAACCCTGAGTTCTTGTGTAGTGGGTTGAAGTAATAATTTACTTATGCTAATTTAGCATAAGTAAATAACTTTACTGGTTTGTGGATTTAGCCAACTACATTCTATTGTAATAGGTCCATGTTACATGAGCTATTATGGCTCTTTTCCAAACCCCAGGTGGAATTTGGCAAGCGTTACTAAAGAAAATCATTGATAATACCTTCTAAAAGCACACTCTGTTATTCAGCAGCCATTCTGAAACACTGTAATCAGTTATAAATTATTGCAATTATAATAATTTATTATATATAATTATAAAGTCAGATGGACATGAAAACAGAAAATTCAGTCAAATGTGATTAAAAATGCGTAAAAGTTTGCAGATTTTAAAAGCTTTTTCCACTGGAAAAAAATACTTAAAAAAAATTTTTTTTTAACCTCCTAGGACCTGGCGTCCACATATGTGGACATCACATTTTGGGTTATTTAGACCAAAATACTCAATTTTGCTCTTCAAGGGCCTGATATCCACTTACGAGGACATTATACTGCTACTGTTCTATCAAAATTTTAAACGAATATCCTCATATGTGGCTCTGATTTTTCATAAAAACAAAAATAAGGTAAAAAACAAAATCTGGTAATTTGTTGTTTTTACATTTATCGGGCCCCAATATGCCCAAATATCAAAGAGAAATTAAAATTGCATGCTGTGGAGGAGTTCGGGTCTTAGGAGGTTAAATATAAATTTCAGGTCAGAATCATTGGAGTGTCTTTTACGATGCCTCTGATTCAGGAACTAACCTAGTAGTGACATAAGATTCCACAATCTGCCCTCCACCAGTGCAACATCGTTCATCAGTATACAGTGTACCATAACACTGCACTTCAGCCTGCACTATAAAAGAATGAAATTTGAGAAACATGGAATTGTTACTTTTTAATGTGTTATTTCCAAAAACAATTCAGAATATGAAACATCCACTTCAACACGCACAGACCCGTATCTGATTATTTATGTAATTACATGTAATTACATGTAATTACATGTAATTACGCATTTCTAGATTATGTAATGTGACTTGCTGAAAAGTTATTACCTTTGAAAATTATTTCTCTATGTGACATTTTTCGCCATGTCTGAGAGTGAAATAATCACGCATTAACATTTTTCTCCTCCCTGGAAAATACAGCCACTGCAGATTAGCTGGCAGACAGATTGTGAGCAAAGCTGCAGAGAAATAGTTTGTGTGTCATAAATATTGAGCTGTTTGAAATGGTGAAATTATTAGGTACTTAAAAAAGTTACAGTTATGCTCATTCCTCTTCTTTAGTGCCAGCTAGATAAACATAACTTTATCCATCTGGACCGTGAATGCATCACAGGAATGACAGAAAAAAGTGTGTGTGCAGAGCAGATCTAACTGTCTCTGTGGCATCAGCTGAAAGGACCACCACACTGAAAAATGAACTCCCTTGGCTGGATTTTGATTAGATTTAATTACTCATTAACTGAAGGTGTTGGAAAGCCCACTTTAACCCCTATTTCTTTGACTTGAATGTCTTCCATTACTTTTTGTCTTTAGCGGTTTTCTTCTCGTTGTGTTTATGATCACACAACTGCCACCAAAAAACCCACATTTTCTATGGTGATGCAAATTACTGGTCTTTTTTTTTGGTGCTGTTGCTTGCTCAAAGGGAGTCATTTGATTGTTGGGGTTATGGTCTGCATTGTTAAGTCTTCACCTTACAATATAAAGCACCTTGAGGCGACTGTTGTTGTGATTTGGCATTTTATAAATACATTTAATTTAAATAATTACCATATGTAATAACTTTAGATAGAAGAAGCTATTTCATATGCAATTTATGAAACAAATGGACGTCAAAAATGTCACAATTTACTTATCTCTATTTTTTTTTCTTTACAGTGTAGCAAAGATTTGTTTCATGGGACTGAATATTAAATGGTTAAACAGAGTGTAGACATAGCCTGCGATAAAGATAACATGTAGAGATCTCACTGTCCAACTCGCTGGGGCTGATAAATCTGGGAAAATGCTGTTGAGTCTGCTTAGTCAAGCAGCTGAACACTGGGGAGGACTGAATGAGCTGAGCAGCTGAGGATGGAAGTGTGTGCACACACGCTCATAAACATATACACACTCACACTTACAGTCTGCTAATGGTTAAGGGTTATTATCAGGTCAAGATGAGTCAGGAAAAGGTCAGAGAAGAATCCATATTTGTGTTATACCAGATTTTCTGAGCACACAGAGTGTGTTTGTGTGTGTTTGAATGCCTTAGATTTGTGTCTTCCTGCCTGTGTCAGTTAGTGTACATTACATCACTGCATATTAGATATATCAGTGAGTATATCTAGTGGTTTTGCAATGTGTGTCTGTGTGTGGATATGGCCCCATGCAGGCTAGTGGCCCACCCACATAATGCGCCACCTGATCCAGGCCACCCCTCACCCCCAAAGTCATTACACGCTGCTACCCAATCCCTCCACGTCGCCCTGCAAGCTTACTGCTGTCTCAAAGCAGCACACAGACACAAACCATCCACACAAATCACATACACACACACACACAGACACACGTTTCTGCGGCTAGCCTCAATTATCTCTAAGAACCACTGGAAAACTAGGGTAGGATTGTAATGGATGGTGCAGGGAGATTTTTGTCTTACAAAAATCACATTATTTATGATTTTAGTTTTATAAGACTCATGCCTTATTCAAGACCAGGGGATAGATATCAAGCAAGCAGATATGTGAACTGAGCATGACAGCTGATCAGGCCATTAAGCTGGACTGCTTACATTCTAGTCTGGCTAGGTGGATGCTCATAATGAGGAGGAAATACAAACCATCCATCCATCTATTTTTTTAACAACTTATCCAGTTTAGGGTTGTGGGAGACTGGAGCATATCCCAGCTGTGGAAATATAAGCCATTATATATAATGTATAAAGTATAACCACTGTGTTTGGTCTCATAATGACCTGTCAGCACCTCACAGTGGAAGAAATAATTTCTCAAGCAGTGCCAAAACAACTGGTAAAAAGCAGTGTGCAGAAATTGCATTTAAGTGCAGTTCTCTGAGCAGGGTCATCTTTGTTGCATACATCTCTCTTTGCACCATTTAAGGACTCGAAATATTTCCTTTTATTTAAATTTCATTTTTTTTAGTAGAAATTGCAGCTAAAATTATCACAAAAAAGTAAAAATGTCTGTTTTTACAGCATTACAAACCCACTTTGGTAATGTCATTTTACGGAGTCAATCAACATGGGCTGTTGTCTCACTGTCAAGGCTAAATTTGTGTAGGTTTGTGAAAGCAGTCATTTTGTGGGGTTTTATAATGTCACGGTCTGCTGAGATTGTAAAAAGAGGAGCTAAATAGCCTCTTCTTGTTTTGTGTCTAACAGCACAGCACACTTCATTAGCTGCTTGTCATTTCATCTGATCTCAGAAACAAAAACAAACACTGATTAGACCACGGTGTCTGCTATGACAGGGTATAATTATTAGATAATTGGATATGGATTGAAGTGAACTGTGTCAGAAGACTCAGTAACACATTGCACTTCTTCTTTTCACTTGCACACATGCTCTTTGAATATTTGCTTAAATCCTGACTTCTGCAGAGGAACGCGGCATATACATCCTGTGAGAGCGTGATTTATTTCTGTGTTTATAAATGAGCTCTCGGATGTAGAATTCGGGATTTACATCAAGGCTCATTAATTCAGCTTTCACACTGCATTTTCTATAGATCACTTGGCAATCAGATTTCATTTTAGAAACCTTACCGTTTCTTCCCCCCGAGGAAGCATATTCTGTAGATAATGTAAAAGTCATTTTTCCCTTTTACTGTTCACTGTCATCTTCTGTAGACCTCCCCCCTTCGCTTGGCTCCCAAGAGAGGAAGGGCCCTGACACACATATATAGGCACACCCACACACAGCTCTGAATAGACGTCAAACCAAATGCATAACTGTTAACGTTGCAAAGGGAGAATTGAAGTCTCAGTCATGAGAGATGCTGAAAGACGAGATGGGTATTGTGAGTTTTGTGTGTTCAAATATAAATGTTTGAACTGAACATACAGAAACAAGAACAAAGAAGGTAACCTATGCAGTTTTTCTACTTTTTAGAAATTTTAGCATTGCATCAAAAATAAATCATTCCAGTTATAACTCTCTCACATTTAAAGGTGAGTCCCGCCCCTTGTTAAATCTAAGCACTCCAGTCAAAGCAGTTCATGTTGCATGATTAATGACACTTTATAGGTCATGACCTTTTTTAAGTAACTGCAGCAATAAAAAGTGTGTGTGTGTGTGTGTGTGTGTGTGTGTGTATGAGCGTTGTATAGGTGTTATAGCCAGGGAGGCGGCAGAAGCTGTGATTTGATATATGAAGAATAATGGCTGGATGGGCCCTCACTTTTCTTGTACATCAAGATAGATGCAGGGCAATGCAAGTGTGTGTGTGTGTGTGTGTGTGTGTGTGTGTGTGTGTGTGTGTGTGTGAGAGAGAGAGAGAGAGAGAGAGAGAGAGAGAGAGAGAATGGAAGAGGTTTTCTTTCACCTTAGAAATTTGGGTTTGCGTGTGTAACAAATGAGAGCAAATGGGACAGACGAGAGCTGAAGATGTCATTCAGTCAGCAGCGAGTCTATACTAACCGCTTTGCCACACATCTCTCTCACTTTCGCACATGCACAGACAGAGAGCAAGCATGAACCAACACCATCATTAGCATTTCAAAGTAACAAGGTGCAAGGAGGCACAAAATTATGCATTTTGTGCACTTTGAAATGTAGATTTGCATAAAGACTGGAAAAATACAGTTTACTTTTCCACAAGAGAGAATATGTAGAAATGGTCCTTATCATTGAGACTGTATCATCAATGTCATCTCACTCATTCACTCCGTCACTCCTTCGCTCACATCAGAGTAAAACCGACTGTGTTTATATTATTTGGTGTTAATAATTTTGTGTTTGTTTTGTTGTTGTGGTGGTCATTTCTGGCGTTAAGCTGCATTTGTTGACAGTGTGTTTTTCACTTTTACGTGGCTTATGGATGAAAACAAAGTTTCACATATGATAAGATAAGCTTCATTGTCATTGTAAGCATAAGCATCCAACAAAATTGGAAGCACAACTGAACTTGGTGTATATACAGACAAACAGCCATACTACTTGAGTAAAAGAATAATAAAAATGTATTCTATACTATCATAAATAAAGTAATAATAGCCAATGATAGCCGGTTTAACAATGCAACAGGCAGGCAGTGGAATAGATGGATATAAAAGAGGTATATTAGAGGTATTTCAGCTGTTGCACTTGGATTTCCCAACACAAATGCTAGTGGCTTTTTACCTCTCACAGCAAAATGCAAAAGAAAAACTGATAGGCCCGCCTGCTTTCATTTATATTCATCATAGCCATTATCTTCCTAAGTGTTTTTCAAATATCAGATGGGTAGGTTCAAAGTAACTGAAAAAAAAGTGTCAGTCAACTTTAGCTAAAGAGCTAGACACTGGATGGACTGGTGGTATCATACCAAAACTGCATCTCCTATGATCATTGCTGGATAAATTGTAAAGATGGATGGATAGATACTGGATGTTGCAGGGTTTTTGGGTGATCCAAACTTGCAGTTTCATGTCATTTATATTTATATAGTATATAGTGTAAAAATCCCTCCGTAAAACTAGAACATCTTACTATTCATCACTGACATTTTTGACGTCCGGTACTTTCAGTACCGTTAGTATTTATTTAGACTCTTTTTCTCCAGTTGATCTTTCTGAGTTAACGTCAGTAATTACTTCCTCCAAACCATCAACATGTCTTTTAGACCCCATTCCTACAAGACTGCTCAAGGAAGTTCTACCATTAATTAATGTTTCAGTTTTGAATATGATCATCCTATCTGTAATAATGTGCCGCAGGCCTTCAAGCTGGCATGAGTTAAATTTACTTAAAAAGCCATCATTTTACTCAGCTGTCTTAGGTAATTTTAGTCCAATCTCCAGCTTTCTTTTTATCTCAGAAATTCATCTGCAGACGAGGAGTTTATTTGAAGAGTTTCAGCCAGGTTTCAGAGCTCATCACAGTACAGAAACAGCTTTAGTAAGGTTACAAATGATCTTTTTGTGGCCTCTGACAGTGGACTTATGTGTGGTTGTCCTGCTAGACCTCAGTGCAACATTCGATACCATTGACCATAACATTTGATTACAGCGGTTAGAGCATGCTGTAAGTATTAAAGGTACTCCAGTGGTTGAATCATATCTATCTAATAGACTCCAATTTGTTCATGTAATTAATTATGGCGTTCCACAGGGTTCATGCTAGGACATTTATTGTTTACATTATACATCCTTCCTTTAGGCAGTAGAAGGCATAGCATAGATTTTCACTGATATGCAGATGACACCCAACTTTATCTATCCATGATGCCAGATAACACACACCAAATAGTAAAACTGCAGGAATGTCTTAAAGACCTGGATGAACTCAAATTTGCATGTAATTATATGGCTCTCTTCCACAGCATGTCTTTGTCCTGTCTTCATCCACTTACCCACAACCGGATACAGCAGATGCCCTTCTCTGAGGTTTCCTCCTGTTAAAGGAAGTTTTTCTTTCTCACTGTCGTCAAAGCGCTTGCTCATAAGGGATCATATGACTGTTGGAGATTTCTCTGTTTTCTTGTTATTATTGTACTGTCTGTACCTTACAATATAACAACTGTAGTTGTTTCTCCAAAGGTTGAATCTGTTTATCTGGACGTAGCGTTTTCAGTGGGAGAAACGTTTCGTCACTCATCCAAGTGACTTCTTCAGTCTCAGCTGACTACAGGTTTCCCCAAACTTATAAACAGTACATTTGCACAACTGTTGTTGTGATTTGGCACAAAATAAATTAAACAGAGATTAATTTAATTCAACAGTGTTATCAGCATTTCTTCAAAATGCCCATCTACAGTAATGCTAACAGTGCAAATGTTGAGAAGTAATAAGGAATACAACAATATTTCTTGTTACTTCCCGAAATATAACATAATATAACATTTGTGCCTACATGACCAGAACTTTAGTGAATTCATATCAAGATGCAATCCACTGGTAACCTTGAAAAAGGAAGTGATCATTCACAGAAACACAGAAGTTCTGTGGACTGATCAAACAAAACAAAAAAATCATCCACAATCACAATTATTGAAAGGGTAAAAAGTGGAGGAAAAAAAGGAACATCTCTTCATCCAAAGCATAAGACTTCACCTCTAAACTATAGTTGAAGGAAACAGTTACAGTATGGCTTCAACTTGTATGGCTCCCAATGAAACTGGCACACTGGGATTTACTGATGAGTAAGATATACAGGCATGTTTTGTGACATTGCATCGTTAAGGAGGCCCAAAGTTACAGCAACAGCAACTAAAGAGTTATTCAGAATGAAGAGGTGGAACATTTTTGTGTGGCAGAATCAATCATCTGATCTCAGTCCAATAGAGTCAAAGTCCACAGACATCAAACAAGGGAGAGCTGAAGTTGGCAGCAGGGGAGGCCCTGGATAGAGAAGTGTCTGGTGATGTGATGTGTTTTGGAGGCAAGTCATGGTCACATTGCTTTTAATAATACATATCCCGCTGTGTCATTAAACATGAAAGGTGTAGAATCAGCTTCAGAAGCACTGTCTAATCTGTTTGAAAGTAGTCGCTTGAATAATCGTTTGATGAAAATCAGCTTATTTCATACAAAAATCGAATAGATTAATGAGAATATTTAAAGTTTTTATTTGTTTTTCAACTTTTAGCTCATCCATGTACTTGGCTTTCAAGAGAACTTAACCAGGGACCTGCAGTGTTGCTGAATGAGGTTGTACTTCTCCTTTGATTTACTTAAAGGAGCTCCCCATGAGTGAAAATGACTACACTGATGTGGTTTTCCCTGTCCACAGAGACCTGTTAAACACACACTTAAATAAGTCAGTGAGATAATTATATGTTTAATGTGAAGAGGTATTTAAAACAAAAGATGTGAAGATTCAGGGGCAGCGGTACTTGTGCCGTGGGAAAACAAATGAACTGCCGCTCATTGATAAGAACGTTTTCAGTGCATCCCTTCCACTCTCTGTTTCTCTCTCGTTGCCATGTTCCCAGTGATGGAAGACTCCCAAGTCTACAGTTAAATCTCGCCAACTGTCTGCCCGTGCGTTGTTAGGATGAATTTACTCCCCCCTTTATTCGATTTCAATTTATATGATACCTAAGGACCCTCAGTGCTCTTCACTACCTCTGATAAGATAGTGAATTTAGAAACAGATATAATAACATTTGCTGAGTTCTACTTCAATTCGTTAACTGATCATTTTGTAATCTGATTTGTCAGAAAGACATTAGGAAAGTAGCAGTGAAAACACAGATGAAGAGATAATCCCAGGCCAGAAAGCTCAACCTTGGGACTTTTCTGTAGACTACGTAGCCCTGCTGCCTGCTAAAATACACTTCCATACAATTAAACCGCATTCTTACTCAGGTTTGCAAGACGAACAACACTGACATAGGCAGGCATGCAAGATAATCCATTTCATCCAAGAGGCTTGAGTTTGACTTGTGAAGCCATTATTTTTTTCTTAGTTTGCTTGTTTTGTAATGAAGCTCATATTTGAAGTGAAGTGAACTCTTGTTATGCACCTTGACAGGCTTGAGACCCATGTACAAAAGTTCACAATACTATATCCAACAAGACAAACATCAATGGTATAAAAGTATTTTTATTATTGTTATTTTTTGAAGAGATCAGACATGCTCAGGGTGGTTTGGCCTTAAGTTTAGGGGTGGCATAGAGGTGTTAGCACATAGAGTAGTGTTTAGCACTGTTGCTTGCAAAGAAGGTCCTGGTTTTGAATCCAGGCTTTAGCCTTTCTCTGTGGAATCTGCATGTTCTTGCTGTGCCTGCATGAGTTCTTTCTGGGTACTTCAGCTTCCTCCACAGTCAAAAGACATACATGTTCGGTTATTTGATGGTTCTAAAAGTGTGTCTTTCTCTGTGTGTTAATCTGTGACCTGTCCAGGGTCTTCCTCCCCACCATTCTCCAATCGAATCCAATCCAACGTTATTTATAGAGCACTTTAAAACAACATGGTTGACCAAAGTGCTTTCCAGTAGAAAGCAGAGATAAAGGTTAAAAACCATACATTAAACAGACAGACAGAGCTAAAAAACAATAAAATACATAATGAAAAAAAAGATAAAAATGAGTAAAATAAACATTAAAATATACAATAAATAAAAATAAAATAAACAAAAATAAAAAAGATTAAGAACAACCAAAAGCTGACTAAAACTGACTACAAGCTGACTGTGGTAGTACTCCTAAAAAGCCTTGGAAAAAAGGTGCATTTTTAAAAGTGATTTGAACATTTCTAGTGTCTCTCTAAGATAGCCTGGACAGGATCCATCCCTACCATGAACCTGAATAAGACAAGTGGTTAAGAAAGTAAATAGTTTTGATTTTCTGATCATGACCATTCCACCACCAAAAAAATGTTATTCGTCACATGGGGGGGAAAAAAAACTCTGGCTTTTTATATTGCATAATAGGAAATAGGATCAATATGTTTTGATTTGTAAAAAAGAGCCTTACTGGACCACCACTGAGTACACAACACCCCCTGCCCATCTGCCTTATAACCATGCTGCGGTGTTTGCTATGAAACATGATACATTTTTGGTGAGCTTGGCTATAGGAAGATATTTAGTTTGTATAAAATAGGTCCTTTCTCTGAGTGTTGTAATATATTGGTGACCTGAAAACAAGAAACAGTAAAAAGAGGATGTGTTGATTACAAATACATTTGTAACATTTCACAAAGTTGTTGCAAAATAAACATTTAGTCCAAGCATTATTGAGAATGTAGGGTTTAGATGTATGGTAACATATTTTTTATTACTAAGTGATATTAATGTTTAAAACCATGTACTGATATAGACACGAAAAATAAAAATATGTCCAAAGAATTATTCATTCTCATTGAACTGCACCACTCTATAATATTGCATTATTATGATTTAACGGTGCATCACTGGCATTGATTCTGGCATCGCTTGTTCTCTTTTTAAATATCTTTGGTTTTGTTGTCAGGGAAAATGTTTTAATGTAAAACTGAGACATATCAGAAATAAACATAACACCCTGAAGCAACAGGATGAGAGAAGGGGTGGGGGAGATAGGGAGAGGGAGATAAGGAGAGACAGGGAAAGACGTGACACGTGATAAGGAAGGAACCGTGCACCACACCAGGTGGAGGTGTGAGGAGGTGGTGGATATAAAGACAGAGACATACGGCGGTGAGGTGTTGGAAAGAGGAAGGAATATAAAGGAGGTAGACACTGCTGTCACCATGTGTTACTGCGGGATAATTGGTTGTTGCCAACAGCCATCCTCCAATCATCTTTGTTGTCAAAGCTAGTGTGTGTTTGCGTGTTTGTGTACTACTGGGTGTACTGTGTAACAGACTGACGACATGGTGGAGGAATCTCCTTTTTCAACAAGTCTTCAGTGAAGAGCCTGGGGGAAGAACCTTTTTGTTCCCTTTGACTTCAGTGCTCATGCCTGTGTGTACATGCAGTGATGTATGTGTGTGTGCACGCACTTGTAAATTTGTAATGGGAGCACATGAGGTGCAGAGATGTACTGCGTTCTCACCCTGTGTTGAGTCTGCAGGGTCAGACTCTTGGTTAACATCGCTGATTCGACACACTGCACCCATCAGTGTAGCGCAGCTCTTGACATTAACATGCACCTACGCGGTTCACACTTTAACATTAGGCCGCAGAGCTCTGGATCACACTATCCTCGTCTCTTAAGTCTTGTTCATCTCTGTCAGATGTCGACTGTATATTAGGTCTACTTTTTTGTTGAATGGATGGATATGTCACTGTCTCTTATGTCTCACATTTTCTCTGGACCAGTTAAAGATTTAGTGGAAGTAGCTTTAGAAATAGAGAGACTACAGGGACACTGCTTCTTGGGTTTGGAATTGCCAAATTATAGAGTGTATATA
This sequence comes from Perissodus microlepis, assembly GCF_051167445.1. Lineage (NCBI taxonomy): Eukaryota > Metazoa > Chordata > Actinopteri > Cichliformes > Cichlidae > Perissodus > Perissodus microlepis. Next base: position 11,709,160 of record NC_140476.1, read on the forward strand.
GGGCTGGGTAATAAAACAATAAATGTAATTATTACAAATATTTGAATCTATAAAAAAGAAATCATACAGGTTATTTGTTGTTGTTGTTTTAGATTTTTAGTCTTGTATTATAATGTACATCGGGAGGATGATACAAATGCAGGACTCAGACACAGAAAGTGAACTTAACGTGTCAGCTTTATTGCTGGAAAAAATGTCCAAAACATAAGCACAAAAAACAAACTAAAGCCCCAAACTTGAAAACTAGGAAAAGAACACTGAGAAGCTTGAACTAAAACTCAAGGAAACTAGAAACATGGAACTAACTCTGAAACCAGGAAGACAGAGAGACTTACAGACATAAGGAAGTATGACGCGACATTGACAGAAAGAAACAGAAAAGACATAACAGGACAACAGGAAGCAAAACTAGACCCACTGACATAGGATGTGGGACTGTCAAATCAAAACAGGAAACAACATGTACATCAACCCAGGAACACAAGACACCACACAAAGAACACAAGGGAGGCACAGAGACAAAACCTGAAGGCTGGAAAACAACAGCAGTGCTCAAGAATAACTAAGGAATACAAAATACAAAAGAGAAAACTATGAAAACTCCACAAAAACCCAGAATAAACAAAACTACAGTATGTTTATCAAACTCATTTCCACACTTAGGAATAAAAAATGAACCTTTCTGATTTTATTTATTTTGTCATATGTATTGATATCATCTGATAGAAAATTAAATATTGTGATAAGATGTTTAATCTGACAACTCAATCCACCTACACAAGCCTGTCAGAATGTATCAATATTATCAGAGCTGACTAAAACCACTTTTTTCTTTGTTCTGGAATCGTTCTATAGTAATTGATGATCAATTTTAAATGAGGTGTAATTGAATAATTATGTTGTTTTTTTGTTTGTTTTTGAATTTAACTTTTTGTTTTCGACAGTTATGGGTTTTGGAGTAGAGTTGATCAATTTAAACAGCATTTTCCTTTGCTTGGATTTGTCATGTTGAGATTTATGGATTTTGAATTTGTAGAGAACAGGGTTTATATAGACTTTCAAAAATCTCCTACAATATCCTCAAGCCTGATGCTGATATAGAGAAAACAGCTTTCTAATAGTATTAGTATTCAGTGCACAACATTCACGCATCCTAGATTTATTTTTTTTTTCATCTTCTTAATGGGCTATTTTTCTTTGGAGTGAAAGATAATCAAACTGTGACAAAGCTAGCTTATGTTTCCCTGTTGTTATTCAAAATGCTCCAGCGCTCATATTTTTCCTTAATAAATGAGGGTTTGCCTTTTGATGGGGAGAGTTAATAAGTAATTAGTGCTCACTTGCTCAATTATTCATTATTTATGCACATCCAGCCACTCATTTAGTGAATGTTCAGAGTTGCAGGGCCTGATCTCAGCTTGTATTGTGTGGTAAACATCACTAATGAGTTCATTTATTTTTCTTACAAGTGAAAAATGTCAATCCCTTCTAAATAATGATTCTTTTGCAAATCATGTGATTCGCACTCTACTCGCTGTGGATTGGGTTTCTTCTGGCCATGATTAGATCCTTTAAGTTCTTTATATCTATGACTCTGATTGACACATTTACTAGTCTTAACAACCATCAACATGCCTTAGCAACCGTCCGTCACTCAAGGCCCCCCGTCGCCACAGTAACAGGGGTCTAGAGAGGGGAGGGGACCAATTCAAAGGACACATCCATGACAACATATTATCCCTAGCAACCTCACCTGCATCTATTTCTGTCCTCATAGCTGATTTGGCTCTCTTAATCTTTCGGAAGGGTTGAACATGGGTCTCTTAATGTTAAAGGCCTTCAAAAACTCATTTGAGAACACAAACGTTTAAACTTTTAAGGTTTGAATGACTGAATCAGCTGGTGATATGAAGGTATCTACTTTAATGCTTCAGATGACAGGACTAACAGTTTTGTCAACCACATTTTTTAGGCATAATTCCAGACCTGAAAGCCTTGGAGGCTGAATTCTCCATTTTATTGCAAGTAGAAATTACAAGGTGGCGTGCTAAATGCAAACGGTGGTTGAAGATTTAAAAAGTCAGTCTTGTTTGTGATATTTAACATACGGATCTGTGGTTTACTTCTCACCAAAATACTGTTTCCTGTAAACTGTGACAAAAAAAATAATGTGTGTTCCCAGGAAGTTGATTCTGTTCATATCGGATGTAGCATTTTCAGTGGGAACAACGTTTCATCATTCATTGATGTAACTTCTTCAGTCTCAGCTGACTGCAGGTTGGAGAAACCTTACCTAGATTACTGAGCATGCATCGAGGTATCTTGTATTTGGAATTTGCTGTTGTGTCCTGTTGATTTTTTTTTTCTTACATGACTTACATTTAAGTTAAAGTAGGTACTGCACAGTTAAGGGCAGGAATGACCCAAATCGTTTCTGATTGGTGTTACGTATCCACTATCCACTTAAACAGAGTAAATTTAAAACACATGTGTTCAAGGTTCAAGGTTCTTTATTTGTCACATGCATAGTTATACAAGTATAACACACAGTGAAATGTAGCCTGACACGCTCCTCGACATGTGCAAAAATGGGGGGGGGGGTGTAGAGGAAGAACATTATATATATATATATATATATATATATATATATATATATATATATATATATATAAATAGTATATACATTGGGTGAATGTGCAGTAGTAGCAGCAAGCAGGTGAATTCTGTACATTAATATGAATAGACATCTGACTATTTTACAGAATAGACAATATAAACATATTTGAAATTAAAGGAATTTGGAATGTACATTGTGCCTTGGTTTAGAGTGTCTGGAAGAGAGTCCTGTCTCAGTCAATTATAGATGATGTGAGAGGGCGGGTGTGTGTGTGTGTTTAGGGCCCGGATGGCTTGGGGATAGAAGCTCCTCTTGAGTCTCTCTGTCCTTGCCCGGATGATGCGGAACCTTCTACCAGATTGCAGAAGTTGGAACAGTTTGCTGCCAGGATGGGACAGGTCCTTCAGTATCTGCGCTGCTCTAGTCCGGCATCTCCTGGTGTAGGTGTCCTGAAGCGGGGGGAGAGCAATCCTGCAGCAGCGTTCTGCTGTACGGATCACTCTCTGGAGAGCTTTTTGGTCCTTCACACAGCTGTTCCCAAACCACGATGTCATGTTCTGTGTGAGGATGCTCTCCACAGCACCTGTATAGAAAATCCTGAGGATCTTTGGAGAGACCCTGAACTTCCTCAGTTGTCGTAGGTGATACAGGCGCTGCCTAGCCTTTTTGGTCTGGACCTGAATGTGGGCAGCCCATGTCAGGTCTGAGGAGATGTGGACACCAAGATACTTGAAGGACTGCACCCTCTCCACTGGAGCTCCATAGATGATAATGGGCTTGTAGTCTCTGTGCTGACCCCTTCTGAAGTCCACCACCAGCTCCTTGGTCTTGCCGACGTTCAGCTGGAGGTGGTTGTCCTGGCACCATGATGCCAGATTCTTCACTTCATCCATGTAGGCCGCCTCATCGTTGTTGGAGATGGCACCCAACACCACTGTGTCGTCAGCAAACTTCACAATGGTGTTGGAGCCATGGGTGGCCACACAGTCTGAAGTGTAGAGGGAGTAGAGCAGTGGCGAGAGGACACATCCCTGAGGTGCTCCTGTGTTGATGGTGATGCTGTTAGAGACGCATCTACCCACCCTCACCACCTGAGTTCTGCCAGGCATTTTTGGATCACACTAACACAATATTTGTTTTCCATTCACCCTGCTCACCTGATCTGACTCACTTTGTCTGCTTCGCCAAAATGAAATTAGGGTTGAAAGGTTACCTTTCTGACACAGAGATCCATCGCTCAAACCTGGCGCACAAGAGGCTTCTATTTAAAATATCTTCACAATGCAGTAATTTAGATTATTTATTATATTTGATGATTGATTTGGCTTGTTTTTACAGCTTGTTGCTCACACTGTTGAAACGTCAGCCTTTTCTGTATTATAATAAATCTCGTTATTGTATAAGTTTATCCACTCATGCGCTATATTGAAGTAGTGTAACTTAAAGAAAAAAATCTTCAAATACAACAGTTCAAAGAGCTGCCTACTTCATGTCAAATCAGTTGCTGTTTTGACTGTTTTTACAGCAACGGCACAAAAGGTAATAAAGTTTAAATGTATTAAAAAAAAGGATGGAGACAGCTGTTAGCCACATGCTAACCAGATGGCATGTCATGTTCTACGTAGATTATTTTATCATTCAGGGAGCTGTGGGACTTGCTCCATGATTTGAAAGCTTAAACTGAGCTTTGGTGTCATTTTTGAATGGAGCTTTGCAAATTATTGTTATCACAAGTGTTGTTCTTATATCTACACAATAGGATAGACAATCATATTCATTTGTCATTAACTCATAGACTAATTATACTTATTCTCCTCTTCTCTTCTGTTTTTTACCTCCCCTCTGCCTTCCTTAATATGTGGATCAACCCTCTGGATACTTAATCAGGTAAGACGCCATCATTTTCACAACTCCACTGTCACTGAAGCGCTTGCGTATTTAAGCGTGTTGTGCATGTATGTGTTTTTTAGAGGGCTACTTTTTCTCTCACAGCTCAGATGGAAACGAGCCTTATGAATATGCATGCAGTCCTCGAGCTTTCTGAACTAAAGCCTGCTGTCGAGTCTCCTTCCCATCTTTCGCTCTGTTCCTCGCTCTCTGTCATCGCTTCTACTCAGTCATTCACTCAGTCAGAAACGCTCAATGCAGAACCCTGGCATTCAGGCGTGAAAGTAGATCATTGACGATATTCACAAAGAATATTCAATGTGAAGATGAAAGTTTGTGTGACATTGTACAAAAGTCGGAGGAGAGATTAAAGATAACAGTGTGTTTGTAAGAGTGCGTGTGTGCTAAAACAATTATAATTCTTTTTGACAGGCTGTCTCAGCTCTGGGAGAATCGTAGCGTTTATTCTGTCTTACTTCACAGGTTTTAAAACGTCTTCTGTTATGTAACGTGGATATGTATCGCGACATCAGGTCAGAGACATAAAGCACTATGCTCACGTGTTGCTCCAACTAATAAACTATGAAATAAATTAATTATAAATATTAAAAAATGCAACTTTTGATCAATTAAATTTATGTTTGTGAAATGATCTCTGAGAAAAGAGATTTTGGATAAGCAGAGGAGAAACACCCCTGTGTAGCTGAAGCAGTGCAATGAAGTATCTTAAGTTTATTAATTTGTATGCATTGTGTCTGGCAGTGTTTTTTTCCCTTGCAATCATTGCGGTATATTTACTTTCCACACATAAATCAGTGGGGTTTTTATCTCAGAGTTTTCTGAGACATACAGCAAATCCTCTATGTTTTATTTCTCTCTACTTTCTCTTTATTTTAATTTGGATTTTTACAGTACTGTGCAAAAGTTCTGAGCCACAACCTCATTTCTTTATACTGTACTTTCAGGGAGACAGACTTTATTATATTTAAATATATATATCATTTATTTTTTTAAATGGTTGTGAGCAGTAGCTCCTCAACAGTACTGAAGCAGTCTTGACAGAGAACAGAATGAAGAAGAGCTCTGAATACCTTTTAAGAAGCCTGGAGAACTGAACACTTAAATTACAACAAAGCTTGTCTAAGTGAGTTGAGGCTGCATTGAAGAATAATGATGTTCGTACCAAATATTGACTTTCAAGCTCATCATAATTGTACAAACTCTGCTTTTTGGCATTTATACTGTATTTACATGTATGTTTGTACACATTTCAATAAATCACTACACATATTTCCTATTTCCATTGCAAAATATAAAGAAATGCAGGTGGCTTTTGCACAGAACTGTATACATTATAAATATATCAGATTGTTATGGAATCCAAGACGTTTGTGCTTGCAATATTTGTCTAAGGTTTTGTGATAACTGGTGAATTTATCCTATTTTTCTGTGACAATAAACATTTTCTGGTGATAATGACTTCATTTATTTATTGCAAGAAACAGAAAAAGTTGTTATTTTTCCATCAATCAGAAGTGCCATCCCAGCAGGGTGCAACTACAGTGAAGCCAGCGGGAGCTTGGCTCTTCTTAGTAAACACAAGCTCCTAGATTATGATATTGGCACTATACCATTCGTCCCATGCGTTTCTGTCATTCTTTTTCTTTATCATTGTAGATCATACATAAAATTATCCCATTATTAATTAATATTCATAAAGATATAGGCATGCACGCTATTCTAGGTGTTGTCACCTTTATGATACAGTAACGTGTGAAACGTAGCACGAAGGAAAAAACGAACTACAGTAGTTAAATTGTGTCTTGCTGTCTTTGTCCCAATTAACAAAGAAATATCCTACTGCTACCACCATTAGCGAGATAAACAGTCTGTTTCTCTGCTTTACACACCTTTGTGGTGCAAGACGCTCAGAAGGCAGCAGTTGGTGCTCTTATCTGTTTTCATTCATATTTATGTTTTTAGGAATGCTCATCAATAAAATTCAAATTAAACCAATTATATGTTAATAGTTTTAGATCATGAAAATGTCAAAAAAAAAAAAACCTTGAGTGTCCCTTGTCAACTGTTGCTCCCAGTTTAAAGTAAAACCTTTACTTAAAAAGTATCCATTACTGAGCAGTGCATCACCCTGTGCTTCAATCAAGGTCTAACATGGCCAGAAATTGGATTGTGTCTTCTTGTTAGAGTCACTGTTAAAGTTAACCGTGATGTCAATTCTGTCATATGCACAGGACATATACATGGCCTGTACATGCCCCACCCCCAAGGCACAATATGCAAACAAAACACAAATTAAAAATAAATAAAAAGGGTTATTTTTTTTTGTTTTTGTTTTTAAATACTTATGGTGAGAGCCTAAAAAACATTGATCAATCAAGCACTCAGATATATATGTTTTACATGGTGATAATGTAAGACAGAGACAAGCAGGCAGCCGGATGGACAGAGAAATAATTTTGTAATCGAACCTCCTCATTTAGAAAACACTAGCTCGACTGAAGCGCCATGGGTGAGTGCACTTTAGCGATCCTGATAAACTGTTAACTTCATCAGTAACCAGAAAAGTCCAAGTCGCCTTCACGACATAATTCTCCTCTGATCCTGAAAAAAGTTATAGTTTCCTGTTAGTGTGAGCACTTCACTTTATAAATGTATGTTATTGCACAAAATAAGCAAAGAACTTCTCCAATGTTTTATGGGCTCTGGTCCCATCCTATGTATATAGAATCCCTAATACAGTGAAGAATGCACACAGTCCCAATGCCAGCATGTCTGACCTCAGCACAGCAACACGCACATGAATTATGCTGATTGCTGAGCTCCTCATTCATGCTGCTTCAGTGACCCAGTAATTTCAATAAAGCAAACACACTTGGGAAGTGGCTTTTCCCATATGGTAATAATGGGGCACGAGTATTCATGCATGTGTGTGTATGGGAGTGTTTACTTGTTTTTCTCATGTTGTGGGGACATCTGTTTACTAAGTCACATTGTGAGGACTCATTTCCCTTTTTGGATGCAAAAGCAACTCACCTTAAGATAACTTTGAAAATTTCACCTGGTTTAATGTTAGGGTAAGTTGTATGGGCTCAAAATGTGGTCATAAATATTTTGTACTTGTAAAAAAGATTTGTATGTGTAAAACGAATTTGTGTGTGCGTAAAAAAGATTTGTAAGCGTAAAAAAGATTTGTGTGTGCGTAAAAAAGATTTGTATGTGTAAAAAAGATTTGTGTGTGCGTAAAAAAGATTTGTATGCGTAAAAAAGATTTGTGTGTGGACTTAGCCCAAAAAAACCCCTGCAAGTTACAAGTACGAATTTTGACCCTATTTTTCTTCCTTTCATCTGATTGGTCAATGTCATGTCAATCACAAATGTAACAATCCAATCAGAGAACAGATGGGTTTGGCTGTCGGAGGGGCGCTTTTTTGAACTGCAGGTCCTTGAAGGGTAATACAGTTTGAAGCTGGAGGATCTCTATATAAATATCCAATAGCAGCTAGGTCCCCTAACTTTCAGCAGCTGTTGAAAGGATAAAGTTGTGCTATATCAGTGGTTAGAAATACCATTATTACTTTAGGATTAGTTTAACACAAAGTCAGGGCTGACCCGGGACCATTGCTGTGAGTCACAGTGCGCAGCATAAAAGTCCTTTCACATCGGATGCAGGATGTGCTGCTAATGCTAACTGCTAACTAAAAGCAAAGGATCCAGAATTTGTTGCGCTGGCTGCTGGGCTCTGTGGGTTTTTGCAGCAGCTCTACCTGTACTAGATGCACCTGCTCCTTGTCTTTTCTATCTCTGACTTTATGTCCTCTACAAGAGTTTCTGTTTTTTTTGCTGGTTCTTCAAATGTTCAATAAAAACATGTATGCTAATTCATAACGAAGAAAGCTTTGTAATGAAGACTGTCATTTCCAAAACACTGCCCGCCCCCACCCCGCGGTCCGCAGCGCTGTTGAAAAGGCTGTGGAAGTCCCTATATTAAACACATAGACCTGTGACATAAAAATCACCAAACTCGGACGACCACAGACTGTTTTCCTTCGTGGTGATGAAGGAAAACGCTGGGTTGGCATGTAAAAGGGCATTTATTCCCTTCAAAGACCTGCAGTTCAAAAAAAGCGCCCCTCCGACAGCCAAACCCATCTGTTCTCTGATTGGATTGTTACATTTGTGATTGACATGACATTGACCAATCAGATGAAAGGAAGAAAAATAGGGTCAAAATTCGTACTTGTAACTTGCAGGGGTTTTTTTGGGCTAAGTCCACACACAAATCTTTTTTACGCACACACAAATCTTTTTTACACATACAAATCTTTTTTACACACACACAAATTCTTTTTACACATACAAATCTTTTTTACACACACACAAATCTTTTTTACACATACAAATCTTTTTTACGCACACACAAATCTTTTTTACACATACAAATCACATACAAATCTTTTTTGCGCACACACAAATTCTTTTTACACATACAAATCTTTTTTACAAGTACAAAATATTTATGACCACATTTTGAGCCCATACAAGTTGTTATGGCTGTACAGACATCTACTAGGGAACTATCCATTATATTTTAAAAAAGCATTTTCACAGAGGATTAAACTTTTTTCATTTGTGACACAAAAGCTTCCTCAGATTAAGAAGTGGAAGGGACTAAAAACCCGAGGATAATCCAAAGCAGGGTTGAAGAATGGCACCTGAGCTTTGTGATGTGCTGAGAGTGAAGAAAGAGAGGAGACATGTAGAGAGAAGAATGAGGGAGTGATGGGGAGGTGAAGACAAGGTTAAGATGAATGAACTCGTGGTAGCTGCTGGCTAGACTGGTGTGCGACTGTGTGTGTATCAGTGGGTTTAAGTTTATGTACAGCGAGTGGTATTGTGTTTCTTCTCTTCCTGCTTCTCAGAAACTGGCAGTTTGTGTGTGTGTGTTTCTGCACTTAAGCTGAGGTGTGCGTTGTACCATGAATTATAGATGGAAATTGAATCAATAGTGCACTGAATTACTGCCAGACAGCCTCTGTGTGTGTGTGTGTGTGTATGCACATGTGTGTGTATGCACTGATGTCAGCATGAGACTTGTTGTATAATGGTGCAAATTTGCTGCTTCACATTTTATGTATATAAATAAATATTTTCTTGCGTTTTCTCATCTTCAGATATTCTCCTGCACCAGCACTGTGATTTTGTAACTGTGTGTGGGCGTGGTCACGTGTTTTCATTTTAAAAAAAAGTCAGTTTCTGCCAATTACCTCAGCTTAACATGTGTGCAATCCCCTTTTTTGTGCTGGATTGTGTGTTTGTGTTGTGCTTGAGTGTCTGCTCCAATAAAACGGCACCGTATGATCGAACGCCGCTCTCACAGCAGAGTGGAAAAAGACCTCTGCAGATTTACTATGCTATTACCACACACACACACACACACACACACACATATATATATATATATATATATACACACATACACACAGGCTGTGCAGGAGAAAAGTTGTAATGGCCCACTGCCCCTCCAAGGACGGGTGAGCGAGCGAGGAGCGAGCAGGGTAATCACAGTTAAACAGAGAGTGTGTGTGTGTGTGTGTGTGTGTGTGTGTGTGTGTGTGTGTGTGTGTGTGTCTGTAGGGAGGTGAATAAACGTACTACAGGGGACACAGGAATGGCTTGGTGCTGGAAAAAATGGATGGGGATATGAACCGAGTGGAACATCCTGTCCCATCTACCATTCTTCACATACTTGCACTCACACATGGAGCGGTTCGGTGTGGCTATGTTAGTGTTCTTGAGCAGTGGAGTAGACAGATGAGTGAATCCAGGATACGGAATGTGTTCCAGTACTCCAAACATGGCCGTTTAGTTGCTTTAATTCCATATTTCCCTCAAAGCTCACTTAACCTGAAGCTTCTCCACGTACCCAGTATGCAGATGTCGCCACTGAAGCGAAACCTCTAAAATTGAGTCTCAGTTCACAGCAGGCAGTATAGACATTACTGTAAGACCGATGCTTTTTTTAAAAAAAGTTTTTACATATTAGTCTCTCTTTTTTAGGATAAGTCAACAGTATTGATGCTCTTCCCCTTCATAGTGCCACTACTTTGAGCAGAGTACTTGTGATAGCAAAATAACTTTATGAAGCAGTATTGCCCATAAAGTCAAAATCTGGCATGAGGTTGCTTCTGAAGTCTGAAAATCTGTTAAATCTAGTAATAAGGTTGATAAATTGGGAACAGTGAAGTCAAATGCAGTGTGATGACCGCTGCTCTCCATGAGATGAATGTCAAGACTGAGTAGCTGCAGTTTTGCCAGCTGTATCTGGTGACCCTTGAGGCCATTTGAGTACAGTACACTCAAATTTCCATATTTAAGAAATCACTTTGAGATGCTTTGAGCTTTGTGACATGGTGCATTTTCCCGCTGGAAACTGGATATAAGTGCATTGTGGTTATAAAGGGATGGATATGGTCAGCAACAATACTCAGGTAGCTGCTTAAATAATTTTCACTTGGTACAAAATTAGTATACTCTTACATCACCAGCACCAACTTCAACCAGTAATATAAGGCAAGTTAAAGCCATGCTTTCATGTTGTTTTGCCTACCATCCACATTTTCTATGTAAACCGTAAAGATGGTTATGTTTCTGAAATACTCAGACTCCTGTTCTTATTAACAAACAGTTGAAAGGTATTTGGTTAAACCCTTAGCAGCGGATCAGGTATATCATACACGTCCAAAAGAATCTTTCATAATACACAAGACTTTATAAACAACAAAATGAAATGCAGAGTAAGAACCATGACTGTGCTACGTGATCTGAAAATTAGAGAGTATTAAAGCTCATGTTGTAGATGTCAGTCCCTAAAAGATCCTGACTCTTGTTGTTTTGGAGTATTCTGCTTTAAAGTGCATGTTCTGTGGGTGTATTGTTTTTGTTTTTTGGGATTTTGTGTTTTTTTGTTTCAGCTTGCCTTTTGTGCACATATTGAAAAACAAATCTACATTTTGTTTCACTTGCAAAAACAGCATGAAAAGAGGCTGTAGTGATGTGTATCACGCTTTTGTAGCAGTTAACATATTGGGTCTATTTTTGTGCGGGTGCACAGAGTATCTGTCTTCTGCTGAGCTACTCATTGGTGGATTACAGTACATTTCATACCACCAGAGCACATTTTTCATCGTACTTTCACTTTTATTTATGGCACTGTAGTTGCATTTGCAACTTTAAATCAATATGTGTCACATAAAATTGTACAGTGCCACTCACAAAGGACTTAGTGTCTGCCAAAGTTTCAACATGGCCATAAACTGAAAAAAATAAAAAATAAATGTAACTTTAATCGAGACATTCATGACAACATATTGGGCTGCCATAGGTTCACAGCTGCAACCCAGCATGTTCCAGGCCATTAGTTTTCTCATAGAAAAACTCAATTTGGATCTAATACAGTCAGTGCACCACGCCAGGGAAATCACTGCTGTTAATGGCAATACAGGATGTGATTTAGCGTGACTTCCCATATGTGCTGTCCCACCCACATACATGTAAGCTGTGTACACAATAATTCCTCTTCTTTGGTGACATAGAAGAAGGGAAGAGTGTGCCTAACACAGTTTACTTTCAGCATAGTGGAAAATAATTCTGGATTCTTAAAAAATAACCTTTTAAGTTATGTTACTGGGGACTTGAGCCTCGAAAAAGGCAATGTAAGGGGTCGTAAGACCTCAGCCACAGATGGTGATAACAAAGTGCAGCAGTAAAGCGGAACTCCTCATTGTCATCTAACATTCAGGAGTGTTTGGCTTGACAAATCTTCTAAACTGCCTCAACATCTACAATACCAGCTGGAAGCCAAGTTTAAGAACAGACAGTGAGTGGTATATTTGCCCAGTAGAGCAAGTGCTGCCATTGAGTGACAGCTGGTCAAAAGATTAATCCAGTTTTCTGCCAAGTGACACTGGGGCACACTCACTGACAATGCACCTTTAACTCCCTTTTGAGAGGGCTCTTTTTACATCGGTCACACAGCAAAAGCAACAAGTCAGCAGCTTCAGGATCCATTCAGCCACAGTGCTGCTGTTTTGTCACGCATTTTTACAGCACTCGGAGCCTAGTACACAATCAGAGTACTTAAAAATTTGGAAGTTAAACTTATCTTTAATGTACAAAGGTTTCTGTTGGCAACAAAGGGAAGTTATTCAAACTAGGGCTGGGCCATATCATACCGTTCACGGTAATACCGGTATAATTTTGGGCAACGATAGAAAAATGAAATATCGCGATAGAATGTGAGTAAAACGCGCATGCGCAGTGCCTTTGTTTTCATACGCACATGGCGGAAAAAGCATGGTGGCGAAAGCAAATCGTTGAATGAAACGGATGAACCAGAATTGGTTTGTAAAAATGCTGCAACTTCAGTGGTGTGGAACTGGTTTAGCTTTCATCCATCAGATACACAACAAAGCACTATTTTTGGTAGAGCATGCTAGCGGGCCGTCGTTATTACCGTGTTTTTTTGGAAAATACGGCACACTTGAAATCAATCCTTTGATTTTTCTGAAAATCAACAGTGCCCTTTATAATTCAATGGGCCTTATGTATGAATTCTGGTTGTGTTTACTGACCTCGAAACAATTTTATGTGGTACACGGCGCTCGAAAATCTGTCAAATGTTTTAGTACGACTTTGCTAAGCTACGAACCCGCACCGCTTGATGGATTGTCGGAGCATTACGGCTATCGTAGGCAGGAGCCTCGCGGAGTGATACGTACTGTGCTTCAACATTATATTACCGTATTGTGTGTGTATAACCTCTTTTTAAGTTTTGTGGATATTATATGTGGTTATGCTGAGGATATGTCGGCCAATTTCCACTGGAAATGCCTTTTGGTTAAACTGTCAGCAAGGAATTTGCACTGTTAAATTTTTATATAACTTTAATGCACATAAAACAGCTGCTTGTTTAAGTGAAAATACATTGATGGGTTTTTTTTGCACTAATAAAGTTGTGGAGTTGTAAAGTACTTTGTCTAGTGTCAATTATATCGTCAGTTATATCGTTATCGCAAATTTTCAAATGCATATCGTGATAAATATTTTTGGTCATATCGCCCTGCTCTAATTCAAACAATTCTTCTAATACATTCGGTTGTAGTTGATATGTAGAATTTTGGAAGCATGAAGTGGACACTAGAGCTTGAGCAATGTTTGTCTCAGCAGTGTATATAACCTGCAACTGTTCACTGTAAGTTTGCAGTGAACAGCATATTCATTTGTTTCCCTGCAGAAGCTTCGTCTGTCATGAGTTCTTTGTCCCTATTTCCTCTGAGGAGTAACACCAACTACGAAAAACAGCTGTACATTAAGTGACAAACATAAAGACTAATGATAGATGAATTATATAGTAATCTGTGCATTATAGCAAGACATCTTTGAGCCAGGAGTGCTGTGATGTGCCACCATTTCAAAGGACATTAGTCACAACAGTCACCGATCACCAAATAATTTCCCTAATATATCCTCAACCTCAACAACCACCACTGTTTACCATTATATAACGTTTATTTATTTGACACTCAGTGTTTGCCATCATTCACAGCAAATAAATGAATAGATTTACATGAATAAATGAATGTTAGTGTTTTGTTATCATTTGTTGTTTCAGTCTGTCAGAGTCAACTGCATTTCTTCTGCCTGTGGAATCTGTGTGCATTCTTACGAATGTAACAGCTGGTTCACACATGTGTGTCTGCGTGCTTGTTTAGCGGAAGCATTCAGCTCTTTAGTGCAGGTCAATGAAAACCCACAAGTGAGAAAAACCTTTCAGAACGAAGGCCAGGCGTTCCCGATGAAGCTTTCAACCTGCCAAACTCATAAAGCAAGCTTTATTTCAATCAATAGTTCTTGATTATAAATCCTTTTCACAAAACACAATTCACAGCAGCAGATGTTTGTTGTGAAGAACAATGTTGGCCCGATTTTTAAAAGTGAATGTTAAACACCATTGTCAGCATTGTGAGATTGGGGCTCTCGTGGGCGACATTATTAACTCTTTCTACTTGCGGTGCAACATCAGCAGTTGTTTATGCTGCCGTGTTGAATGCAGCGCACGCCCTAATGCTGTAGTATTAGCTCATCTATGTGAGGAAGAACCTTCAGTAGACCTTAAATATGTAGATCAGCTGTAGTTAGCTTGACATTTAAACAAATGTATATCAAAGAAAAAAAACACAAATTTACTTATAAATTGTCTTTGGAAAATTAGTCTTCAAATTTTCCCAAAACTTGAAGAGCTGTCTGGTCTCACTAAATGAATTTAAGCCATTTTAAATAACTTTAAATGATGTTGTTACTTCAGGGTGCTGATGTTTTGCCTAAACATTATTAACCTCGTGTCCGGTACAAAGGTAATAATAAGTTTGGTTGTTTTTGTATTAGATTTTCATAGATTCTATTTTAGTGTACTTAATTTGTGTATTTATTTCTATGTGAAGATTATATCCATTTCACTCATGTAAAATCTTAGTTGTGCAACTTAGCTGGCAAGGATAAGAGCAGCTAATGGTGCAACTTATTGTTCGAGCAGGTGAATCTATCTTGTATAATAAGGTCATTAATACTGTGTGTGAATGTGTATGTGTGTATGTAGTTGTTTGTATATGGGTCACTGATGTGACACGCAGTTGTGAATCATTTCTATTAAAACAATGTGTTAATTTCATGGTTTTATCATTTCTATAAAACCTCTTCACTTTAAATAGATTTGGTTTTAAGAACATTGAAATAATATATTGTATGTAAACCCAAAACTATCAGGTAGTACCACTCTCCATTTGAATGAATGGCATTTAAATGATAACAAATTAAGCATCATTTTCCCAGCAACTGCCAATCTCTGGCAACCACTCTAAACTGGTTGGGGAATATTCATTTTTCCCTTATGACAGGTGGTTGCCAGATGGTCATGGATCAAACTGTGTGACAGGGACCATTGTCATGACACATGCTTAGAGGTCATGTGTCTACACAATCTCAATAGATACCAATAATTGTATCATTGTGAATATACTTGTCAAGTAATATTTATTACTTTATTATGAGGGGGGAAAAGTAATAATAGTGAAAAGAATATTTTGTCACGGGTGGATGAAAATGTTTGTGCCTCTCTCTTAAATACTGATAAAAGTAGCAGAATTCAGCTCATATGTAGGCTGCTACACTTTCTATGTCAGGTGGTATAACTAATGTAAAACTGGGAAAATGTTATTTTATTCACAAATTACATATGTGTGCTTGTTCTGACAAACACCTTGTGAAAACTGTCTCTGATTATCATTCATAATGAAAAGCTTTAAAACAATAAGCTGAAACAATAAGGTGGACAACAGGCATCTCTCAACCCAGTAACCATATGTATCTGTTTAGTACGGAGCCCCGGAGGGGACATGGGAGAAAAAAAAATCTCGCAAAACTAACTCGGGATCTCGCAAAAGTTTTGCGAGCTCTCGCAAAACAAACTCGGGATCTCGCAAAACAAACTCGGGATCTCGCAAAACTTTTGCGAGATCTCGCAAAACAAACTCGGGATCTCGCAAAAGTTTTAGCCGCATTCTTCCCGTTAGCTCGAAGCTAACGGGAGGTCGAGACCTACTACAGCCGGGAGGAACACCGCTTTCCCGGCACATCGTGCCTCGACCTCCCGGTCGGCTTCGAGCCGGCGTCCGAAGAATGCGGCTAAAACTTTTGCGAGATTTCGCAAAAGTTTTGCGAGATCCCGAGTTTGTTTTGCGAGAGCTCGCAAAAGTTTTGCGAGATCCCGAGTTTGTTTTGCGAGATCCCGAGTTAGTTTTGCGAGATCTCGCAAAAGTCCGTCTTAATTTTTTCTCTCTCCCATGTCCCCTGCGGGGCTCCGTAGTTTAGTGTGTGTGTGTGTGTGCGTGCATTTGTCTCACAGTAGCCCCGCTGAATGGCGCAGTCACTCACATGTGGGACAAGTCGCCTGTGTATACCTTATGGCTAAAGGAGACACACACACACATACACAAGCACACACTCAGAGATGTGACAGATGGGCGTCCCAGCAGCGACTTGTGCATTTATTGTATGTCACCAAGGAAAATCAGACACACACACACAAAAGTATTCCGAACACTTTCTTACCCTTTTGCTGCAGTAATTTCCATTTAGAGGGGTGTGTATGTCTGTCTCTGTGTGTGTACATGTGTGTTTACTGATGGGAAAATTGCGCTGCTGAAAGGACACAAAAAACTCCCTCTGCTTCCCCACTGAGATCCAAGAGTCCTGGCTTGGTTTTGCCCACTCACGCAGTTCTGATCCTTTCACACATGTACTGAGAGCTCAGGATAGATTAGTTTCCGTTCTCACAATGGTGGGAGGACTGCAGGAAAGCACCGCTGAGCTTGAAAGTAATCAAAAGAAAAGTGTGAGAGGGCTGTCACTTACCTTACAGCAACCTTCAGTGATGGGTTTAAAACTTTGCTGCCTCAGTTTTATCATTAATTCATGGAAAAATGGAGAAAAAAATCTCGAGATACAGCCTGACAGACAACACACGAGCCACCGGAGTTAAATTCAACACAAAACTGTAGATAAGTTTTAGCTTTCATTTAATCCCTACCATACTCTCGCTTGACGTTAATCTTGTAGGTGAAGCAGTTTTCCTGGATGGCCATGATGTAAAAAATTGTAATTAATTCTAAAAACTGTGTTGTGCATGTAGAATGCAATTTTCTGCCGGGGAGATTTTGCATCCCCCGATCTGCTACTACAACTATTCAAGAGTAGGACAGCTTAAAATATATAAATCTTCTACAAAAATGAAGCTGGAACTAGCTTATCTAAAGGGTTTTATTTGTAAATGAAAGGGGTTTATTTTGTTTAATTTATTCATAGGAAATACAAATTGCAATAAAAGTGGCTATATACAAAGGTGTAATTGTAAAACTGCATTTCTAAATACTTTGTAGCCATTCAAATAATGTCTAAATTATGAGGGTAGGGGTACCTCGTAGCAAAGCAAAGTTTTGTGTTGAGCTGCAAGGGATGAATTACAGCTCAATTAGATGCAATTAGAGAGAACAGAGTGACTCAGGGACCTTTTCATATGTGCTGGAATGTTTATACAGTAAATTTAACATGTTAAAGGGTTTTTACAGTGCTGCAGAGACACTTAGAAAAGCATTAATAGTGTTATAGTCAAACAATTGGGGTAATGGGTGGAATGAAAGCAGCAGAGAAACATTAGGGTGGAAGGAACGTTCAAATTCAGTAAAAAGAAATATTTAAGTCCTCTAAATGTAATGTTCCTGGAATTTTAGGTTTAGTTTTGTACATAAATGTTAAGGTTTTAGTGTGGAGCAGAGTAATGTTTTCATTTAGCAACTTGAAAGTTGAAAGCATCTAGTTAACCCTAGCACTGGTGTATGCCAAATTACCTACTGAATAGCTAGCTACAGTGTGTGTTGAAGAGTGTTGAAGTTAAGTGTTTCCAGCTGAATTAATAAATGATAAATTAAACTCCTTGCACTCCAATTTTTTTTTTTGATTTTTCTACATTTTATTTCAGGTATTTGGCCTTTTAGATAGTGTGCCTACATTTTAAATTGTTTTCAGTGGCCAAATAATCCTGTTTTTATTGTTTTATATTAGTTAGTTTTTATATTTCTTGCTTTGAAATGTGTTCTATATTAAATTTCACTTGACTTTCAGTGGCAGATTATGTATCTTGTGTAATGAAAACATTTACCTTACACCTTTCTTAACAGAGAATACACTTTTTACTTGCAAGCTCGGCTTGTAGTCCAGGTTAAAGGAGGACAGCAGTGTTATTAGTGGCAACATCTGGTTCAGCTGGGTTGTGCTAATTGCACTTAAACACAAACATTTCTGCTTAAATGCTCACTAACAGAGTTTTTAGGGGGGGATTGCTTTAAAACGGAATTAGATTAACTCATACACTCTATGAGACAACTACCCTTTACACCAGCAGGAGCTGCTCAACCATGGAAACCAATGGCATGAAGGCCCTAGTGCATAATTTTTGTACTGATGTTAATGTGGAGGTTTGGATCTTTGCAATTATTGAGTCAGCAGAGTGTTAGCAACTTTAACACATTATATGGCTCATCATTCTGTAACTTTACATGGTTTGCTTCTTTGTGGCTTAGCTGCTGTGGCTCCTGAAAACTTTTACTTTGCAGCAATACCACTCACCAGCTCTTTGAAATGGCCCATTCTGTCACAAATGTTTGTAAAGGCAGACTGCATGGTACTTGAATTTATACACCTGGTACAATGATTGAAAACATCTGAAATGAAAGACTAAGAAGTGTCCACATTTGTACACACAATACCCAGTCTGTCACAGGGCTAGCAGAGAGACAGACAGCCACTCCCACTCACATCCACACCTATTCAGAATCACCACTTAATCTCACACTTGGGAAGTGGGAAGCAACTAAAATACACACAAACAGTACCTAGAGAAAACCCGCACAGGCAGAACATGCAAACTCTGAATCTCCCTGTCATGATGTCCAGACCTAGAACTGTCTGGTTCTGCACCACCCTGTCACTACTAATATATCATACATATCAGTTTATTACTAAAAACAACTGCCAAGCAAAGACTGTTCCTCCAAAGATGATTGATAAAGTGGCTTTGTTCTTGTGGCATGTATTGCAGTCTCAGATGATCGCCAAGCAGAGAGAGCGTAGCCATCGCCCTCCTCCCGGCACTGAGCAGCAAACACAGCAATTCCCTGATGAAGCCATGCGGCAGCTTCTACCACCCAGTCTGTTGGCCCAGGGGCAGGCAAATAAAGATTGAAGAGAGGGAGGAAGGGCTGAGGGAAAGAGAGAAAGGTGAAAATAATCAGAGGAGGAAGGATAAGAAGAACATAGAGGGAGTGCAGAAAATGAGAGTTGTAGGGGCACAGGTGAGAAGAAACAAGTGAGTCTTCCAAAGGGAAATGAAGACTAAGAAATTCGTGTGATGTAGCTGTTCTTCCTCCAGTACTGTCTTTCTATTGCCAGATTACAATGTCTCACATATCCACCACCATCTTTGCCATCTGCAACTATTTAAGCGAAACTCCCAGTTTTGGGGGAGTCTTCTCAAAATGAATTGCAGCCTCGCTGAAGTACGTCTCCTTGAAACTATGTACGCAGTTTATAAAACCATTCTAAATGGCGAATATTTCTTGGAAATGTGAGGCCACTCAGATTACATTTTTTAATAACATGAAGATGAATTGTTGATGTAATGCTGGAAGCTACACTTTTACAGCGTATCATTAAAATAATGACAAAGTAGTTTATTACATTTTGTTAACTGCCAAAAAATCGTCCTCTAAAATATCAGGTCACGTCGTTTTAGTTAAGAGTAAGTGTTTTAGCTGCATCCTTCAGTCGACCACCTCTTACTTACAGAATAGATTCCTCTTTTAATGAATCCAGCTGTGTACCAGCTGTCTACGCAGGTTGTCTATTTTTTTGTGTTTTGCACATGCAGCTGTTGTATTGTGTGCTTTATTCTGCGCTGGGCTCCGAGCACTTCCAAAACATGAGCAACCTACTGCTACTGTGCCTGAACACATCCTGTGCAGACACAGATGGAGCACCAGGAGCTGCGCTTTGTGGCAGCAGGTTAGGAAAAGCTCTTTCCTGTTTTAACCTGACATGAATGCCCTCGCGCATAAATGGGAATCCCTGTGCGTATGTATTATTTTGGTTTGAAAGAAGAAGAATATCCTTTAAACTAGGAATATCTCATTTTACAACATGGTCCACACAACAGCTCATTTTGACCAGTGAAACTCCTCTTTCTTTCAGTGGAAACAGTTCAGCTACACATTTAATCCCCGAGATGTCTAAATATAAGTAAAAATGTGCAATTTCAACAATACATCTCAATTTTTTTACACGATTAAGAAATGCCTGTGTAGTAAATGAAATAAATGTGTGAAATTGCAGAAAAGTTTCTGGTAGCTCATTGCACAGACTGAGCTGTAATTATAAAACAGACATTTTCTGATATTTCACAGAAAATTCTGTTCTTTTTACTGTGGACCCATTATAAAAAACAGACATTTTGATCGCTGATAGTCATTTAACTGTTTGTCCTTTACGTGATTATTTTGGTATGGTATAAATTGCCATGGGGGAGGTCTTTATCAGCAGGAAAAAACTGTAAAACTTATTAAAATGCATTTAAATGTGCAAACTTTATGCCCTCTTTCACTTTTTCTAAAGCGGTCCAGTGGTCCGAAAGGTAATGTTTGCTGGGCCAATTCTGGCCCCCAGGTCTTATGTTTCACACCCCTGTTTTAAACACACCTGATGTCAATCCACACCTTTCTGCCTAACATCTGTGCCGGCAGGTCTGGCACTAAGGAGAGGAGGAGAATAAGTTTAGTGGAAGGTCTTCTTTGATCAAGTGTTGTTTTGTATAGTAGTGAAACACAAGCTGTATTAAATATGTTACAGTAGAAGAGAGAAGCAGTAGTAAGAGTTAAAGCAGCATTAGTATTTTATTTTACTTTCTAGTTGTTTGCGTGTGTCTGTGTGTGTGTTTCCTCTTATTGCGTCATCACTGATCTCAAAACAGTCAGGCAGGGGAGCCTCAGGCTGTTCTCTTCAGTGCTCTGTCTGGGGAGAATCTATCTATATGTGAGTGTATAAAATGTCAGTGTGTGTGCGCGTGTGTTTGTGTTATTGTAAACAGCTTCTCTGTGAAGAAAATAAGTTTTCACTCTCATGCATTGTCTCTTCTGTTACACAGTGCTGTTTGTTTACCTGGATCTTCTTTAAGATAAACTCCCTTTCAGGACCGCTTGCCTTCAAGAACATGTTCGGTTTATTAAGTGTCTGCTGAACGCTGCAGTGTTTGTTTATGTGTGTGTGTGTGTGTGTGTGTGTGTGTGTGTGTGTGTGTGTGTGTGTGTGTGTGTGTGTGTGTGTGTGTGTGTGTGGTGTTGGAGAAAGTAAATATAGGTGTACTGCGATGATGCATATCTATGTATCACTGGTTATATGGAAATGACAGTTTTATCTCACTTGCTGAATCTAGACTATATTAGCCTTTCCCCATTACTTGCTGTTGCTATTGCTGTCAAGATTTCCCCTATAGCATGCCACGTAGGCAGGTTAAATAACTTCTCCAACAGTGGCTCACCTTCAACCCACAGTTATTTGCTAAAGGGTCACACACAGTCAGAGAAAATTTATGATTTTTTGAGCACACAAGCTGGTTGTGAGAGAAAAAAGTGTGTTTCACGATCAGTTGCGAGTGGTTGCTGGAGATTGCTAAAAGTCACTCTGAAATAAACAGGTAGAACCCCATTGACCTACAGACTGGTCAGCGAACCCTTGCCAACAGCTGGTCACTGAGCTAGGGAAAAGTAAGTATTCCATGACCAGTTGCTGAGTGGTTTCTGAGGCTGCTGGAAATCGCTAGTGTGAAATCGGTAGCAAAGAGGCCTATGGTGCTGCACCAAAAAACTTCTTGGGATTATTTTCGTCGCTAGCTGGTTACCGTGGCTGCCCGTAGTTTGCATGGCAGATGCCAACTTGGCTGCAAACGCTTGCAAACTATTCACCAAGAGGTCGTGAAAATGTGATTGGTGCAGTGCAAACTGGAAACAGAGACTTTTTGCCTTCAAAGTAAAAGTTGTGCCTTTTGAAATGTGACGGTTGCAGCAGTAAGGTACAACTTTTACCTTGAAGTCAAAGTTTCTGGTTTGTGTTACACCTTTTCAAGTTTCAAAATAAAATAGTGAGTGCAGACAAGTTGTGACTTTAATGCAATCTATGAATGAGCATGGCAATTACTAAAGCAATTGCAAGGAGGTTGTGCTGCAGCACCCTCTTTGCAACTAATTACACCTAGCATCAACCAGCAATCTCCAGCAACCACTAGCAACAGGTCAGGGGAATACATTATTTTTCTCACTTGCCAGATGCTTGCTAATCTGTCTCAAGGCCTGTGCGACTGAGGACTTATAATTAGCTGGTTAAGGGGTATTGTCTCTATGAAAATGTCTTCATTCTATTATCTACAGACATGATATTATGCTAGAGCATACTAGAAAACTGTCATAATATCTCACCAGATGATGATCCTTTCAATAGGCAGCATTATGTAACACCAAATAAAGAAACAGCATTGTAATTGTGTTACAGTGTAGAGATAGTTTTTCCTACTGTGCTAAAAATGATATGGAAAAATGTCAGATCCTATTGTCGCTATCATATTGTTTATGGGTTTGCTCAACAGAGTGGCTTACATTTCCAAGTACAAAAAGAAATAATTAAGAGAACAGCTAATATTTGGCAAGAGCATCCAGAGCACATCTTGTGTTTATGCCCCCACACCTCTCATGTCAACCTAGGTTCAATGTGGCAGAGAAAACTGGGTATGGAGTTAAGCTAAGGCATAAGGGGTGCAAGTTAAGGTAAAGGGAAGAATATGTTAACAGGGGAAAAAGGCTGCTACTTATATTAGCACTCTAAACAGAAGTCTTTATTATTGTAAGTTAGAAATAGCATCTTACAGTAGCTATTCAGATATGCCAGTGCTGTGTTATCATGCAGGTCCCACCATTACTGGAGCTTTTGGGATGATGCCTATACTGAATTTTTATTTATTCATGTTTATTCTTAACTGGGAGAATTTCAAACTTTCAAACACAATTCTCAATACTTTTTCAATACACCACAGGAAGACAAATATAAATTATTTTTAAATAAAGTTTAGAAAAATACAAATAATAACATCAACAACAACACTCACAACACTCACCTAAAGCAAGTAATAGTAATAATAATAATAATACAATAGCATTACTATAAAGTATATATTTATCTCGTGCTTCTGGTGACTTGCACCGTACTCTTTTCCTTCTCTGACGTCTCATTGGACACAAATAATCAAGCTATCCTGGTAAACTAAGACTGTTTTAAAATTACAGACAGGCAGGACCGATAATGTTAGCTGAATGACTCCCACATTAACTTTATCCTTTCATTATTAGTCACAGCCACTCGCCACTACCGTAATAACCTAACAAGAGGCTAATGTGGCTGTTGGGGTGCTCCCAAAAGAAATGGCTGACTCAAACATGTCCGCATTTATGATATAACTGTTAAAAACATTAATGTTCTCGAAACAGGAGCTTTACTGACCTTACAAATCATCTGTTATAACTGCTAGTGAGGGGAGGGCTATGTACCTGCCTGAATTCAATGTGAACAATATCAATACTGTTGCAAAGGAGTGTCTAATCCAATATTAATTTTTTATAATCAATTACTATCTGAGTCTTCATTTTTTTGACAACCCAAATATATATGTATGTCAGAGTCATACTGAAAAGGCAGGATTGATGAGGTAATTGTTCATGAACTTTCCAGCAATTTATTGTACGAGCTAGTCAGTAACTTACAATTAAGACGCCATCTGCTTAGCTGTGATTCATGTTCTGTTACATGTGCTGCAGACAGAGCAGCACATATAGCAGAATGTATACCCCAAGGATTTCATACAGTATCCATCCATCCATCCATTAGCTTCCAATTTAGGGCTGCAGAGTCTGCAGGTCTGAAACCTATATCCGCTGTCATAGGGCAAGAGTTACGGTCTTGTGTGCCTGTGATAAGCCTATGCATACTCTGCCTAGCAAATCATCCTTTTAAATGATTTCAAAAGCACACTAGTTAAATGCTGTTTTGACACAAATTGAGTTCAGTGTGACGTTTTAATCATTTTACTCAAGTTTGCTTCATGTATCTGATGTGTGGAGGATAAATGGTGCGTTTGTCCTGGACATTTGATAAGTGAGACACCACGGACCTGATTTTGATGAAACTCAGGGGAGTCATGCTTCATGCCGTTCTGGCATTTTGAAAATTACTATGTTTGGCCCAAGGTGGGAGCAGCAATTACCTTGCAAACATTTTAATAACCCGTCATATCTCACATACTGCTGGGGGGGAATAAAATGAACCTTCAAGCACATATCCAATTCTCAATTTCTACAAATTTGTCTCCAGGGCCTGTAGTTTGTAATATATTTGATTTGCCAGTGTTTTAAGTTGGTTTATAGCATGTTTACCTCCAGGTTTTTTTTTTTAACTTCATTTACTCATCGCTGCAGGGGTCACCACCTTGTTTGTGATTAGCAAACAGACCTGAAGCCCATTTATTCCGGACATGACACAAAGGGAAAGTCTGTTGCATCTTAACAGAATTTAATAAAAAAGCATTACCCTGTAATCTGTCAACCCCAAGGTTTGGCAAGTGTAGTTACCTCCTAACATTTCAGCACAGTTGCACTAATTTTAAACAGAAATGCTTTTAGTCTTCTGTAGAGATGTAAAAAAGCTCTTAAAGCTGCTCTGTGTAAGATGTTTATGTCAAAAGAACACCTGCTGTTGAACCTTTTATATTAATAACTCCTGCTGTACTGAAGAGTATTCTTCATATTGAAATATAAGAGAAAAATGCAAATCATTTCAAAACACCAGCAACCAAGTGCTCTAATCTAATCCTTTTAGCTTCTGTTTTGACCCCTTCATCATGTAGGTTATGATTTCAGAGTGTATATTACAGAATTTATCTTCTAAGATTTATTGGAAGGGTTTTTAAAAACCTGAAGAGACACAAAAATGTAGTATTTAACATGAAAAAGCACCCCAATAGCACATACCATCCACGCCTTTCCTTAATGTTTTTATTGATGCCCTTCTAAAACGTCATAAATGTCTTCTGATATTAAGTGCTTCTGTGTGTATGCTTCACAGAATATCCCAGCGCTACCTTGCGGCAAAGCCCTCTATTCTTATGAGGGCAAGGAACCGGGCGACCTCCAGTTTTCCAAAGGTGACATCATCATCCTGCGACGCAAGGTGGATGATAACTGGTACCACGGCGAGCTCAGTGGTTGTCATGGTTTCTTGCCTGCTAGTTACATCCAGCTGCTGCGTCCCCTGAGCCAAACTCCACCCCAGGGCAAAGCGTTGTATGACTTTGAGGTCAAAGACAAGGACCAGGATAAAGACTGTCTGGCCTTCAGCAAGGTAGCACACACTCATAGTATACACACGCTCCCTTTTTTTTAATATCCGACACAGAATAACATTTCTTTAAAAAAAGGCTGCATGCTTAAATCAGTGAAAAGATCCGAAGGACTGATGTGTTCAGAATTTACAACAGCATAAATACTGTAGCAGGAGAAAACACTTATCTGTAGTGTTAAACCAGGCTGGTTCTTTGTAGGGCACTAATAATTTATTAGCTCAGACCCTGCTCTACAGATT
The DNA here is from genome assembly GCF_051167445.1 of Perissodus microlepis. Lineage (NCBI taxonomy): Eukaryota > Metazoa > Chordata > Actinopteri > Cichliformes > Cichlidae > Perissodus > Perissodus microlepis. The sequence goes on from NC_140476.1 coordinate 11,735,027, forward strand.
GGTTCACAGAATGTAAACTGGAACATCTTCAAACAGAGAAACAAGTGCATGCTCTCCTCAGTGGAGTCCACAGATAACAAAATAGTCTGCTGTCTCTGATAAGATCAGTGCTGTTCATGAAATCTAATTGTTTGACTTAGAAAACGAATGCCTTTGTTACTGTTATAAAGTCATGTGATCTGTCTGAGCGGAAAACCAGAATAAGTATTACTATTTGTGGTAGTGTGTTACTTGAAGGTGCTGGTATTTAAAGCAACAGTAGTTGCAGTTTCATGTTTTACTTTGTTCTCTCTCATTTTAACAGTTTACACCACTTTTTTTATTTTACAGCTGATGTTTTCAAAGTTCTGGCAACTGATACTCTCCATGCCCATCTTCAAATAATATTCTTCTGTTTTAATGCCAAGACAGCATTTACACCATGATTATACTCAAAAACTCCACTAAAATACCACTATTTATTTACTGGTGGGGTCTAATCTATTCTTTTTCATGTGGATTTTCATTTCTTTTAGGCAGTATGAGAAGTGTTTGGGATTCCAGAGTAAAATCCATTGTGGGGTTTTGGTTTGTTTGATGTGAAATTAATATTAAAAGTATTTTCCAAAGCAAAGGCCAGAGAGGAACAACCACCAGGAGGACACTATTGCCTTTCTATTGAAGCAGATATGTGCTTTGTGTCTGCATTGCAAAATTGGGAAGGGCTATTTCAGGAATTTTGCTACATAACCCTACCTAACCTTCTCTTATATGTAAAAATGTAGATTGGATCTGAAAATGAGCCAAGACAGATTTGGTGGCTCACAAATAGCACAAGCAGCACATCAGTAAAAAACAAGTATATGTTTCTACACCTGGTCAGGTATATGTTCCTGCATCCAGTGGTGGGGTTGTTACTTTAAAAAAAAGGAATGTTTTACAAATTACTGGTTACCTTTCTGAAAAGCACTGCTATACGTTACTTAATTACTCTGAAGAGACAGTGAGTTGTTACAGCATCTGTCACATTACTTTCTCATTACTCCATAAAATTATCTGAAACTCACTGTTACGTAATTACCAGCAAACAATATAAACTCCAGGCTACAGTTCTATACACCAACACAAATGCTTTATGTCCCAATGAGGACACAAAAGATCGTTCTTTAGTGTTTACATTTAAACAAAAAGCTGACAACACAAAGCAAAGAAAATCATCACAAAGAGACTGTTGAAGTTCAGGCTCTGGCTGCTGGGCTCAGCATAGCTTAGCTGTACCATCACTCTGGGTTCTTGGCTAGCTTTGTGTTAGCATGCTGTCTGTGCAGAAATTGGGTTAGCAAGGTAATGGATTTTCTGTCCTGGGCGTCGTTTGCACTTTACAAACACGCTCCTTTTCTTCAATAAAAATAATAGTATAGTACGTTCTAAAAATAACCCGCAATAAGTGACAGGTGAAATCCGCGAAGTAGTCAGCTTTATTTTTTACAATTATTATAGATGTTTTAAGGCTGTAAAACCCCTCACTACTCACTTTATACACTTTTCTCAGACAGGCATGAACATTTTCACACTTTTCTCTCAAAGTTCAAACCTTCGTAGAAAAATGAGTCCAGTATTATACAGGGTGGGCCATTTATATGGATACACCGTAATAAAATGGGAATGGTTGGTGATATTAAAGTCCTGTTTGTGGCACATTAGTATATGTGAGGGGGCAAACTCCTCAAGATGGGTGGTGACCATGGTGGCCATTTAGAAGTCGGCCATCTTGGATACAACTTTTGTTTTTTTCAATAGGAAGAGGGCCATGTGACACATCAAACTTATTGGTAATGTCACAAGAAAAACAATGGTGTGCTTGGTTTCAACGTAACTTTATTAAGTTTCTCTTTGTTCACAGCCATTGACATGTCGAAGAGGTTAACACGTGAGTAGCGGATCGAAATTGTATTGATATCTGGTGAACGCAGTAACCGGGTCATTGCAGCAGATTTCAATGCAAGACACCCTACGAGACCACCCATCTCCCATGCTACAGTTAGCAAACTGCTTGCTAAGTTTCGTGAAACTGGTTCAGTGTTGGATTTGCCAAAATGTGGACGCAAGAAAACTGTCACTAAGGAAGAAACATCAGTGGCTGTCCTAGCTTCATTCAGCAAGAGCCCACACCGTAGCACTCGCCGCATGTCACTGTAGAGTGGCCCTTCGGCGGATATTAGCTACTCACAAATGGCACCCTTACAAACTCCAGCTATTGCAGCATCTCAACGAGGATGACCCAGATCAGCGCACAGAATTTGCAGAATGGGCAAAACAAAAATTGGAACAGGACCCTCAGTTCACGCAGAAGATTTTGTTCAGTGGTGAGGAAAACTTTTATGTGAATGGTGAAGTTAACAAACAAAACTACCGCTATTGGTCTGACACTAACCCACATTGGATGGATCCCTCCAAGACTGTTGGAACAACAAAAGTGATGGTCTGGTGTGGTATATGGGGTACAACGATAGTGGGTCCATTCTTCATCAATGGAAACCTCAAGGCCACTGGATATTTGAAATTGCTACATGATGATGTGTTTCCCTCTTTATGCACTGAAGCTGGCACGTTCCCTGAGTTTTTCCAGCAAGATGGTGCACCACCACATTATGGGTGCCAGGTCCGAGCATTCCTAGATGAACAGTTTCCTGGAAAGTGGATTGGTCGTCGTGGGCCAGTTGAATGGCCCCCAAGGTCTCCCGATCTGACCCCCTTAGACTTTTATCTTTGGGGTCATCTGAAGGCAATTGTCTATGGTGTGAAGATACGAGATGCGCAGCACCTGAAACTACGGATACTGGATGCCTGTGCTGGCATTTCTCCTGCGGTGTTGCTATCAGTGTGTGAAGAGTGGGAGAAGAGGGTTGCATTGACAATCCAACACAATGGGCAGCACATTGAACACATTAATCCACATATAAGTGGTCAGAAACTTGTAAATAACTCATGAAATAAAGTTACGTTGAAACCAAGCACACCATTGTTTTTCTTGTGACATTACCAATAAGTTTGATGTGTCACATGGCCCTCTTCCTATTGAAAAAACAAAAGTTGTATCCAAGATGGCCGACTTCTAAATGGCCACCATGGTCACCACCCATCTTGAGGAGTTTGCCCCCTCACATATACTAATGTGCCACAAACAGGACTTTAATATCACCAACCATTCCCATTTTATTACGGTGTATCCATATAAATGGCCCACCCTGTAGAATGAAACCAAAGATCAAACCCGGTTTTCAAGTCCAGAGCACGGGAATAGAGCAGCTGCGAGAGAATTCAACATTAATGAATCAATAGTACAGAAATAGAGGAAGCAAGAAGAATGAGCTAGTAAAGTTTGACTTATCTGACTGTTTTGTTTCGGTTAATGCGCCTTCTGGTCCGAATAATACGGTAACTTCTACCTTCCTTTAGCATGTCCAGAAGTCCAACTATTTGTGCGATGGTCAGCATCTCCCTCTGCCTTTTGGGTGCTACTGCAGGTGCCTTGAACGACGTAAAACGTTTTGTCAATATTGTTGTGGAGAAAACGTACTCACACTGCTAGCGATCGAAGAGTTATGTAAATTTGACAAGCTGAACGCATTCTGTACTGTACAAGAGACACAGCACGAGATTGATTGACAATGGTCTACAGCCAATCAGGACGCAGAACACAATGCATTGTTTAAAAAAAAAAAAAAAAAAAAAAAGCATGCAAAATTTTCCACAAAAAAAGAAAAAACGCAAAATAGCAAGGCCACATTATAGCGAGGGACCACTGTAATGTCAATTTCCTCCACTGCTGAAAAGTTGTAGCTTGCTCCACCATTTTCCAGCACACAAACTGAAATCAGATGACTGTAGCACAAGTGCACAACAAGAAGCATGTGTTTTAGCTTTATAGCCTGTCTATCCATACAGCATGCAGATAACTGACAAACCTTTGTTATGTAAGTAATGACATAATTAAGACTGTAATATAATTGCCAAATTTAGTACGGTAACATGGTACACTACTATGGTGCTGAAAACTCTAACCTGATTACAATAACGTGTTGCTCTGTAAGGCATTACTCCCAACAGTGCCTGGATCCTAACCAGCTGTGTAGCATGGGCTCTTTTTTGCTCGTGGATCTGTGATTGGAGTGTCAAAATGTCTATTACATTCTACTCTCCAGTACTTCTAATGCGCTTGTGGTTGTGCGTCATCATGAGTGCAGGAAAAAAAATGGTGCTTTTACAAAAGACAGGAAGTGTGAACTGGAAGTGCAAGAAAAAGAACGTGTATTTCTGCTCTTTGTGGCCAAGCAGATTGTTAATTGGTTGGGTATCATGTTGCTGCCAGTAATGATATCTCTATCTTATAATACCGTTAAGCTCAAATACACGTAGAACTGGCGTTAACTATCCTCGGGACTTGCTGTCCGCAGCTTTCTGTTTTTTGGGAATTAAATTGTACAAGCGTGGGTACATTTTCTGTGTCAGTCTTACTGATCTTAATGACCTCTATCATATAAGAGGTAGATAATGTGAGTAGCCGATGTCAAAAATATCACTCAAATTATACTTTGAATAGGATGGAAATGAGAGAAGGCACTCAGTCCTTGAGCAGTGCACATCCAGGTCGGGCTTGGTGTAAACAGTAATTTGTATTCTCCTTAATGTTGTGTTCCTCTGAGCTTATCATTTTTTTCCCGCTGTTACACAGGCCTCATTTGTGCTAGGACTGAAGGCTCGACACCTCCACTCTGTCTTTGGACTCTAAATGTGTCTGCAGCAAGAGAACAAGATAGTTTATTAAATTACAGTGTAATGTTCAGTCTAGTGTGGGCGTCTTAAGACCTATCACGGTAATGTAAAGTGTACACACGTTGTTTCCGACACACCGCTCTCTGCATCCAGGAGAACAGATAATGCTGGGGCATCACATTATTTTGATTTTTAGGGTTAAACTAATCAACAGGTTAACAACTGAAAATCATGCAAGACCATAATTCACACAGAGACACGTGCGCCCGTGGAGTTCTGTATGCGTGTTGTCATGCAGAACCAGTGTGTGTGATATTGTTTTCTCAGTGTGAGAGGTAATTACTCAGTATGACTAATACAGAGTCATTTGCTAGCATTATCACTGCCATCCCATAACGGTCTAACCAAGACCTTTATGTAAGGAGAGGAGAAGCAGAGGGAAAAACATCATATATTTATTATATTACAGGTGATATTATATCATATGCACAAAGCCCAGATGGAAGTGTACACAAAGGTACATATTTACTGATAACAAGTATGTAAACCGACATCAAATTGTTGGTTTTTGTTGTTATAGACACGACTGTTGATTGATATAAAGTTGGTTTGGGTTGGGCACGCAGATGTAGAAAAAAAGGAAAAACAGATGCATCAGTATTCACCTTAACTTTGCCCTAAGGCAGTCATTTTAAATATTTCTGCAGAGTGTCATATTTAGCTCATTTTTAGCTCCCATTTTACATTTGAAATGGGAGCAGCTCAAGTAATTTGAATTCAGTAGCCTGCTTGCAGTCACTGAAAAGGGTTACAGTTTGTAGTTAATATGCAGTGGCTTGCAAGGATGCCAGTGTGTCATGCTGGAATTGTATCAGTCCTGAGTTGCCGTTCCAACATAAACATAAACAGCCTTGAAAAATGTTGATTTGCCATATATTAAATATATTTCCAGGGACCTCAACAAGGTAGCAAGGCATCACTTGGAATGATTTGATCATGCTTCCATAAGTAGCCCATGTTTTAAAAAAAGTCACGTCATTATGCATAAACTCTTTATATGCAAAGGCAGAACAAATAAACTTTGTTTTGTCTGCAGCATATCAAAAGTAGTTAACTGTCTATTGTTCTGGAAGTGTGGTATACGGTGTATACTTGTGTGTGTTTGTAGCTTCACTCATTTCCTCTCTCCCCAGGATGAGGTGCTGACAGTAATCAGGCGAGTAGATGAGAACTGGGCAGAAGGCATGCTGGGAGACAAGATTGGCATCTTCCCAATTCTTTATGTGGAGGTAAAATGACATACAAACACAAACCCACTGCAGAAGTGTCGATGATGCTGTAGCAAAACATCCACTGTCACATCTATTGTCATTGCCACATTGCTACTTTTAAGAGAAGAGGAAGAAAATGCGATCTCCTTTTATCGAACGCTTGATGAAGGCTTCAAAAGTTAGTTTTGCATGTGTCCACTGAAAGAGTGATAAAACGCTGTTTCTTGTCTACTGTGGAATGTGCCGACAAGTAGAAGCTTTCCATGTTAAAGAAAGAAGCTGACTGGTTCAGATTTGTTAGCGAGCGGAGGATAAATCAGTATAGTTGCCAGTAAAAAAGCTGAATATGTTCACCTTTACTAAATTATTGTTTCTTGATACCAAGTAGGTTTCAACTAAATTGCATTCCGATCCAGTTATAAATTTTACCAAAGGTACTGCCACTACTGTAGTCATTAACTCTATTCTTCTTTAGCACAGCTGCACTTTGTTCTCTGTACTTAGTGAAAGCATATCTCTTGTCTAAATTCACTGCCAGTGGTAATGAGTAATCTATTATTTATTTTCTTTGGTTTTAATAACCTCACTACCATAAGTGCAGAGAGCAGGGACACACGGAGTGTGTGCTCACTTTAAAGTTAGGATGTGAGAGGAGATGGTTACATGTTCTTGGCTGATTAATGAAATGTTGTAAAGCCTCCAGCATTAATATTAATTAACGCTGGGATTTCACTCTGAAAGGAGGCATATTGTGTGTTCATTATTCTCCATTAATCATGATGTTTGTGCATTGAGATTCCACATTATGCTTCCATATCAGGATGTTAAGGCTTGACCACTTTCAGATGGGTGACAAATTTAAGTGTCTTAGTGAGGGGCTGCGCCACCACAGCTTTGTATTGATTTGCAGTGACCCTTTCCTCTCAGGCAAGGCAGTCTGCCTTATTTTAGCTCGACCACAAGAGATTTACTGGGCCAGACAATTAAAATATTTACGTAAAAAACAGGAAAATGCATTTTTTTAAGTTTAAAGAAATCCAAGTACTTTCTGAAAACATCCATTCATTTCTACTTAATGTCTTTTTTTAAACAAGTTAGTAAAATTTTATTGATATAGCACCTTTCAAGATGAATAAGTGCTTTCCAACAACAATAATAAAAACCTAAAACGAAAGTGTTAGCCAAAAACAAAGCTGAAAAACAAGAAGAGTTTTTAGCTGCCTTTTAAAAGAGATCACCAAGTCCACAGATCTCAGACTCAGAGCGAGAGCGTTCCAGAGTTCGGGGGCGCCACTGTTGCATAAGCTCTGTCTCCTTTATTTCACAGTCACGTATGCTGTATAGGCAGCAGGTCCTGATCACATGACCTCAGGGACCTGCTGGGGATGTATGGATGTAAAGGTTCACTGTTGTATGGCAGTGTTTGTCCACGCAGAGCTATAAAAGTCAAGTCATTTTCACTTAAAGTGAAGTCTGAAGTTGATGGGGAGCCAGAGCAACTGATTTAGCAACAGTGTGATATGTGAGTATTTAGAAGACTTAGTCAGAAGGCTTGCAGCGGCGTTGGAACAACTTGGAGACGATTCATTCAGTGTACTAAATTCAAAGAAACTTAAAAACATCGCTCTGTTGTTTATCCGTCTTTTTCAGCATGGGCATGACATGTCCGATGCCTTTGTGGGCAAGAGTGCTGTAAAATTAAAAAGGATTCAGAACTCTGGTTTGGATTAAAATAACAGTTCTGAAAACCACTTTCGAGACATGATGCGTTCTTAATGATTTGCATGCCTCAGGATGCAAAATGCAATGGAAACTCCCAAATTGAAGCATTTCACAACTTTGCAGGGCCTTTGAGTGTGTCAAATTGGTCGCTTTGGCAGGCCAGTTCTGGCCCACAAGCCATAAGTTTGACATCCCTGCTTTAGGACACAAACAGACCCTAACCATGCCAGCAAGAGCTCCTCAGCATAATAGCTGCCAGACCCTTTCTCTGTAGCGGCGAAGGTTTCTTTTTCCTTTAATTTGTCACTTGTCTGTAACTAAAGGAAAGCACAACACAAACACAAAAAAACCTTTAGAAATGCAAACATAGTTTGTAATGCTATTTGAAACTTGGCTGAAGGAATTTTCTCTCAGTAAAATGCTGAAAACACCCCAAACATTCTACCTTCTTTCATAGTGCCATGGCTGTCAAGAATAAAATATAGTTTACTTTAATCCCTGTGCAACTGAAAAAATAAATAACTGGATCATATTTAAGGCTTTTAAGCTGTTGTGGGGGGAAAAAAGCATTGGTAGCAAGTGTGTTTGCAATTTTTTATCTCTACGACACCACAAATTTGTAAAAACGCTGATTCTCGCATGACCTGTCCAAAACAAATGATGATGTCTTCAGAAATGACAGGAGATTCACCCACACTAGAAAGAGCTTTTGTGTGTGTGATTTTCAAAACAGTGGGAGTGCCAGGAGTTCAGCTGCAGTGTAGTAGTTGCATTGTCTTCTTTATAAAGTCAACGCAGATTTTTAATGCACAGATTAGAGGCAAGTCGCTGTAGGATGGAGTCATCCTATATGCTGCTTTTATACATTATATTGCTTTTTCTTGCTGATTAAAGCACATATTATATAAAACACTTAGTAGTACAACACAGCACATGTGTTACAATCAGGATCCATATACATGTGTATATGAAATCAGTGGTGTGTTTTTTTCTCTAAACTTTAATCATACTGCTCTCTGAATCATTTTTCATTCTGTTCATTTTTTCTCTATGTCTGGGTTTGCAGCCTACTCATGCTTGTACTCTTGGCCACACAATCTCACACACACAATGTCCTTGAAATTAGCTAACAACTCTAGAAAAGGACTCTCTTAGGTGACGGTGATTAAGCCATAGGCTGAGTCGTGTTGGGATACACACACACACACACACACACACACACGCACCCACACGCACAGGGGTTCCTATTAGATCGAGATGCATCAATAATTTAGCCCTCTCCATCACTCTCACACAGTGGGGGTGCAGGGGCATGTTGACGACGTGCGAGCAGACGTGTGAGTGCTTGATGTGTGTGCGTGCGCACGCGCGCGTGTGTGTCATCATTTAAAAGCCAATAAGGAGGACCCAGCTGGAGCCTCTGCCGATCTGTGGCCCTGTTCAGACCAGGTATTAACATTAATTTTGAGTGATCCAATCATAAGTAGACAGCTCCAGATTTTAATGCAACAAAGATGCAATAACATCCCATCACTCAGATCTCATTGAGAGGTGGGGTGAGCCACATATGGGCAAATTGTTTTTGCAGTTGCTACATCATTGCGAGCCACTTAAAAGGACCTTCTACTCAAGTGGCGTGCCTACTGCAGGTGCAAAGCAGCAGTGCGTCTGGCAGAGTCCTGCACTTGCTTGATTATCCACAGCTTGTCATTAGCTATTTGTTTTTGCATAAGGCTGTTGGCCGCTTGCTCAAGAAAAAATTACAGCCCATTTAGCTCATATTGTTGGGTTCTAACAGATATTACTGGGATTTGTGGTAACTTTTTGTGATAACAGAAAGCAGATTTTTTTTAAAAAGAAGCTTAGGGTGAATTAAAAATGGTGTCATCAAAGTGTTTAGTAAAAATGAAGCGGTTTGAGGTGGATGTGTTTAATATCTCGGGTACTTATATTAAAGGGTCACGGCCGGTTTAGATTTGCTTGGAAATAATTGTGGGTAAGAGGTTGGTTCTTGAAGTCTGTTATACTATACAGATAGAGTGTGCATTTGCAAATGTTGACCTGTGCGTGACTCTGTTATTTGAGCTTGACAAACAGAAATAATATGCTTGTGTTTTCACATACAGAGGCGGGAAGGTGAGGTTCAATCATAGGTCACTCAAGAACCGTGTGGAGATAGATTCTAATGCCAGACATGAGCTGACTTAGTATACTAAGATCCCTGTGTGTCTGCCCTACTGGATATGAAGTAAATACCACTTCCAGATCACTTGCATTGCTGGTTGATGTTGCACCAATTTGCACCAAAAGTTGTATCAACATTTTTTTTGCCAGAAAGCTTTAAGTTTTTTGTTGGGGCCCTCTGCATTAGTAGATCTCCCCTAAAGGGAAAGGGTGTTATTTTTTGACACTATTCTTTTAAACATCTTAATTGCATGGGAAGCCGTGCAGAGCCGGGTGCTCTAATCTTTTCATGTCAGTACATTTCACGTATTAAGAGCCATGCCAAAATAATTAATTTTTCATTATATACGTGTTATCTGATAATGTCTGTAGGTCTTTCAGAGCTTATGCAAGAGTTTGCATCACCACGTCTCTATTTGTAATCTCAACTGTATTGAAAAGAGAATTAAAACAAGAGGACAGAAACTATCTAATTTTACTGACTGCAGGAAATGTATCGTTAAATTTGTGATTCGTTTGATTGGGTAAGTTTGGGTGGATTTATTGGATGTGCCTGGGTTTTTTTGGGGGGGGTTTAAATGTTTGAGAACAGTAGGGTGGATGATGTAAAGGAGTAGATATGCTTTGCATTTGAATATACTGTACCCGACATGACTTTGAGTGGATATATAATGAGTGGGCTGGTCTGTGTTGTGTAAGTTTGCAGCAGGAGTTGAAGGAGCTGATGTGGTTTCAGGTTGATGTGAGCTCAGTGTGCATAAGTTTGTGCTAAATGACAATGACGGATTTAAGTTTTATGATGGTAACGGGAGACATTTTGGGACTTCCTTTGTTTTGTTCTTTTTTTGTTGTGGAGAATTTCCACTTTTATGTATCCCTGCAGCAAAAGGAAGTTGGCACATGTCTGCCACCAGTTCTCTGCGTGTGTGTCTGTGTGTGTGCTTGTGCTAGTACATGCAAGTGTCCTGCTGGCTTACCCTTTCGCAGTGCAGATATCAGCTCATCAGCTCGAGTCTCAGTATTACCCCTAGAGAGGAACTGACTCTCCAAAAGGCACACGTTACAGTTAGCTCAACACATAATAGATGACCTTGGAGATTTCATTCAGCCAAAAGCACCAAATGAAGAACTGCGCCTATCAAAACTTTGCTCTCTTTTCTCTGACTCTGTCACTTTCACTCAAACACACGCAGACACACACCGACACGCACCCTCTGTCATTTAATGCGCCATTTTCAGTGGAACAGCTGAAAATGTGTGTGTGTCTGTGTATCCGTCCAGTTGTTGCATTCACAGACAGTAACTGGAATGTGTTTGTGTAAGTCACTTAGTGAAAGTGTTGGATGAATTCCTGACTGTGTGTGTGTGTGTGTGTGTCCTCTAGTCAACCTCATGAGAGCAAACTGAGTTATATCTGCAGCATCAATCCATCATGCTCATTAGCATATGATTTGGCTTTGATTAGCATATCTATTAAAATGGAAATGCAACATCACCAACACTGAACCCAGAAAGGGCGGCCCTGTACACACTTTGTCTGAGTCTCTCTCTCCGACACACACACACTTATATACCACACATATCTCTCCAGGGGTTGTTCAGGGAATTTGTTGGACGATGCCAAAGTTGATGATGTCTGTTAATGTATCAGATGTGTTAGCTTATATGTCATCTCTCTGTTCAGACATTTATTGTTAGAAACTCACTGCTACATAGATATTTGTGAGCCCAGCTTTATTTTTCAAAGTTATAAATATTCAGTCTGCTTTGATGACTAGAATACAAGAGTTAAAATTGAAAGGAGTTGTTCCTTTGGTCTTGTTCTGTGCCAAGTCCTACCTTAATTTGGCATGAAGTGCCGATGAACTACATGTACATGTGCATTCTTTCCTTGGCATGCTTGCAGGCTGCACAGCATGTAACAATGGGCTGCCATTGGCCTGCAGGCAGCACTTTAAAGACCCTTGCTTTACACTGAAGAACAATGTGAAGAGGAAATGTTAGACTTTCACTGAGGTAACAAAAGTGAAATACTCAGGTCATAATGTGTATATAATATTTATGTAAAAGCTGCAGGGTTTCTGTCTGAGTGAGGTGAAGGGAGGTTGAATTGCAAGCAACAGATACTTCAGTAACAAAGAGAAGCAGCGTAAGCACCGGAGTAAGAAGAATTAATGAGCGGCAGGTTCTTGTAATGATTGCTTGGATGACTAATTGGATTGTACAAGGAACGTGTGACAGTAAAACAACTTCACTGCCAGCTTAAACTACCTGAGCTCCATAATGGTCAAAAAATACTAATTGTTCCTTTCAGTAATCCCATTTGCGATCAAATATGTGCTCACGTCCACAGAAAACACATAGTTCATATAGGAGGTTTTCCAATGCTTGGTAAGTATTACAGATAATAACATAACATAATTCAATTTCTATGGAACACTCATTCTCATATTTTCACTACTTTTTTATGTCGATAAAGACATTTTGCTCCTTCCTTGATAATATGATACATACTGAGTACAGTATGAAACGGCAATGATCAGGACTACACCAACAAACTTCTTGTTGCTGGTCAGTGCCTGAACACACAAATAATCAAGATTGATTAGATTTACAGAGGTGCTTTTACCTCCTATACTGGTGCTTTTTCCCAGCACAGCGATCCATAATTTAGACGTCTAATACTTATATTATATAGTGTATCGCATGTGTAACTGTTATAAATCAGGATTTAATAAGTAAAATTATTTATCAGCTGTAAGGGAACCTGGAATTTGATACTTTGCACTCGTAATTTATTGGCTTATTTTTTTCGAATTATTTTCCTTCTTTACCTCAACAAAATGATGCATCTTCTTCTCTGCCAGTAAATCACACTGTCTGTAAACAGACCACAACCTGCGCCGATAGTGTGAGCTCTTCTACCTTAAAGTAAAAAAAAAATAAAGTAGGTGTTTCTTTCTCATCGATTTCTGGTTGAAAAAAATAAATAAATAAAATTGACACATTATTAAAATCCAGAGCTCTGACCAGATGTTAGAGTCACAGAGCCAACCTTTTTTTTAATCACCCAATTAATGAGGCTTTGGATTCATTCATTTTTGCCATGTCTTAAAAGGATGTTTTACCAAAACAACAGAAAAATGGTATTTACAAAAGAGTGCAGTGTCAAGATTGCGTGTAAAAGGTGGAAACTCTGGGGTTTTGCCACTAACCGTCTTGCATACGTATTTCTGGGAATTCCTTTTTCAAGGTGCAAATTATAGGGAGGATAATATTTAAATCAATAGTGCAAAGTAAGTGATTTACTGTGCACATAATTTCCTGCTAATTGTTCCAATATTTAACACCAAAAAGCAGCATGTCTCATTTTTTGTGCTTTATATTGAAATGAGCCGACTGCACCTGTGTTTAGAAAACAACACAGCTTTTGTAAATCACCCAGCTAACCACACCTATGAGCGCTATTTGGAGATGGCCGCCACACTCTGCAGGTCAGTCCCCTGTTTAGTGAATCAGGCTGATTGTGTCTTCCCCCCCAAAAAAAACTGTTTTGCCTGGAAATACTCTGTAAATAAACGTTTGAAACATTTAATGTACAAGACCATCTATTGGTGAGGAGAAAAGGAGTAAACTCTGGCAAGCAAAGTGAATGCTCACCTTTCTGTGGGTTATTTGAGTATCTGTGTGTTTGAGCTACTGTCAGAGTGTTACACAGAGGGAGTCTCACCAGACCTGCTGTTGTAAGTGATGATTCTTGTGCTGCTGGTTTGAAAAGCTGCCAGCAAGAACAAGCAGCAAGAGAGCCACACAAACACACTTGAATGTACTGGAGATGTACTTGAACCACTCAGGTCTGAAATCGAACACCTGAACGTCTTCTCTCTCATAGTTCCCTCCCCCTCTCCTCTCCTCTGCTCTCCTCGCAGTTAAATGAAACAGCCAAGCAGTTGATGGAGATTGACAAACCTATACCAGCTAATGCACCGGGTCCGAGCTCTGAGCCGGCCCCGTTGGGCCCCTGCTCTTCCGGGCCCTCCCCAAGCGCGTCCCCGTCTAATGGAAACGGCTTTGGCCATCGGAGAGGCGAAGGAAAGAAGAACGCCAAGAAGCGCCATTCGTTTACCGCTCTATCCGTCAGCCAGAGGGCTGCCCAGCTCAACAACAGACACAGCATGGAGATCTCCCACCCAGTCCTCATCAGCTCCTCTGACCCCAGAGCGGCTGCACGCATCCAGGTGCATGCGAACGCTGTGATGTACACAGACCCCATAATTACAGAACGCAGCAGATCTTTTATATGAGGGAAAATCAGTTTGTTTGAGCATAAAAAAATACTTGATTAGATGTAATGTGGCCCCATTATGTACAAGTACTATGCTTGTTTTGTATTTAAAAAGTGTATAGTGAAAATCACTTGGATTTTTTTGTGCACTTTCTAGTTAAACAGCAGTCAACAAATACCTTGCTTGGCATGTAATATATCTGCGGGGAACTAATATCAGCCAGTGTATTGCCCCTGCTGATTCCTTGGTTTCACCTCTAAGGCATTGCTTGCATTTCACAAACCAGAGTTCACTTCAGTCACTCTGTTACTCTAGATTTAATAACTTATTCCCCAATCACCTACCCGTCCAGTTCCATGTAAATAAAATCATTCCTCTTATTTACAGCATTTCACTAGAGACGCATTGCTCTTGCAAATACTGCCTCTGGTTGTATTTAGACATGGGTTCAGTTTGTATTCTGTGAATAATACCCAGCATGTATACTGTAAATCTGCATGTGGGTTGTAGGCATTTTCATTGTATATCTTTCTGCATTTCTTTAGGATGCGTCTCCCCCAGGTCCCTCTCCCTCCTCGGCAGGGGTGCTGGTGCCCCCCAAAGTGGCATCCATAACCTCTGAGCTGCTGGCCCATGCCAAGGTTCAGCTCCCACTCAACATGTGAGTATGCCTCAGTGCTGTGAGTTCACCCAGCTGTGACTTTCTTTTCTCTTTTTTCCACCTGCCCATTCTGTTTATCACAGCATACGTGCGACTCAGATCCAAGCTTGATTTCACAAGCCGCCTGTTGGCAGCGTTAAAAATATTTCCTTTGTTGTGCTCTGAGATATTGGCCGTGTTCCACCACCTCTGCACATTCGCTCCTCCACTGGTCAATGATGAAATTCTCCCCAGAAAGGAAAATTGCACCTCTGTTATGCTATTTCCTCACTTGTGCGATGCTTACGTCAGTGTTTCGTAACAAGGCTCTTAACAGCATTTTACTGTACAGGTTTTTGTTATTTCATTAGGATGACCATGTCAAGAGGGATGAGAGATGCACACAAAAAAGATTTCTGTCATAAATATTATGACATAAAAAAGTGAGACTATGACTATCACACTAACATTGCATACATTGCAACATAAAAAGAGGTGTTATGCATTAGGATGTGCATGATAAATTAATTTATTGCTGTAGTTGGAGACTATCTTTACACAAACACACAAAAACTACATTGAATCCTTTGGAAAATTTAGGTGGTCAGCAGTCCTGGGGAAGTGCCACTGCTAACCTAGTTTTACCACATAACTAACCTACAAACAAACTAACTAGGAAAATAAAGGTCTCTTCAAGGTGAGCATGTGATTGTTCTCTTGTGCTTCCATTGCTGCGTGGACCAATTTTGAGAGTGAGACCTTGAGGGTGTGGATATTTTTGGAAAGTGAGGACACATGCTTAGTCTGCGCGCCATACAAGGTTAGAATTAGAACTATGGTATAATAACAATGGACAAACATTAATGAAACTCAATATTCTTTCAAATTATAAAAAGATAATAGCGTTATTTTTTCATGGTGAAAAAAGAGATTTGTAAAAGTTTGAATTTCTAAAGCTTTGGGCTCGAACAGAAAAACTGACTATTTAGTGTAAACCACAGCAAAAGTGTTTACTTTGGTATAACTTTTAAGGTGTCAGTGTTTGGGAATTGGGACATTTAGGGGGTTTGTTTTTTTTATTGTATTATTTTGTAGGATTTATTTGTATCTGCTTGTTTGTTTTATTATTACTATAAATCATTCTTCAAACAAATAACAAAGATATTGTGTTAAAAAAGAAACCCATACATTTGTGCCAAGAACAACATTACACCAGTGAAGATCTTCACTTGTATAGAAGTAGAAGTTCGCTTGTGTGTATGTGTATGTGTATGTGTGCAATGGCCTGTGTGTGTGCTGTTTACTATTAACCGGTGTCCTTCCTGCAGGATGTGAGCCAAATACAGCAACATTGTCAGATTTAATAATATCACTTTCCAAGTAGTAGGTACACACTCAGACGTGCGCTCTCTCACACACACACATAAACACACACACAATATGCACACGTGCATCCGGAGTGAGTTCATACTACTGATGAGGTCGGACGTTTTCCTCTTGACCTGGCAACTGTTCCTGTTGCCATGGGGAGACCAAAGACAGTCCCTACATCTGTTACCATGGAAACGGGAAGGCAGCATATATAGTACTTGTTTACTTTCTGGTATTATCGTCTTCTGTTGGAGTCTGGCACCACACAACTATGAGTGCACTCCAGCACCGGTACCGGGATATCATCTATATGTAGTAGTTGTGGAACCCACAAAACTCAATATACAGTCACATTTAGGACATTTCAAAATACTACACTGATCAATAAATGTGTGTGTAAACACATAAACCAAGACACGTATGGCAAAGTGTACCATTCACCTCTAGTGGTCACACTGGTCCTTCAGACAGAAAAAAAAGTGTTGTCCTGTAAAAATAGGAAGTATGCAAAAAAGGTGTTACGTCTTAGATATGATGCAAAAAATTGATGTTTTCTTTTTTAACAGTGTTTTTGTTGTCTTATAGTTCAAATTGTCATAACAGTAAATTGAAGCTATTGTAAGATCTGTCTAAATATATTCTTTCTTATTTAGTACTCAACAACTGTACAACTGCATTACAGAATTCATTCTTAGACACATTAGTGGATAAGTAAAGGTAAAACATTATATCGTCTTGATGCATGCTCAATCATCCAGGTAAGTAAATCTCCAAAAGTTGATTCTGTTCATTTGGACGTAGCGTTTTGTGGGAGAAACGTTTCGTCACTCATCCAAGTGACTTCTTCAGTCTCAGCTGACTGCAGGTTTACATTATAGGGCTGTACATGTATATATTTATTTGCAGTGTTAGGGTGATAATCATAGTCTCACTTAAACCAGTTATTAATAGTTGACAACTGTACGTGTTTGCAGTCCCACTCCTTCCCTCTATTTCTAAAGGAGACAGTAATACACAGACATGAAATATACAGCGAAAACAGGTGATTTATAGTGGAAGGACCAAACAGCACTGCCTTATTAAAAGATTGAATTGCTGCTGTTCACTCGGAGCAATCCACATGCATGCTTTAAGAAGAAGATGTCCAGTGGGAGTTTATAATTAGGTGAACAGTTGTTCAAGATTTCCTTTAGAGTTAAATATTTTTATTATATGACTCGCTTTTGCAATGCAGCTTGTCACTTTTCTTTCTCAGATACCTGGCATTATATGCCTACAAACCCCAGAAGGCTGACGAGCTGGAGCTTAGAAAAGGGGAGATGTATCGGGTGACAGAGAAGTGTCAAGACGGATGGTTCAAAGGCACGTCACTGAGAACTGCTGCCTCTGGCGTCTTCCCGGGAAACTATGTCACTCCTGTGTCCAGGTGAGAGCGGAAAGTACTGCATGCATGTGGTTAAATAGTGAAAGAAACTACACCCTTATCCTGAAAAATTGTACAAGGTAAAAAACTACCACTGCATGAACACTTGGCAACTTAGTTATGCAATGACAGATGTTGTTGAGATGTGTCCATCCATCCACTTGTCTGCTGTGGTAAAACTACAGTGTTCTGAAGACAGATAACAGAGATACCCACCCCGCGTGTTCTTACCTTGTTGTTTGATGTAAGCTAAATAAACTGGGACCCCACACTGAGCATTTTTACTTCATTACCAAAGCTGAAAAGCAAAACAGTAAAGTGAAATGAAATGGTTGTCACATCGAGACTTGATGCTCACCCTTGTGTCCATTTATATTTTCTCTTCCTGCTGAGTGGAAAATCCATTTGAAGTCTAGCCTTTATTAAGGCAAGGCTTTCAGCTTCTGTGACTGAAGTAAAAGGCAATAAAAGTATCTTATGCTGTGCTACATCAACTTCACTTTCATCAATTTAATAGAGCCTATAATCTTTTCTAAATCCACATTACAAAGAGCTGCATACAAGACAACAATTACTTAACAAGCAGATTTTATGACAGCATAAAGTTTATAGTGCACTTGTGGGTTCAACATATTGGTAAAAGTGGTCATTTACCTGGTGATGGCTTGTTTTCACGAACACCCAAATGGTGCATTATGTTTGATTTTTGAATTAGTCTTAGTTATGCTGGGCCTTAAAGAAGTAATAAAGGTACAATTAAAGCACCTTAGCTTTTAGAGAATTCCACCAGCTCTTATTATGACTGCCAATCATATCAGGGTTATAGCTGTGGTGATGAAGCTTAGAGTACAGTTAACCTCGTTCACCGAAGATGGACAAGTAAGTTCAACTGAATTTCTCCACAGTATGAGCAGAGGGCGCATGAGTTAAATTTTTAATCTCTTTATGCCCTGTTAAAGCCTTTTTGCCCTCTTATTTTTTTTTTAATGTACCCAGCATTGCAATCAAATCAGACGCACACCCCAATTTTGTCCTCTCACAAAGGCAATGTGAATGGTAGCATCAACATAGTTGTTGTAATTTACTGTGTAATTTTTTTGCAGTCATTACTTAGTTGCAGACTGAAATGTGCAATTTGCCCGGTATTATGGCATGGCAATTGCACATGTGTTTCTCTGCACTCAGGCTGCCTCTCGTCACAAAGGCACACCCAAAAAGGTAATTTTGGGGGGCTTTAGTTGGAGAAAGGTGCAATCTGTGCATATTATCTCCAACGTGGCTACAAAAACCACCAAAATGATTAGGTCGAGCCAGCACATTTACCAGAAGTATGATCTGGGAAGCCATTGCTAGGAGGGAAACTGTATATTGCTGTGAAGACAAGAAGAAACAAAGTGTAGTTATGTTTGAGTGCAAAAATGTCTTAATCTTGATCTAATCCATTCTTAATCAATTCATTTAAATTATATGCTGTTACGTGAGGATTAAATTAAATACATCATAAAATTTAACCAGTCCGACACTACTGGCTCTGCCGTTCTAGTGTTTGGCTTCCGCAGCCTCACCGTAGATCATTGCGACTGTCGTCATTATTATAATTACCATCCTCGTCGTTACTTAGTAGTACAGCTACTTCTCGTAGCTGACCAAAACAAATAAACCAGTAAAAATGGTGTGCTGAAATATTTTGCAACTTAATTACCCTCATTATTCCCATATACATTAAAACGTTTTCAGTTGCTTTATATCTCATCTGTATTCCGCTCCATGATGCAGTCAAGAAAAAGGAGAGAAGAAAATGAAAGCAAGGCACAGTAACAGTAATGGAAGAAAAGAGAGCCAAAAAAATGAGAGAGAGGAAGGTAATGAGAAGCTGGAGAGCATGATGAGGCTATGCAGGATAAACAGGGAAAGCGAGTGGAGGGAAGCAAAATGTGAGAGGAGAAGAAAACGGTTGAAAGGGAATAGAATGGGTTTGACAAAGGAAAAGGTGAAGAAGGGCGTGAATTATGGAAAGAAATTCAAACAGAAGATGGCTGAAAGGGAAATTGACAGAGTGAGGAGGAGCAGGAGAGAGAAGAAGGAAGAGAAAGCAAAAGAAAATGATACAAAGACATGAAACGGGTGCAAAAACAGCAGGTGTCCTTCTCCAGTGGATATGAATGGCTGCTTCACATTTTGCAATTATGCAATCCCAAGAAGAGAGAAAGAGAGAAAGACAGGATGGGCGAGTAATCAAATGAGAGGCAATTTGTTATTTTTACGCAAGCATACTCTCTCCCTCTCTGCCTTCCTCCCTCCTTACACCCCCCCTACCCCCCACCCCCCTTTGTCTGCAGTGCAGCTCAGAAATTTCTCAGTATGATAATGAGAAGCTGCCAAAGATATGCACACAGAAACACACTGACTTGATCAAACACATAAATGCATGTTTATTTTAGAGCTACACAGGTGGCCCATACTGGCAAATTTAAATTTCACTTTGAATATTTGCATATTTGTTGTGGAATTCATTATCCTGGTTAATGCAAACCGTGAGTATACATAACAAATGCATGTGATTAGACATAAGACTCCCAAGAAGCCTTTTGATTGTTGTGTTGCTGGATTCATTTCCGATCTTGAACTCATACTGGGGGGAAAAAAATCCTCTTTTGTATGAAATCTTCAAACTTACTCATAAGTAAGGCCAAAAACGCCTGCTAAAAGACCTGAGTTAAACCCAGCACACATTTTAAGCAGTTGAATTTAGTGTGTCGAAGAAACAGTGGATAACTTTGCAGTTTCTTTTGGCAAAAACACACACAGGGAGAGAAAGCCATAACTCTGTATGTGTCTGACGGGAAGTCGATGGGCAACCATAAGTGTGTGAATACCGCTGCGTCAATAATGTTCAGCTCACTGTTCTGCCATTCAGCACTCTGCAGACAGAAACATGAGCAGTCTGCAACGCCATATATGTTACAGCAGGACACTTTCTCGTGCTGATCCACCGGTCAGATAATAGTACCGGAATTTTTCACTTTGACAGAGGGTAATAGTACTTACAGGGAAGCTTGCAGATTTTAATTTTGGATTCAGTACTGGCTCATAATTAACATTTAACATAACTCCTGATGAGTTTATTGTCTCGGTCGCTTATTAAGTATGATATGATGTTTGTTTTTTCAGTTATATTCCCCATTGCGCTACGGTCTCACT
This sequence comes from Perissodus microlepis, assembly GCF_051167445.1. Lineage (NCBI taxonomy): Eukaryota > Metazoa > Chordata > Actinopteri > Cichliformes > Cichlidae > Perissodus > Perissodus microlepis. The sequence continues at coordinate 11,755,880 of NC_140476.1, forward strand.
AGGGAAAGCAGTGGTTAGAGACCGCAGCATGACTAAATTACTGTGACTGCGTGCAATGAACTTAAAGTCTTGTTGCCTTTGAAATGGTTGCTTCAAAGAAAGGGACCAGGTCTGCAACCACTTGTAGTCAGCTGATGTCTTTAAAGTGACTTTGATGCAATAAGATTGTGATAAAACTGCATTCACTATCAATCTGCTACCAGTCTATCAGTTTAAATCTGAATGGGATCACATTTGCATTTGAATGCAATTAATTTCTGATAATATGTCAATTAACCGTGATAAATTAGTGAAAAAGGCAAATCTGTTATCTGTTAACTAGTTGCATTTATCGTTCACCAGAAGGCCAGAATTAGTTCCCAGAGTTGCTGCAGGTTGGTAAGGACTGGGGTAGCTATTTTTAAAGACTTATCCCTCATTTTTTTTCTGTTTTTACTTTAAATATGACTAACTTACAATGCAAACACCATGCTGTGTTAAAGAAGACTATAGCTAGAGACCATAAAAAGGATGTTAACTAAACTAATATATCATTGGGTAAATCTGTCCAATCAGATTTTCCTTTGCAATGGTAGTATGTTTAGGGCCCTTCCACACTGGCTTTACTTTTCAAACCAGAAGCTATCTCCATCTTATTTTTATACATGGAGATGGCTTCTGGTCTTGGATTGTAAAGCTACTTTCTCAAGTCAGCTTGAGATGAATACACAGCTGGAGTTGACCACATTAAAGTGAGGTTTTCAAGCTCCGATTTGCTACTTAGCATTAAATGCGTATTTGAGTTACTGAGCAAATAAACAGAAGAGGACTGTCAGGGGCCAGTGGTACATCTAATTTCAAGGCAATATGTTCAACAGTTTTTACTCTAAACCACTGAAATGAATCTTAATGTGGCACTAGAAGAAAAGTCACTGTATTGAAAGAGACTGATGTTTTCAGAGCAGTAAATGTTAATGGGTCACAAGTACAGTAGAAAGCAGTTGTAATTAAATGATACAATAAATTTAATAAAAAGTCTATATCGTTTTCACCTTTTTTCGTTGAAGGGCTCCATTTGGAGTTGGTGCTACTCGGAGCTCGTGTTTGTCCAGCCCAGGAGGAGGAGGAAGTGGCTGCAGTCAGGTGGCAAGTAAAATCTTAGACCCCTCGTCTCCAGGATCCCCGGGGCCCTCTTCGTCCCGTCCTGGCACCCCAATGGTAAACTCAGCCAACGCTGTGAACAGCATCAGTCCCGCCTCTTCGCCACAAACTGCTGCCGCCCAGCTGAAAAACTGCCTGCGCTCCAGCCAGCATACCAACCAAGCACGCACCTCAATGCAGCTGGGTGAGCAGAAACATTTTAAATCTATATGTTTCTACTTGGTCAAAAGTTTTGCACAAGTTTTCCTCTTGTGAGAAAAAAATTACTAATTGGATTTTAATGTACTAAACCCAAATATAACAATTAAAGTAGACTATCATATCTGTTTTCTTGTGCTTTTGTTAGCTTGTCATAATGACAAGAGCTGTTCTATTCTATTCTGTTCTATTCTAAACCACCTTTCTTCATTATGGAACAATTTATAAGCCAGAAAAAGGTCTATATACAGCAGAGAAGAGAGCATAACAGTGTCGTTCCCCTTCATTTCGTAAAAGCAGCTGTACTGAGCCTAGCCTGCCAGGCCAGGTTAAGGCTACTGCATCCAGGTGGGATGTTGTGACACAGAGAAAAAGTCTTTTTTTTTCAGTTCCCTAGAGTATCACATTGATGTATTGCTTTAATCGCATGTTTATTTTTCTTTAATGCAGGGTAACAGCAAAGGAGATCCTGAAAAATATCATGCATGGGTTTTTGTAATATGCTTTAAAAACTTTACTTTGCAGCATTACAGATTTCAGGCTAATAGGACTGTTAGTTTCAAGTTCAGAGTTAGCAAAAAGCAAAGGTTTGACTAACAAACTGACACAGGCAGTATGTTCTATGATTGGTAAAAGATTTTACTTTGATGATAAATCAGTTATTCCGAAATTGACGTATACTTCTGAGAAACAAAGAATAAGGTTTTCCGCAGGAGAAGGGGAAACATTAAAGCCTCTTTAAATGACAGATGACTGAATCTTTGCTGCAAAGAAATATTCAGTAAAAAGAAATCATACGGGGATGTGCAGCATTTTTACAGTTTTAATGTGCTTCAGTAAAACTGCTCAGCAGCCTCCAGCCTTAAAGGAGCCAAGTCCAGATTATTTGGGGTGCTATAGCATTGTTGCCCCATAGTCTTTGATTACAGAATAATGGAATATTGAACAGTCATTAATTCAAGTAGCTACCATATGCAGTTTTACAAGTAACCTCTTTAATCTTCAGCTCCTTCCATGTTGTTAGTCATGTGCTGATTGTTTTTGGCAGCAGCTAAATAAAAGCAAACAAGAAAAATGTGCCTAAATAAATGAAACCCAGTTAGTATTGTTCACATAGACAAAATATCCAAAGGTATGTGCACAATTGGCTTTTAAAGTATATTGTGCTGGCAAGCAGTTGTGCACTAATGATGAACAAAGTGCACATATCCACCCAGGTTTTCCCAAACCAGACAGAGAAAAACACTGATTTAACAGCTGGTGAATTTTTTATTAGTCAACATGATAACCAAGGTTTCTTTTTATACATTCATAAAATACCCTCATCATCTTTATAAGGTACGCCTTGCTAGTATTAGGTTGGTACCCCCTTTGCCTTTAGAACAAACTAAATTCTTCGTGGCATAGCTTCAACAAGGTGAGATTTTGGTCCACATTGACATGAAAGCATCACACACTTGCTGCAGATTTGTCGACTGGACAGACTTGGTGTGAATCTTCTGTTTCACCCTGTCTCAAAGTGCTGTATTGGAATGACAAATTGTGTCTGGAGATGCCATTTGAGTACAGTTAACCCGTTGTCATGTTCAAGAAATCTGTTTGAAATTATGTAAGCTCTGTGACGTGGCACATTATCCCGCTGAAAGCAGCCAATCAGAAGATGGATACGCTGTGATCACAAAAGGAAGGACATGTCAGTCCTAGTAGTCTGTGGGGTTTGAATAATGCTCTTCTCTGGTCTTTTGCTTGAAAGTATTCTGTTTCAAGGTTTGCCATGTTGTGCCTTCTGAGATGCTCTTCTGTATACCTTGGTTGGAACCTGTAGTTAGTTGAGTTACTGTTGCTATCCTGTCCTCTTGAAGCCATCTGGTCTTGCTCGTCTGATCTCTGGCACCTGCAAAGCATTTTCACAGAACTACCGCTCACTGGATAGTTTCTCTCAGGGAGTTTGGCTGAGAGTCTCTTAAATCACCTTTCTTCCCCATTTGGATGTTCAGTTTGAACTTCATCAGGTTGTTTTTGCCACGTCTACAAGCCTAAATGCACTGAGTTGCCTGCACGTGATTGGCAGATTAGATATTTGCATTAACAAGCAGCTGAATAGGTATACCTAATAAAATGGCCCAGAGGGTATACTGTGGGGTAAATATAATGCATTTCCAACAATCGTATTGTCTGTATCTGCAGCATGTTGATTGCAACCGGTTGCAGTCTTCAGTAAAGCAGCAAAACCTAAATATAGATACTTAAATTTAGAAAAAACTTGTGATCGTGGGACATTATTTAATGTGTATCATACACATACACTCAATCACTGCATTTTACCCCATAAACCTTAAGGAACAACACTAAAGATGGGAGTTTATGTTCAGAGAGGCTGTACAAGAACACATTGTACCTCAGCTGGATAATTTAGCACAATGTCAGTGTTACTACATGCACTCACACATAAAGACACTGGACTTCTGCACACAACACAGAGACATTTCTAAGGACTCTGATCATGCAGTGTTACTGCTTTTGCCAGAAGCACCCTTACACACAGTTCCCAGAAACACACACACACACACACACACACAGCAGTGTCCATACAAGGTCTCGATCACATCAGCCTTGTTCTCTCTTTGAATCTTTGCTTTCTCCCTTTGAGAAAATAATGGTGAGTGTTTCATTTGGGAAGCTAAAGAGTACACACTGTGAGGAGACAGCCAAGAATAACACACATACACACACGAGCACTCCCACGTACATACGTACACACAAGTGAACACACAGACTCACAAAACACACAGCTGAATGACATCACTGTGCTTTTTGTTTTATGGAGGCGTAATGACAGAGCTTCTCCTTTCGCTCTGTTTTTCTCTCCCTCTCTTGCGCTCCCTCTCGCATATATGCGCACACAAACGCACGCACGCACACGAACATGCACACACACGCATCTGTTCTCAATTACAAAAGAAAGTATGCGCATAGCTCTGGCATTTTGTGGTTTTTCACATGACCGGTACACCTCTCTGTGGATTTCTGCCTCTGTTCTGCAGTGTAGAAGAGCAGGTGGCTAGCAACCATATGTGTCCATTTGTGCGTGCACATGCATACACAAACACACTCACGTGCTTGCCTGAATGTTGTCGTGGATTTGTATATTTGTGCACTTTTATTCTCACGAGAAACAAACTCAGGTCTAATAGTGTTAAATTGCATTTCCTACATTATAAATGTAATTAATATAATTATAAATGCATGAAGTAATAGATTATAATGACTATTATCTTAGCTGTTGGACAAGTTGGTTTCTAAACAGACATTATAAACTTGCAGTTTTGGAAGACTTCTCATGTAGGAACCAAAGTGGTTACAACTTCTTTGCATATTTGCACCAACATGGGTGTTGACAATCGGCTGACTGTACTGCTTCTATGTTTTCTATCCTGTGCAAATTGCACCAGAGCCTTGGACACAATAGTGTATCAAGTAATTTAGTGTTAGCCAGTATATGAGGAGTATCAGGAGACAGAGGGGTGAGGTAGCACGGGTACATCTTAAACAAGCTAAGATGACTTTGAAAGTAATAATGATGCTAACTGCTTACAGATACAGGCAGACCTATTTTTTTCCGAGACACAATTTTAAAACCAGCCCTCTCCTGCAATATTAAGTTATTATTCAGTGAGACTCAATGTCAAACCACTGATTTGTTCCCTCCAGGGCCTAATACAGAGTGACGGCTGCAGTCAGTGAAGGCCGCTCATTTATACTAATCCACACTGCATCTTTGTGTCTTCCAGTCCACAGTCCCTCTGCTGCAAGCCCGGAACGCCCCACGGTGGCCATATCTCCCCTTCGTTCTCAGAGCTCCTCCCCGTCGCGCTGCCCTGGCCAATCGGGTCGTCCTCTCTCCATGGTGTCTCCGGGACCCAGCTTAGGGCCCTCGCCCCTCTCTTCCCCGGCTTCGCGCCCCATCCTCCCCCTCTCCTCCCCTCTCTCCTGCCTCACGCCTCCGAACGTGTCCGCGGTGCTCCTCAACGGAGAGTCAGCCAGTCCACTGCAACCGCCGTTGCCGGGCCCCTCGCACACCCCAGCCCAAGGCGTCCTCGCGCCCAAAGCAGAGAAGGTGAGGCTCATTCTCGCTGATAATTCTGAAGACACTTTGCAGCAGAGAGCAAATATTATTAGCTTGCTTCAATATTTGTCTTTTTGTACAAACATTTGCCATCAGATTTTGAAAAAAAAATTATTGGATTTTGTGAAATTACAGCCACAAGGACTTTTCCTCTAATGGAATAATTGGATGTCTTACATTACAATATGGCTTTCATTATTTTCTTCACATATATAATCACAAAACGGAATTGTTTTTGTGGGAATTAGGTTCTATGAGAAATGAAAGTCACGCCTCTTAATCATAAAATAACTATAAATGACTGTATTTATATCAGGGCAAGAATATTTCATATCTATGGACATGAACACAGAAAAATATACCAGAATTACCAAAATTATTAATGAAAATATTCACAGAATCGTTTTTCACGGCTGGAAATTCAACATGGCAAAACTCATCTGTCAGTTTGTGTCTTTTGCCTGCACCTAAATTCCCTCATTTCAGACCGCCCAGCTCTTCTCATTTACACGGATAGTAACTGAGGGAACAAGTAATTGGTGCCACTTCTACTTTTATGTCTCCAGACATTATACTCCTCCTATTAATACTCATCACATATAGTTTAATTAATGTTCACACCACGCGAGGAGAAAATGTGTTTTGTCTTTCACCTTTCACAGCTAAGTAGGTGTGAAATCTGTGCTGTGTATGTCCTCTTCCTCGGTAAGTGTCATTCACCCAGGCAGCTGGCACAAACGCTGAGTGCCATCCTATATGTTATAAGAACCGCAGCGTTAAAGCTGTGGATGTTAAGTCGGGCTGCTTTGACAGTGAATGATGGCACCGAAAGCTCACGTCTGTCTCAGCTCCATTTGCTTCACTGTTGGCTTCACTGTCTGGGACAGCTAATCTAACTACATGGCTAGCTGACAAACAGCTCATTGACTATGGAACAGCAGGCAGAGGCCTTGTTGACACTGTCACACTCATAGATGAAATGCCTCTCATTTTTAGTTAGGAGTTTGTGTTCCACATACTAATAAATATATTACAATTACGTGTAATTCATTTAAAATGGCTATTTATGACATCCTTTATTTCATTATGATTTTAAAGAATGCTGCCTTTTATCACTAAAATTATACACATTATGGTCTTCTCTTAACAACTTAACCAATTTACAGTTTTCTTAGGGGGCCTGGAGCCTATCCCAGCTGATATAGGGCCAGAGGCACAGTAGAACCTAGACAGATAGCTAAAATGACAACTGCACTTTCACACCCACGTCTACGGTCAGTTTCAAATCACCATTTGCCAAACAAGCACAGTTCCCTGTGCACACACAGGTACATGTACAGAGCCAAGCTCACCGCTGCACCACCCTCCTAAAATCATATATTTGGAGAGTTTAAGAAGATTTTTCTCAGCTTTTAACTGATCACCTGGCTTAAACATCCTTTCTGAGCTGTCTCTGAGGCCAAAAGAGCCTCTCAGTATGGATTTTTCTGTAGTTGTAACATCCATTTATCATCTAAATGCTGATTAAAATTTCAGAGGAAAGCCAGATAATTCTTCTTCTTTTTTTCGAAGACAAACGGGCTTGTTACAACCTAATTAATATTGGTTAAAAAACTGGGTATTGACATCTTTTGTCCCATTATATGACACTATCCCTTTGCACTGGCTCGTTCGCAGTTGCATTGGCACAGCTGAAACATCAGGTATGAAATCAGCGTGGCGGTGAGGCTGCACAGACTTTGTTACAGAGGAAATGATGAAGCAGCTATGATAACTCTCTGCCAGACGCAGTTTAGGGTAATCTCTGTTCGACACACTGTCTAGAGCGCAAGCCAGCATTACAGACGCATATCACGCCGGACACTGAACTGAATTTGTACACCACTTCCAAGAGGCCTGCCCTCACAGGCCAACCGCCAAGAAAAAGGCTGTCAGAAGTGATTGCAGGAAGTCTGAAAATGCCTTGAAACACTTTGGAGATTGATTGTAAATAAGTCTCACATTTAGCTGTATAGTGGTGTCATTAAATCATGTTGGAACCTTGATCCTTATACCCAGAGGCTCTTTTGTCCTTAAAGCGACAGCTGTGACTAGGGAAAACAAGGACATCAAACTAAATAAGATATATGAATATGAAGGAGATGTTCATTCTTAAAATTTCCTGATTAATCTTTCTCAATTTTACTTCTTTTTTTAAACCTAAGCAGAGTGTTGAGCGTGGGTGAATAAAATGGCAGAGTAATTAGCTCTGTGGGTGGACAGAAAGTGGCATCCAATGCATTACTCCTATCAACCCCGATCTCCATGGTGCCTACTTTTATAAGTGAAGTTAAAAACACTGCGACTTTAACACAGCTTTCTCACATTTAAAGTGTAAGACAAGTTCACTCACACACAAGCATCAACGGTATTTATTTACATACTGTGCAAATCACAGACTGGACGGCAGAGTCACAAGCGATTAAATGCGAGTAGCTGCTGCCCCCTCGTGGTGCATTTTGGAAGAACACCAGGGGCTCGACACACTCGTGTAAACAGACGCACACACAGATGAGCGCACACACTCGCAGGAGGCAGATTAAGCCTTTAAGCCAGCAGATGAAAGAAGAGAGGGAGTGATTATTCACTTTTTGTGCCATTTCACTCCCGCCTCCCTCCCTCTACCTCTCTGTTCTCTCTATCCTGCCCCCTCTATTTCTTTCCCACCCACTGCTGACCTTCTTCTTTTTCTCCCTCTTCTCTACCTCTTTCCCATTCTGACTTCTTTTCCTTTTTTCCTCCATCCTTCCATTCTTCTTCTATCTCTTTAATCTTTATTTTTCTCCCTCGCTCTCCCAAATTAGATTCCAGACAATCTGCATTTGCATGAAAAGGAAGAAAACCTGTGTTGCCAAAGCCGTGCAACATCTTATGCGTGTTATACCATGCCAGAGTACACTCGAGACAGCTGTATGTTATCCAGACAGCGAGCACTTTTATTTTTAAAGAAGCAGTATTTTTTTAGGCATCTAACAAGAAACAAACATATGTCTTTATTTAGAGGAATGCACATCTCTAAAGCGCTGCTTCTCTGAGTGTAGGAGCAGGTTATCCGGTTCATTTTCTGTAGTGGGTCTGCTGAGTCAAAGTGTTTTACAGCCTCCCCTAATGCTTTCCCAAGCACTTTTTTCTTACCATCCCACCTCCATAATAAGTTTGGTCATTAGGACTGAATTATTATTGGTCTCCTTTTTTCTTTTTTGTTTTGCTTGATTTTATCAGTTATTTTAATACAGTTATCATCAAAACACTCAATCATCACTAATGGAATTTGGTTGTCCAAGATGTAATAATTGAATTTATCTGAGGGTTGCAACTCGGGATTATTTGTAATTTTGACCACAGCAAAAGGTTCCTGGTGTGGACCTCCTGGTCGATGGGGCCGTTCTTGTGTGGAGTTTGCATGTTCTCATTGGGCCTGCGTTATTCCCGCAAGGCCTCTGCAGATGCATGTTATTTTAACTGGTGATTCTAAATTGGCCATAAATGTGGATGTTAGAGGTGGTCTGAAAACATGTCCAGGGTATACACCACCTTTTTTTTTAGCCTTTTTTTTGCTAATGATAGCCCCCTGTGACCCTAGGTTGAATAAGCTGTTGAGTGGATGAATTCTCTGCTGGTTCTTTTCAGAGTTATTGGACTCAATTTCAGAAACTCCTGTGAACTCCAGTTAGACAGCAGTTTTAAAGGTTAGCATGTTCGACCCTGTTTAGATTTAAGTTTAAACAATGACATGCTCTACATGTTTGCTTTCACGAAAGGAACAGAGTTTAATTTACAGACTGTCACAGGAAGCCATTTACACCTGAGCAAATGACCTTTTTAAACTGTCCGAATTAAGTTATTGAGCAGCCAAAGTAGGTGTATTTCATGCAGGAAACAAACAAGCCAAGCTGAACAAAGTTTTGACACAAGTGCCTTTTTAACTAGTATTTTTGCTTGTTCGTTTCTTTGCTTGAGCACACATTTCAATGCAGTTTTGTGCTCATTAGTTATAATTAGTAAGAAGAAGTAATCCTCCCGAAAGTGTTGTGTTCTGGCTATTTCTGTGTGACAGATCATTACTCTTATCGCCCTCCATATTTAATGACGGCTTCTAGTTTTCACAACTTCATGCAGAACAAGCAGGTTTTCCGTCAAGCCTGGTTCAGTAGACGACAGTATTGTAAAGCCATCTGCAAAGGCTTGCAAATTTACTGTGACAGCTGGGCAGAACTATCACAAGGGCCAGTGAGCAGAATTCACTGAAGATATATAGACAGCGATATCTTAAATTTGAATTACATGGAAGAAGTGTAGTCTCCCTAAGGAAACATGATTAGTTTGGTTTCTCTGTTTTTGTTTGTCTGCTTGTTAGCAGGATTTGCTCTGGATCTCAAACTGTTTTAGCAATTTTTGGGATGACTCTTTTTTAACATTTATTCATTATTTTGCATTGAAAGATGGTAGAGTTGGACATATGTTCACAGATCTTCTTCTTCTTCTTATCCAAGGAAAGTTCATGTCCTTTGTCAAGTAAATTTTTAGTTTTACGTATTCCAGTCTGGAACTGCTCTTGTTTCTGATGCCATTACAGCTTATTGTTAATATCGCTATTATTATGTCAAGGTTCAGTTCAATTTCAGTAACAGACTGCACAATATCTAATCAGCTGTATACTATAGCATGCTCAATAGCTTATGCAGAGTCCAGAGAAATCATTTGAGTTGGAATAAAAGTGATGAAAAATAACTCGAAACCTCACGAATAACTTTTTGAAAAAATGACTTTTTTCTTAGAATTTAATTTCAATGTCGCTTTTTTTGTAGTTTCAGTCTAAGGACAAAGAACACGTCTTTGTGTGATTCACTGTCAAAAGTGAGCCAAGAAAGGAGGGTCAAAAGCGAAACCTTTGTCTGGTGTTTCATAATTTTAAACAGTTAAAAGGTATTACGCATATAATTAGAAGAATGTAGCACGATACTAGAGAGAAGTGGCACCTTATACATTTTGTATGTGTAAGTTAGAGTTTTCATATACCGGTTTGTAGAAGATATTAAACCTTTTTAAATTAGCTTGAATTCTCATTTTTGAATTCAGTGTTAGAAAAAAAAAGGTGTAGGTATAGCCCAAGCAAGTAAATGCCAGATTAATACTTGTGTGTGTGTGTGTGTGTGTATATATATATATATATATATATATATATATATATATATATATATATATATATATATGTATATATATATATATATATATATATATATATATATATATATATATATATATATATGTATATGTAGAAAGATCTGATGATTGATCTAGCAACCAAAATAGGTGAGACAGAGGTAGAGTCAATATGAATTCTCTGTGTGCGTCTCCAAAACAGCTGAAATCATGCTCAGACATGCTTACTATTGATTCATGTCATCATGATTAAGGGTGTGAAATCACAGCAAGCTGTATGAGCTGAATGGACAGTATTGCCAAGCACGTCCGTGATCAATCACAGTGAAGCCTGTATGAAAAGGCATGAATCTGCCTTCACAGACACCATTAAGAAACGCTTGCTCTATAATCAATACACCATAGTCAGCTGCATGTGTAATCAGCTTGAAGACCACATACCCAACCACTTTCCTCAGTTAGCACTCAGTGTAACACGGGCATTCACACTGTGAACACAGATTTCTTAACAATCTCACATATCCACTGGTTCCTTCTTTCTAAGTCATGAGTGTAAGGCATGCTAATGCAGGAAAGAAGACTCGAGCTGCATTTTCAATGTATTCCAGACTTACACGAAATACTTCATAGTGATTAATAAAGAAAGAATTAACAGTAATATTAGTTAACTAAGAACAATGGTAGTTTTACTTTTGGCTTACTGTCACTGGGACACCTGTAAAACTGTCAATCATAGCTTGGTAGTCTGGTACAGTTGTGCTCAGAAGTTGCTCATCATGGGTCTGAATGCTATGGTTATTTGAGGCTTTTAATCATTTCTTTGAACTGTTTTTTCCCAGGGGGGAATAATTGTAGATCATACAGCTTTGATTACTTTGAAAAACAAGAATTTTGGGGCACAATTTTTTATTTATTATGGATATTATCTAATCCACATAGGGTAAAAGGTATACATAGAGGTTCAAATATATACATACATGCTCTTAAATCTTTTAATAAGCAATGCTGAAGATTTTACAATGTATGTTAACTTGACAAGATCAAGGCCTATTAACTTTGGTTGTTTCACCACTTTGCTAAAATCCGGAAGAAGATCCAGATTGTTACCCTCAGATGAGATGACGTTGGTTAGGATGCTGACGGACAACCCAGGAACCACAAAGGCTCAAGCCTGCCATGACCGGGAGTCTGCTGGTGTATGAATATATTTGAGCCTGTGGAGTGGATCCAAAATAGTTACATTTAAACTTTAAAGTTCCAAGTTGTATGCTGTGCAATCATTCCTCTTTGGAAAAAGAATGGTTCAAAGAATTCATTAAAAGCCACGACATTCATGCCCAAGTAAACCTGTATCTAAACTTTTGACCACACTTGTAATCTTAGCTTTGCCTTGAATTTAAGTATTTAGTTACACTAAATATTATAATTGGAATATTTTGATAGATACTCTTCTTTCCTTTCCAACATAAGAGGCAGCAAAGCAGTATGCATAAAAATATTTAATGTGTTGTAAATCATACCAGACATTTTCTGACACTTGTAAAGCTTGCATTGTTTTGCCATCTCTATTGTTTTCTGTATTTCTCCATGTTATAATGTATTTGTTATTTAGTTATAGGAAACAAAAAATATCCTCCTGACCTGTTTTTTTACAACATCACTTTTATTACTTTCTTATCAAGAAAGGCCTTTCGAAATATACCTTTATATAGAAAAACGATGACCCTTACTAGCTCTGAGTTATTTGTTTTCTTGTTCCTCCCTTATTCTATCCCTCCATCCTCCCCTCCATCTTTTTCTTCATGCCTCTGTATTCAGAAGGAGAGGAAAGCAGGAGGTTTATTAAAACTCTTATCGGGCGCCGCAGCAAAGAAGAAACCTCGCTCACCCCCATCCTCCCCACCCACCCATGACCCCACTGGTCAAGGCGCCGTGGCTACCGACCCCGTGCACCACCATCACCACCACGCCCGCTCAGGTTCCTGTCCGATGGCGTCGCAAGGACGAGCCGGTTCCTGTCCAATCGAGAGCGACATGGCGGGGGCAATTGGGCTGGAGCCTCTGCACAGAAAGTCCGGTTCCCTGGATACCAACTTCCCCATGTCACCCCCGGCAACACGTGCTCTGATGGTCCTCCGACCTGAACCCAAACCCCTGTCCAGAGAGAGGTGGGCACACAGACACATGAAAACACATACGCGCACACTTAAATAGTCTGTACACAACAGGTGGATTTAGCCACCTGCTGTTACGAGCTTAACATTTGTATGTTTGAGAGAGTGGTTTGGATTGGATGTTTGGATGAGAGGTGGAGTAAAAAATTATCAGTCAATAAAAGTAAGCCTGGTTCTCAAGCTGAATCCATAGTTTGTATAGACACAGACATCAAAAACTCTGCAGAAGACACCAATACCACCAACTTGATTGAGAGAGGGATCAAGTAACAGGCGGATGCTCAAACTCTTTGAGCGCCTGTCACTTAAAGCAGCCACATGGCCAAAATTCACAACCTCTGCAGTTTTCATGAAAAGGAATATTGGCTCTAAAGACAAAAAAATTCTGCTGTGTATCCGGGCATTTTAACATGTGGATTATTTGGTTTTAATGCCAGCCTTCAAGGAGTGTTTGGCACTTCCATGTTGGCTTTATTTTCCAGCCCCGGAGGTTGCCGCTTGATAAACACAGATAAACAAACACGCTTGCAGGCCGAGGTGATGCTTTTATGAACTTGGCTCAAGCACAAGTTTATTGTCACTGTGCAGAACAAGGCTGCAGGCGATGCAATATTCCTCAAACAAATCCGTTATATTGTTTCTCTCCAGAGTGATTAAAAAGTTAGACAAGGTAATATTTGGATATGTGCAAGCGCAGAACACTGACAATATCGTAAATACTGCGAGTAAACGAACACTCTGACCAGCTGGAAATGACAGAAAATATTTTCTGACAAGTTTAAGCAATTTTGGCATCAAATCTTGTGAGAGTCTGGGATAATAAACCATAAGCAGACAGTGGATGAAAACAAAGCTGGGAGCCTCTCCAGAGGTGCCTTCATGACCAGTTGGTGTTGCATTCCCACAAAGAGAAAAGTAATACCGGGTTTCTCTTGAGGTGGTAGTTTTTTGTTATATATGCTGCCATCTATGTTAGTTGTTCTACACTTACTGCGATATGTGAGCTCAAGTACCCGAGCTTAAGTGTTGAATAAGAACACATCGCAATACTATGGTGAAACACAGACAGTGTTAGGAGTGTTACCTGTGAAATAGAAGAGGTTACAAAACACTGGTTACCTTCTTAGACCCACTAATAGGGAACGTGAGCTGGGATTAGACCGTCGTGAGACAGGTTAGTTTTTCCCAAGTTTTACATGCCAATAAGCGATGTAATTTAGCTATGTTATTTACAACACTAAAGTAATGTAACTAAACTTTTGATTACTTTACTAAGCAAAGGTTTTAAGCAATAAAACGGTGTCCTCTACAGACTGTAAATGTTTCCTTAGGTTTGACATCAAGCATTTCAGTGCTCAAAGCATAAATAAATGAGCTCTATAGCAATGTTGATTTCAATAGGAAAGTGTTGAATTTCCAGCACTGAAAGACGCTCTCGTCTGACCGGATAGCCACTTGCCTGGCGTGGTCGACTGTTTTCAGGCATGGCAGACTCAAATTGCTTACAGTAATGTGCATTGATTTGACTGGCAGGCAAGAGGTGTATAAGAGAGCCAATCAAAAACAATCTGAGCACTACCAAATGAATAAAGCCTGTGTACACATAGACAGCTCCCTGTAAGCCATCCTACTCATGAAAACATTCATTCTTTTTCTTTCCCATGAACACACACTAACACACACACACTTTGTGCCTCCTTAGAAAAAACCTGTAAATGCTGGAACGCACTTAAAGACTCCTCAGCTGGACGTTGAGGGGGAATAACGCATTTAGCATGAAATTATCACTGTCAGCAGGACGCTGGTGTAATGGGAACGCTGGTTATCACAGAATGATGCTTATTCTGTTTGTGCGAGGAAAAAAGCAGAGAAGGAAAACAAATCTCGTCCCCTGTGTTTGACAGCATTACACCAAAACATCAGCGCTATGGTTATCACAACAACTTATCATGCACTTACAAAAACATCATTCACTGGGGAAGATTTAACGGGCCTGTGGAATTAATCTCTGGTTCTCAAAAAAAAGAAACGGTTTAATTTATAGGTAAAATTTTTGATTTTTTTTTTTCTTGTAACAAGAAGCGACTCGTCAGTCACTCAAAAGAGCTGCTATTTTGCACCTGTGTGTGAAACTGTAGATTATATTAGAGGGTGAGGGCATTGTCAAAATATAAAAAATTAAGTATGATATTCCACAGAAGTGACTAACTAGTCATCTAAATTGTAACATTTATACTCACTGACAATTTGCTAGTATCTGGTTGGCCCCCTTTTGCCTTCAGAATTGATGTTCTTTGCATAGATTCAATAAGGAGCTGGAAACATTGCTCAGAGATTTTGATCATTTGGCTGATATCATTTAGTTAGGAGGATCGTCCCAGCATGCGATCTTGACTTTGCTACTCTGTGTTTCCGTGAGGCAGGTATCGTGTGGTGGTTCCGTACCCACCCCAGAGCGAGGCAGAGATCGAGCTGCGGGAGGGAGACGTGGTGTTCGTCCATAAGAAGAGGGACGACGGCTGGTACAAAGGCACTCTGCAGAGGACGGGTCAGACCGGCCTGTTTCCAGGCAGCTTTGTCGAGAGCTTCTGAACTGCAAAAAGTGGACGAATGAATGCACACATTGTTCCTGTTACTGAGTCATAAAACACATGAACACACACACAAAATCCAAGGTTGGGCTGATATTAGGTTCCCCAGATTTATCTTTGTTTTATTGGATTAAAGCTCAACAAGGCCTTAAGAGGCGGCTAACCTCTAAAACAAAGGAGATTTTTTTGTTATTTATATTTGCCAAGTAATCTGTTATTAAAATTAAAATGTTTTTGATTCTATTGGAAAATATAATTCAGAATGAGAATACTTTATTAATCCATAAAGAAATTATATTATTAATTATTGGTGTTGGCTATAGTAATCCATATCAGTCCAACTTATCTACACACACAAACACATATACACACTGATAATGTACAAGAAAGCTCGTCCCTGCCTCGACCAGCTCAGCCACACAGGAAGCAGGGCAGCTTTTCCCATTATCCGCCCAGTGTTGGGTCAGAGGGGCTCCATCAGACTCGGTTTCCAGACCCGTGATGTTGACTACTGAAGGCACGCAGACTGAAAGAGCACAGAAAGACGAACCCTGCCTCCCAATTCTCCTCTTCGGCATCATCCACCAGCAAACACTAGCTCAAAAAAGCATTAGCTCTGCTTTTCCTCTGAGACCTCAGAACTTGAATTCGGGTGCTTTCTTTGTCTGAGAAGTGAGAACATACAGCCAGGTGACGAGGAAGCACATAAGCCTACACTCCAGAATCATTGTAAGCACATCTCTGTGTCGAATCTACAACCAGTATGTTTCTTTTCAACCCGATATATTATTTGTTAACGATGCATGTAGCATTATTACATTTTTAAAAAATGTTGAAATAGATATTTTATGTTGCCATGCTGTCTGTCACAGGATTTGTAATTTAAAAGCCAGTGTCACAGAAAGTCTAAATTAGGTCATTAATTTTTCTATTTCTATATCATAACATAATGGTGAACCGCTTATTTTTATTCAAGTTTTTTTTATTACATCTGATTTAAACAGACCCCATCAGTTGGATTAAGCTGAATTGTTGAATGTAAAAAGGAACACAAAGTCACACCAAAACTCCTTTAAAGAATTCATTTGTATTTATAATGCTGTTTTTGAACTTCTGTATGAGTTTAGAAACAAAAGAAATGCACTTGGTAATATTTGATACAACCTTCCAGAATATCTACATTTACAATATTTTACTAATGTACAGTATTTACTTGACAAAGGGGATTTCCACTGCTGCTTGTGACATACTTGTTTTAAGCGCAAATATGATTTTTCTTTAAGAAAGCACAAATTTCTTTGGTGGGGCGAAATGACTAAAACATTTTTTTTCAGATGTCAGCTTGAAATGTAAAAAAAACACAAAGTTTCCAGTATTGACAGTTCTCATCAAATAAGTACAAAGATTGCGAAGAGTATTTCCTCTTCCTCAGCTTTTTCCTCGACAGTTTTTTGTCTATCCTGAGACAACGTTGCCAAACCAAAACTGCACAGACTCGATGCTCGTGAAAGAATAGCTGAGAGGGGAAACGCCTGACTCAGAGGACACAAACTTTCATCATGCAACTGCCAGAATTGACTTTGTTACTCAGATCGTGTCAAATAATTTTGTTCCGCTTTAGTGAAAGTGTAGTCTGTCTGCTTCTGTGATTCTTTCGTATCCAGAGTTTAGATGCAGGCTTGCCTGGTTTACGTTCTGCCACAACCACCTACCTGTTTTCCTGCTTGCGGAGACAAAAGCATAGCAACACTCAGAGCCTGACTCACTCGCTGTGTGTGCGGCGGTACATCAGAGAGAAAGAGGCGGTCAAAGAGCACAGGTACAGGGCACGAGGCACTTCCTCACCTATCTTTTTAAACGAGGCAGAGTTGAACACACAGGCGAGGGTTATTCTTTGGCTGACCGCTTAGATTTCTAATTGGCTCTAACCTCATCCTAAGCACAGAGCCTTTATGGCTTAAGCACTGTTGAGTCTCCTTCCTACATCCATGTTATGTGGGAAGAAATACACTGCTCACAAAAAAATTCATTCATTAAGGGAACATTTGATCATCACAGTACAGACTAAAGTAAATAAAATGTCAGGGACGTCATGCTGTACAGTTAGGAAGCACAAACCATTGTGAATCAGTTTCACCTGCTTTGGTTCAGGTTCACACTGAGCACGTGAAAGATGTGAAAGAGCATGAAGATGCCGTAGCAAACTTTATGATGCCACCAAGAGCTGACATGCCGATTCTGGTGTAGTCTGCTGATGCCAGTCAGTGATGTCCAGGTCTCCTCATCAGATGGTCCATCTCCTCCACACTTTTGAGATTGTGCTGGGAGACACAGCAGAGGGATATACTACAAAGTTCAACAAAGCCAGGCTTTCTTTGCTTTAGCTTATTCCATAAAACCCAAACAATTACAGAGCTCTGAAACTTTCAAATAGATACAATTAAACATCAAAGTTACGTATCAGTTTTAAGCCATCCTTGCTAAATTGTGTCAAAGTGTCATGATGGATGATCACATACAGACATGCCATAACGTTGAGTCTGCTCATCTGGATGGAAATTGCTTTCGTTTGTCAGCAGAACAAAGTAAAAGTAATTTTATTGATTGGTGTGTTCTGCGTTCTTTAGCTGCAGTTCCAGCAGTCTAAAAGAGAGTTAAGAGCAGATTCGTGTGAAGTATAACAACATTTATAGATTTTCTGCATCACCAAATGAATAAATGTATCATGCCAGTGCCCAGTTTGCACTGCTGAACCTTTAACGCTCTGATTCATTCATGATGTTAATAGCTTGCGCACGTAATACATATTCACCCTGCAGACAATTTACATTCCACTTAAAACATGCTGTAAATAAAAGAATCAGCGAGAAAGTGGAGCTCCCGGTCAATTTTAAACCAAAACTCTGAACATAACCTGACCCTGACCACTTTATGTGATCAGCACAAGTTACCACGGTGATTTAGTCAGAAGACACAGAAAACTCCCTTTGTAGTGCACCACAATGGTTCCTCATGCTTCCTACCTGCACAGATTGATGTCCCTGAAGTCGAACTGACATTGTGCTATATTTTGTTGATCAAATGAGCAGTGTAGATACAAAAAGGTATCTACACTGCTCTGAGAATCTTTATTTATAGAGCACTTTTTTGAACATGCATACAATTTTAGCTAATTTAAAGAACATCCACAAGATAAATGGCACAAAACTTGTCGCATTTTGGTCTTTTTTTTTTCTTCCTCAGAGAGGAAACTCTACAAACTCTAGAGGACAAAATGTTTGGAAGCTACTGTCACGTGTTTTCCACAAATTATCAGACCGAATGATCAAATCTGAGACCTTCCAGCGAAATCAGTGGATACTTGAAGAAAAAAGCACATCAGACTACAACGTAGAATTCGCTAGAAACCATTTTTTTCCCTCCCGGATACTTTTGATGCTGTGAGATACTTGTGCTTTCTGAACAGTAGGCATATAATTTTGAAAAACAAGAAAAATAAATATACTGGACTCTAAATTAAAGTTTTTTCCAACACATACAGACTAGGGCTAGGCTGCTTTCCGTTAACATTACTTATATGAAGAAACTCGCTTCAATTCTTAACACGTTTAATGTTTAACTGGTCGATTTTGTCTATGTGATGTTATTTTATACAAGTGTACCAGACTATGATCTTTGTATGTGTTTCAGTAGGGCGTTTGGGGTCAGTCGATTAAAAGTGCCAGTTTATTTACCTTGAAAGAAACAAAAGGGAAAGTAAATGCCAAATTTTTTGATATTGTGATGGGAAACTTCAATCTGAACATATCTACATTGGCCTTCAAAACCTGTCAGTCAAACCCCAGTGCCTACAAATGTCAATACACACGCAAACACAAGTATACGCTCTTACTTTTCCTTCTAAGTAGATCAGTGCCCTCTTTCCCTCTTTGTTTTGTTTGTATCAGTGTGATAAGTTTGCTGGTTGCTTTTCAGTCCGCACAAAGACGGAAAACCAGCGGATCCCAGAACAGTTTCTGAAGAAACACTGAGCAAAGTTTGGATCTGTTTGGATGCCCGCTAAACTGAGGACTTTAATTTCTATAGAGTCAAACTTAAGCACAAGTCCTTGTTTGCCCGGTTTGTTCTTGTTTGTTTTTTTAATTTTCTTTGGGGTGGGTGATGTGAGGAGAAAGCGTTTACAAGAGTCAAAAAGTCAGGAATAAAACCACTGCACGGTGGTCACTTTACGCAAAATAACTTGAACCGCTGGTTTTTGCAAACTGTCTTCATGTGTTTTGATTACGTGATGTAAGCTCGTCGTTTGCCTCAGCTTCCTGGTTGTGGAAAATGTGAACAGGCTTTGAACAGCAGCGGTAGCTCCCACTGGACGCGAACACATCGTTGGATTTTGTATGACGCTCCTGTTTCGATTGAGCTTGTTTCAGATTATGAATTTGAAATAATAATAGTTAATTTTGGTTTGTCCTTCCAGGAAGCCTGAGCTGTGTCACCCTGCCATCTTGACTTAGATGTTGGCCATATTTGTTCCTATGGATACTTGGGTGTTTGTGTGTGTGGTGAGAGAGGTTGGGAGGAGGCATCTGTATGTAGCTCTTTACATTAAAAAAAAGAAACTTTATTAAAAAAAAAAACAAAAAAAAAAACAGTTTGGTGGAGCATGGATACTCATGCCTCTCCAGGAAAGAGTCCAGCAGAGCAGTGAGAGAAACAGAGGGAGGAAAAAAAGTATATATATTATTCTATATTGTGCAGAATATTTATAGGCCTTTTGTGCCATTGAAGTCATGCTCTGTGCTGGCCACGCCCAGCGCTCTCTACCATGTGATCATTATACATCGTCTTGTACTGATGACCCGTGGTTGATTTGATTGTTTTTTCATGTCAAGTGCATTTTTCGCAATAAATGCCTTTGTTTTAAAACAGCTGTTCAGTGTGTTTTTTCCCTACATGTTGCCTGCAGCTTTATGATTGTCATGAAAGAGGAAGTGGCGGAATCAATTCACATTTATGTGCTCCTGGTACAAAAACAAGGACATTACCTGTATAGCCCATTAAGATTTCACAGCTGGCCATTAGAGAATCCATCCTGGAGAGTCATATTGTATCTTGCTATAATTATAATTATCTTGTGAAAAGCTGTGGGAGCAACACTCCAGGTATGGTTGTCGGCGTATCATTAGTGAAGGGTGTTTAGGAATAAAGGAGACATTCTTCCTCTTTTATCCTTCCCCCCATTGTCTATTTGACTCATTCTTGAATCTCTATCTTCCTCCTTTCTTATCTTCTTCCTCTTGGCCTCTAAAAGCCAACGCTGGCGTGGATGAGGTGTGTAATTGGTAAATTTCAGAGCGTCAGCGGCACTCCCCTTAAATGACAACCCTATCTTTCCACGAGTCGAGCCTGTCTCCAGCGATCACCCCCATTTGCATTTAGAGTGACTAGCAAAAGGTGACAGGGGTGTGTGTACGGGAATGTCTGCATGTGCGAGTGCAGGTGTATGACAGCTATCTTAGCTGTAAACCCACTCATAAAAAACTCGACTCTAACACTCAAACTGCTGCGTTTAAAGGAGAGAGAGGGCATGCTGCACTTTTTTTCTTTGATTTTTCAGATTTCTGCAGTGCACAGATTGTGTTCTTCCAGGAAAACTGGGTGAAATCACTTCCCACCTGGGAGCTGAATCTCCTAGAGAGCAGCTGAAGGTGTCTGTATATACACACACGCCCATTCTCCACAGTTTTCCTGGGTGAAATGGTTCTCCTCTAGGTATCCACTTCTCAGCTTATTATACCAGTGAGGTGCTGCAGGCTCCTACAAGGAATCGATCAGCATTCCTCTGCTTTACGCCAGAGCTGTCTTTCCACCTGTCTGTGTGCCAGCTCCAGAGTCACACTAAGGGAAAGAGTGCTGTAGGGTAAGACACTGCAGGGAACAAGTCCTTTATCAGGCAATATAGGGCACTCCCTTTGTGTGTGTGTGTGTGTGTTCAGATATAGCAAGTGGTGGGTAGGGGAGATGTTAAGCTGCTGTTACCTACTAAATCTTACTCTAAAGCAAAGGGAGAGCTTCTTCCACGTATCTTCTGAGAAAAGGAAAACGAAATGTAGACATTAACATTTCTTCTAACTGAACCACACAGATGGAGGCATTTTCTTTTATTTTAGTATAAAAGAAAACGTTCAAATGCCTTAAAAGTGTTATTCCAGTGATTAGATGTGGTGTCAGCAACCAACAATAAAACTTTAGTGAGGCAAAAACAGGCCTCGCTAAAGAAATGCTTTCCCCCAAATACAGTGTATAATGTCAGACCAACAGTACATTTAATAGTGTAATAATCTCCACAATTAGATATCCTGGGGGAATTACTTGGCAGGACTGCAGTGATGCCATTACTCATGGACATAACATTTCAGTTTGTAGCTCTTCCACTGTCAAATCTTTGAAGCCAGTGCAAACAGACTGTGGGTACGGTTAAATCAGTCCTCATTCATTACATCACAGTCTGAACCTCACGCTGTACCAGAACAGAACCACTGCTGGATTTGTACACCAACACAAATCAGCAGCTTCTCAGTTATTTAACTTCACAAATCCCAGGTAAACCACCACATTTGCAAAACAAAAAATAGCATAATAATAATAATAATTAAAAAGAACTAGAAATCATCAGAAAAATAATCAATTAAGCTCACAAATTCTATATTTCTATACTTGCATGAGTTCACAGTAACCTTACACTGGGCCTTGTGTTAAATAAGCCAGCTTTCTTCTAATTGGCTGCCCCTCACAAACACATTTTAAACAGCAGGCAGGTGGGTGGACAGGGCTTTGTTCTTGTGCACCTGATAAATCAAGGATATTAGTAAAAGAAATCCTTCAGTTTGTCACAATTTTTTTTTTTTACATTTATTTTTAAACCAAGCTCTACTTTGATTTCTTATCATTGATGGGCAGGTTATAATGGAATTATACCAATCCAGCTCACTAGAGAGGAGATGTGTTGCCTATAAACATCCCAGCCTTTAATGAAGTAGACAAACACAATCCATCATCATAAAAATACAAAGATTTATTTAGAAAGAAGAAAAGCTCCCATATAATACTGTTTATTCCTTAAATATAAGTGTAGTACAAATGTGTCTCAGGCAAGCATTTATCCAGTAGGCATCGATGTGTTTCCCTGGATGTGATCACAAACTGGATAACATAGTTTTTAGGTTTAATACAGATAAGGCACTATTACCTTTAACTAGTGTAAATACAGTAAGTTTTTTTTTTTTTTTAAATCATTGAAACCAGCAGCGGTTTATGCTGGAGTATTGCTGAGAAAGGCTTTCACACAGTTAAAAAGTCCGAAAAGCGATGAACAGAAATATGTAGAATACAGTCTTCAGAGAAATACAATTCTCCCTCAAACAGCGACTCGGTGTGATGCATTTTTTCCCCGTGAGTCAGCTCTTCTCATACAGACAGGACTGCAAGCGTCAACGGTTTGTGTCAATATATAAAAAAAATAAAATAAAAATAAGAGAGCAAGTAA
Organism: Perissodus microlepis; assembly: GCF_051167445.1. NCBI lineage: Eukaryota > Metazoa > Chordata > Actinopteri > Cichliformes > Cichlidae > Perissodus > Perissodus microlepis. Next base: position 11,778,854 of record NC_140476.1, read on the forward strand.
AACAAAATATATATGTATAAAAATACACAGTAACATGTACCTAATCCCAAACCAAGCCTCTGTTTTACCCTCCTCAGAAAACCGTTTAACTGTAAACCTCGGCAGAGAAGTGAAACACTCTGAACCAATTTGTTCCCTTTGGAACAACCGCAAGAGAACGTGTGAGGTTCCTAACAGTGTTTTGGGTTTTTGTTTTTTTTTTAGTTAATGCTAGTATGTTCAGATTAAAGATTTAGAGCATCAAGGTGGTGTACCAAACAAAGAGAATATAAAAAACTAGAAAGAAACAGGGAAATATAATATCCTGTGACACTTCTGACAACTCTTAATGACAGAAACACTAGACAAACCTTCAAAAATGGTGACGGATTATTACACATGGTGCTGACAAGCTGAGAGTGAATTGTACCTCACAGGAACCACTTCACTGCTAGAAAGATAAAAAATTAAACACATGATTCATTTTAAAACCCATTTTGCACTTTGTTGAACTGATTTATGTGGGGGTTTTCTTTAGTGTTACAACTGGCCACAGGGGTGTGGAAAGGGTGTGGGGTATAATGTCACCGGTTTTGCTGGTCACAACTGAGAATCTTCACATGAAACCAGAACTGAAAAAAAGAACAGGAGAGAGACATATGAGCAACTTACAGAATTTCCCGTTTGCAGTTAATCAGTGACAATAACTTAAACAACATCTTACATGTGCACAGATCTTAAACATCCTCATTAGTTATCAGATTTGATACCCTTGAGTTCAATGAGTATGTCTTCATCTGCACTGTCTCTTAGAGAACAAGTAATTAATGACCTGTGCAGGGGTGCTTACTTACAATATTATGATATTATGATTATATATGTATAAAGGAACACTTTCTAATCAAAGTATAGCATCACGCCAGGTAAACTTCTGGGGTATTGATCTGGCCAGTTAAGGAGCAGAGGTGTTTATGAAATTAACAACAGGAGCACTAAGAGGCAACAATAGCTCCTTTTCCATTATTACCTACTCAGATCGACTTTTCAGGGTTTTCCATTAGGTCATAGTACCTGGTACCAGATACTAAAATAGTACCTGACCAGCCGGTTCCAAGCAATCTGAGCAGGTATTAAAAATATGACATCTACAGACTGCATGCCACGATTGGCTGGTCAGTGGCATCACTCGAGGAGTCATGAGAGCATCGCCTTCACAAAAATCAAAACTGTAATTTTAAGCCATCATTTTTTCTTTGGTTTGATGAATTCAGCCCTGATCATTTTCATTTCCAAAAAACAATGTGGCATCTATTTATTCCTAACACATTACTCAGATGTCCAGTATGACTCGCCCCCCAGTATTCCATAAAAGCACAGGCATTGGTATTTGCAGAATTCTCTTACTTCTTCCGGTCTTTGTCCTTCTTGCCATTGGCAGTGAGGCTCTGGGCCTGCAGGAGTTGGGCAGCAGCTTTTCTCTTGCCGAAGGAGCTTAGGTCGTCATCAAGAAGCCGCTTCTTCTCCTCCAAAGCAGCTTTCTCTTCTGCATGGAGGCGCTTGAGCTGCTCAAAACGACTCTGGAGCTGAAAGAATGAGATGTGACAACACATGTTCATTACATAATACTTACTTTCACACGTCGAACAAATTGAATGTAAAAGTGTAGAAAGGTAGACTGATTGGGTGAAAACAAAACATCAGTGAATTTTTTTTTTTTATAATAGAGCATAAAACTGAAAGCGGAATATAAATAAATGACTTCTTTAATGGGGAAAAATGGAAAAGCTGACTTTATTTTTCCAATAGGAAACACATTTTTACTTTAATCTCTTCAGCTGATACAAGATTTTATTTGTCTATTAAATATAAAGAATAGGAAACTCGGGGCAAAAAGCACATTGCTTAAGGTGTGCTGTGAGGACATCAGTTTGCATGTATGCACTGTATACCTCTCTTTCAGCCTCCTTTAGTTCCGCTTCCTTGTCCTTTACCCTCTGCACAAACATCTGCCTCATTTCATCCTCCCTCTTCTGCAGCTCCACCAGAAACTCCTGACGCTTTGCCTCATACGTCTGCTGCAAACTGCAACACACATAACTCGGCTGTAAGTCATATGCCAGTGCATTTTCTCATTTTGTGGATGTATGCATGGGTTTGTGACGTCATACCTGACAGGTTTGCACTCTGAGTCTGTGTCTTTGAAACCAAGCTCTTCAAGCTTGCAGCGTCTGTAGAGCTCGTAATGCCGAGTGTGGGTCTGCTCTCTCAGGTCTTCCATATTTACGCATATGAGCATCTCCCTCAGCTTAACAAAGTCGCAGTGATTCTCATTTTCCACTGACACACACACACACACACATCAAAGAAATCAAAGGGTTATTCTTCATAATAAAATACATTCTAAGCTTCAAGTTAAAAAAAAAAATAGTTTCAAGTAGTGCTGGGCGATATGACGATATATATCGCCTGGACGATAGAAAAGTGTCTATCGTGCCATTTGTCTTCTATAGTTTCTATCGTTCCTAACCTAATTGTATAAATTATTACATAAAATTTATCATTAAATAGCCTGTTGCAAATATATTAGTGTTGTCTTGTCACTATACATACTCTAACTTTATGCACGAGAAAATAAAGTACAAAAAAAAATATTATATTTTTCGTAAAGAAACTCCGTCTTGTGGTTTTGCGACATGGTGCTGCTTTATGTGCAACCGGATTTGCGAGATGCTTTATGGCAACTCAAAACGATGGACGCGCAACAGGTTGCAGTTTCATGCCTGGACATGCAACAGGCAGAGACAGCTACACAGGCACCCCAAGAAGAAGCACTTTTACCGAAAACAGGGGGTACGTCTGTGATTTGGTTACATTTCGGGTTCAACAGCACCGACAGAGCGGAAGACGCCCATTTGCAAGCTATGCCATAAAACTATTCCCGCGCCTGATGGCAACACAACAAATCTCTTCTATCACCTACAGAAGGTCCACGAAAAAGAATACTCAAGAACCCAGAAAACCCGAGCTAAACCAAGCTGTGGAACAACGGGAGCAAGTTGGAAAAAGAACTATAGCCAGCTGAAGATACAGCAGTCTTTCGCACAAGGCATGCCGTATGAGAAAACGTCCCAGGGCCATAAACAAATCACAGGAGCCATCTCGCGTTACATTTGTAAAGGCATGCCGGGCCAAAGTAGAGAAGGATGTTTGCAGTGTCGTGCATTATGCCTTGACTACTTACCTATGGACGAGCAGAGATACGCAGCCCTACATGAGGCCACAGCTGTTTTCATTTGATACATTGATATTGCTGCACTAAAATGTTTGTTTCTTATTTGCAACAGTTCCGTTAAATGTCTCTTCAAAATAAAGTTGGAGAAAAGTGAGCAATGAAATTTGTCAAACTTTCCAGAGAATAACTGGAAACAAGGTAACATTGTGGTATATCGTGATATATATATCATTATCGTGATGTAAAATAACTGATTTTGTGATAAATATTTTTTCCATATCGCCCAGCACTAGTTTCAAGCATGACACAAAGTGTAGCCAGTGAAAACCACAGCAAAGGAAAATGTTAAGGTGAACTGCCAAAGCTTTAAAGAAATCCATAAACAGAGTAATTCATCCTACCTTGCACTACACCCCATGGATACTGGCGAGCTTTCACCATCTTGTTTCCAACAGCAACTTCCTCTGTGCTGCCTACTACAGCAAATGGCAAATGACCCTTAAAGAAATAAAAAATCATATTCAAGACGGATTCATGCATCTGAAGCAAAAGGCACAGCTTGGAACAATACTTTAACTAAAGCTGTTGTAGATCAAACGCCTACATTAATATTCTCACTTAAAATCACAGATGCCTTTTACACCTCAAATGTTTCCTTTGACAAAACAAAACACACACGATGTGTGTCTGAAATTTGAATTATATGTTTCGAACATTTCTGCCAGTAAAAACATTCACCTAAACCTGTATCTGAGAAAAGTCTGTGTGTCTCTGTGTGTGTGTGTGTGTGTGTGTTTCCTTACATTCATTGTAGTGTTGACTTTGGCCACTGTCTCATCATCCAGTGGGAACTGGTATATCTGGACACCATTGCTGACAAGCTCACTCATGATCTTGATCTTGAACTTGTGCAGTTCACTCTTGCTGATGGTGTCGGCCTTGGCAATCACTGGAATGATATTCACCTACAGACAGATGTGATAAATGTTCATGATAAGCATAGTGACAGTATTTTTTACAAATACATGCCAGCTACAGAAAATAACTTTTCATGCCATCTGTGAAATAAAATAATAATAATAATTAAAAACAAAATGATAATCTGATAATCCAGTTTACCATCACACATATTTTCACCATGTCTTTGTTTTGATGGAATCACAATTTAGCTTCCATTTTCATAGTCAGACCTTCATCTCCATTAACATCCAATGCCTCAAATGCACAAAATTATAAATCCACTAAAGAATGCAAGGCCGCACTGATATCAGTAGCTTGATATGGTTCAATGACACTGAGAACTAAGACATGCAAACCACTGCATTCCCTCTCAGTATGCTAAAGGACATTTATATACAGATAAATACTGAAAAATATAAAATATAAACAAATAAATGTATTTTCATCACAGCTATCACATTATTTTAGACTCTTATTCTCAATAAGAACTAAATACCATGACAGCAACTACTGTTGTCTTTAAGCTGCATGTAGACAATATATAAAATTCAAAACACTAAATTCACAAAGTTATCTTCAATAAAAAGAGCAACTCCTGATATCACAGGCATCCACTAATTGAGCTAAAACAAGTCGTTTTCATAGCCCAGCATACCATGAAAGTACATGTAGACACATTAAATACATCCTGTCATCAGACTGGTAACAGTATCGCTCAACAAGAACGGGAACTGTATTTGTTGTCTCTCTCTTTATCAGAAATTCTTTCTCCTAAAACTATTTTTTGCTAAGTGTTATAAAAACCATGTTTTCTGAATGTCATTTCTGGCCCAGCAGTTCACCCTGCTGTCCAAGTCATCCCGCATTCCTGTCTGTCTGTCACGTTGTCAAACCAAACTGGGACCTGGAATGACTTGTTGTCATTGGGCGAGCTTCTGGGGCCAGACCACACACACCCATACACACATACAGAATACACACACTGACCCCAGCAGAGAAGTCTTAAGAGATCTGATCCAACAGCTGTCTGAGTGAGTGACTGTCTGTCTGTCACTGCTGCAGATTGAACAATTGGCTCTTTCTGTGTGGTTCTGTACACTGACACAGAAGGACAACTCGAGTGTGTGTGCGTGAGGTGATTACAGCATTCTAGTGCTGCTTCTATCCCTTTCACACGCAAATCCAGGGTTACCGACACTCCAGAGCAGCGAAACCACACAAACACACAAAAAGCACAAAGTTGCTACACACAGGGAGCATGGGAAAGTCTCTAACCATTTCAAGAGGAATGGATAGAAGGGGGTTCAGTTAGTTGGACAGTGAACCTCTCCCAGCAGTCAGACATTAAAAACAACCTCAGCAGTAACTTATACAGAAACTCCCACCATCTCTCCCACACACAACCACATATAATCTGTCTTCATGTTAAATGTTTTCACAGTGTATTCCTACTAAAGAAGCACTAAAAGAAGGCACCTTTTGCAGTTGTCACTTCCAAGTTTGAAATTTATCTCCTGCAAATGCATCATGAACGCATCATTAATCTCCTGTTATCCCTGTAGTTCACTGAAGACAAAGCTATCAAAGTTAAGCCAGCCTTCATCTTCATCCACAGACAGTACAAAAGATGGATGTAACCACAGTGACATCAGCCAGTGGTTTGTGAAATCCTGTTCCAAGCTGAACAGCGTTTGCCATCACCTCCTTGGTCTTTTGAAACTGCATGTAACAAGAGAGGAGGATCTGAAACTGAACATATCCTCCATAATTCTCTTGACCAGATTTTTAACTTTTGTTTTTATTATTCAGGATTACCTAAAAATAACAATAAGGTGTTTTACTGAGGTCACAAAGAAAGGAAGTTGAGGGTGGTTTTCAGATAACCTTTTATAAATTCTTTTTTGGAACCACAGTTATTATCCACTGGCGGCTATTTTTTTACTACTCATCTCCACACAACAATTCTTGTCATTATCTTACCCTTTTAACTGTAATGAAATGGTGCCTTGCAGAATGTCTACTGTATTATTGCCCCTTTCCTCATTGGTAATCACTGGCTTGTTGTGGACCGAGGGCAGTGGTCCAGGTCCGGTAGACAACTTAAGCCTGGTTTATGGTAGGGCTGCCACAAACGATTATTTTGATAGTCGACTAGTCACCGATTATTTTTGCGATTAGTCGACTAATCAGATCATGCATCCATTGGACGTAAAACATACAGCTTATTGCACCAGCATGCATCTGCTCTTATATAACTATCATTAGCTTACAGCTTTAAGTGTTTAAGGTATGTGCTAACTAAAAATAAAGACAAGATGAGTTTATTAAATTTTAATGACATTTGCAGATTGTTTCGATGGAGTTTAATCTGCTTGACGTTTATTCAGCTGTGTAAAAACTATAACTTTAATCTCAGCCAAACCGATTTAATCAGGAACCAGTAAAATACTAAAAAAAAAAAAAAGGCAAACAATAACATTTTTAAGTTATCTAAGTGACTTATATATCATGTTTAACCTGAGTAGTGAAAGACGGCGGTGGGTTTGAAAACGATTTGCCGGGAGTCCGGTGTTCTCACCGGCTCTAGTGAGCCTTGCCCCCGGCTAGCTATCGAGCTAGCTGGTGGGTAACAGACGTCTCCGAAAACGTCGGAGCGCTTTTGAAAATATGTGGTGTCTTGATAAACTAAGCAGATATTTGAGGTTTACACAGCTACATTCTCGCCTGAAAATATGTTAATCGTTTATTTTGTGACCCAGAAAGATTAATAAGAGTAATATTAAAACTAACTAGCTGCCGCCATTGTTGGAAACTGAGCTGGGCCGCGCTATGAATTCTGGGACACAGCTTCTTCTTCTTCGGGGTTTAACGGCAGCTGGCATCCTTGTACATGCAGTGCTGCCATCTTCTGTTTCAGTCCGTTATTACACTCTTAAATCCTACAACTTATTCCTGTGTCTTTTGGGATCTTACAAAGCTTCAAACGAAGCGTCGACTATTAAATTAGTCGTCGACGATTTTAATAGTCGATGTAATCGTGACTAGTCGACTAATCGTGGCAGTCCTAGTTTATGGTCAACGCACACCAAATGCAACGTCACCACAGCCCCGTCATTGTTTATATTGGCACCTGGAGCAAACCAGCTCAGTTCAGACTTCTCCTGAATGACAGGTTTTCTCCCGAATTCAGCACGGGGCGATCGTGGCTCACGAGTTGGCAGTTGGTCTTGTAATCGGAAGGTTGCCGGTTCGAGCCCTGGCTCCGGCAGTCTCGGTCGTTGTGTCCTTGGGCAAGACACTTCACCCATTGCCTACTGGTGGTGGTCAGAGGGCCCGGTGGCGCCAGTGTCCAGCAGCCTCACCTCTGTCAGTGCGCCCCAGGGCAGCTGTGGCTACAATGTAGCTTGCCATCACCAGTGTGAATGTGTGTGAATGGGTGGATGACTGAATGTAGTGTGAAGCGCTGTGGGGTCCTTAGGGACTAAGTAAAGTGCTATACAAATACAGGCCATTTACCATTTTAAAAAAATCTTGGCATTAGTGCTGGCATAAGAGTAGAAAAAGTCAAAACAAGAAGACATGAAAAGCAAGTTGGTTTGTTTTTTTTCCTCCAAAACGTATAATCTCTTCAAACCATCTGCATATTCCGGGAATCTTAGCTTCTGTTCTGATATTTACTTAAATGGTAGTTAAAAACCAACATGATCATAGCTTTGTGTGTCAGGTCGAAAAGGGAATTGAAAAGGGAAACGACAAGCCCAAACTACACCACAGCATGGCGCATGCCAATAGTTGTGACGTCAGTTTTGGTGAATGCTGCTGTTTGCAAAAGTAACAATAGTGAGCACAAACTAAGTTTGAAGGTATGTTGTGACATACACATCAACACACCTGACTCTCCTCAGATCAAATACCAAACATGCCCTTCTAATTACGGTTTAACCTTTGGAGTACATCATCATTCCCCAATGAACAAGTAACATATCTAGATGCTAAACGGCAATTATATTCTTGTGCTACAATAATACATTTCAAATGTGAGCCGCCTGACTGAAATGTTGCTGGGCTAGATTTTTTTTAGAACTTAAGCCTGCTATTAACTATGCTACTTAGTAGCACTGCAACCACCGAAACAGGTAAGTTTCGCCATCAATTACACAAAATGCGTGAAACAACTTGACTTGCTACTTTTTCTACTTCAAAAATAAAGAAAACAACTTTAAAACTGACAGATTTTCTTAAGTATTACATTACAGTGACACTGAGAAATCCAAAACATTTATTATACCCTCTGACATGCAGAAAACACTGTGGTCCTTTCTCCTACCTTGCTGTCTAGTTTCTTCATGGTGACCAGATCAAGGGATTTGAGTGAATGGCCTGAGGGGGAAATGAAGTAAAGGCAGGCATGGACTCGAGAGTCATGGTAGTTGTGAAGAGAACGCTTGATTTTTAGCTCCTCCTGGAGATAACTCTCAAATTGCCTGTCAATGTAGTCCACCACAGGCTGGTAGCTAAAAGACATACATAAAGTGATCATCAGTAACTGGCAAGTTCACAACAGTAAAATCACTTCACGGCAGTCGCAATCCTCCAACATTAATAACCTATTCAGCTCTTCCTCGTACCTCTCTTGTTTATTCATCTGGTCTCCAAAGCCAACTGTGTTGACCACAGTGAGACGTAGTCTGACGTTACTCTCCTGCAGGTCATACGTTTGAGCCCGGAGCTTCACCTGAGGTTCAAAGTGGGATGACTCAAAGTTCTCAAAGTTGGTATTAAATAGCGTGTCCATCAGTGTAGACTTGCCTATACCCGTCTCACCTAGGGGCACAAAAGAAAAGTATGATGCAATCTTTAGTAACTAAACTTGAAACAGAAACTTTTCAGCACAATTTTATTGTAACTATAACTGCCAGAAAGTCAGATTTATTCAGCAATGCAACTGTGGTCACAATGAATTCTAGCTAAGTGTGCAGGAGCTTTAACATCAGGAATGCCTGACTAAGAGCTGCAAACTGAGATCATTAACTGAATGTTTGTATGCAAAATAAAATTTAGCAATGCATTTCTATTACTATTTAATGACAATCTACCTACATTTTATAAAGGCAATAAAACTTTCTGAGAGAGTCTATGTTCTGTTATTCCTGTCAATTTGTTCAACAAAAATGTCCACTACTCCTGTCTAAATGACATGACAAATAATAAAAAAAATGTCTTAATTTTTTCCTAAATACCAATTTTTTAAAAAAAAAAAATTAGCTCATCATCAACGGCAAAAAGAAACTCTGCATAATGTATGCAGAGTTTCATCTATGTATCTATGTGTGAGCAACACAGTACCGATGCAGAGAATATTAAAGCAGAAGCCCTGGCAGATGGACTTGTTGACAAGCTGGTCAGGAAGGCTGTCAAAGCCCACATGGCCAGCAAGAGACAAGGACCGGACTCCTTTATCCTGTGGAATAAATTTGACAGAAAAAGCTGGGTTGTAACATTATGATGCTTTTTTTCCTCTCTTATTTCACAAAATATTGCACTTACAAACAGAATCACATATTGCACCGAGTAGTCTAGTCCAGCCAAGATGTTAAGGTATTTTTGTCTTTATTCTTTGCCTCATTAGATAAATCTGGTTTTTAAAGCCTGTGTGTGGGCCAAAGAGGCACAAAACCGGTTAGAAGACGTTAAATAGGACAATAAGATAAATCCACCTAACTTCCAAAAGCCTGAGATAACTTTAAATATCACCGTCGTCCACTTCAGACCTTCTCCAGTCTAAATTAATGAAACATCCCGAGTGTAGGTGGTCAACAGCACTGATTTAGATATGCTATGATTAAGAACCTTTAATAACTCTGTGGGCGGTGCTGTGCTTTATTTCTGAATCCTTGAGGTCGAAAACGCCAACTTTCATTCAGATTTGTGAGGGCTAATAATCAATGATATTTGTGTCACAAAGCTCCCGCAACGTACAAATACTTCTTGCGGCAGGCACGAATTGCACGCATATTTTCAAAAGCTTATCACGGAGCTAACGTTAGCGATTCTATGAAACTAATGTAGCACTGCTAGTGTAGCCTTAGCCAGCTAGCGCCCTCTCAGCCGTTTACCGTAGTGAAAGGCATAACCGGGGATCTTTTTAAACAAAGGTTCAGTGCTTGTGTTGATAGCACATGATAAATATGTTGTCGAGTTTTAAACTTTGCCCTGTTTAAACATGAATGTTTTCCATAAGTGTAATAACTGAAAGTTTTCAGGCTAGGAGCTAACTTAACGATAGCCTCGGACACTCCCTGCTCAACTGTCTAGAAAGAAGTTAATTGTCGACAACACAGAGTAAAAAAAAATAAAAATACTAACCGGCTGCCGTGCAACATCCGAAGAAGCCATAACTTAAGATAGGTCGTAAACAGATTCAGAAATAACTTTAAAAAAATAAAAAATAAAAATTAGAAAAGGATCGACTTCTTTCTCAAAGAATCTCGCTCAATACCGCCCTACTGCTGTCGACAACTGGACAGACGAGACCATTAAAGACAATGTAGTAATGGGACGATTTCTAAATTTTCTTTATATGGACAGTCATGCAAGTTATGGCAAATTTTGCGGAGGCTCCAATATTTAAATGTTCTACAGCATGTAATTTACAAAAATAAAAGATAAGATAGCGCTGAAAAGCAAGAAAAACATAATGCAGTAATAAAATCGCCCCCCTTTTCTAATAATGGTACAGCGCAATTTAATTTTCCCAGTGCTTACTTTGGGGACTGTTTGCGCCGACAAAACATCAAAGTGTATGAAATCAATTTTTTTTTAAGTGTGATTATTATAATAAAATAATGAAATGAAAAATCATTATATATATTATATTAATTTAAAACTGTTCCATATATGATCTGCTGTGTATAGCTATGGGGAAATGCATGTAAGAACAACTAACTAATCCGGTTTATATGCAGAAGAAAGCTAAAGCAGTTATAAATAGATTAAAGATTATCAGATTATTATGATCAAGGCATTAGAATATCCATTAAATTGCATGCCTTAAAATTCTACTGTTTCATTGAGCTTCGGACTCCACCAATATTGTACAAAGCACAAAAAAATCTCCTTCTAAACTGTATTTGGAGGTTTTAAATTAGAGGGAAAGCATGTTAACTAAGAATAAAAAAATATCTTTTAAAAGCAAGGGCCAGGACAATTTAAAAACAAATACAAGGTGTATCTGTTATACGGGTAAATGTGAGTAACTGTAATGAGGAATTAAGATAGTTCTGTTCACTATGTCATTTTAAAAACAGTCTAAAAATCAGATCGTAAACAAATATAAAAATGTGGAACAGAATGATTTCCATTGTTTAAAAGAAACATTTGTTTTTGTCCTGTTTCTGTTTCTATTCTTTATATTGTATTATCTTTTGTGTTTGTTTGGTTGAAATCTTAATATAAAAAAATAAGTACAGGTTTAATAAGCTTAAGGTTCAATTTGCACCTTTTAGGTCAATAATTTGTGCTCTTCCCCTTGAATTTACTTCTTGACCGATAAGGTGTATTTGTTTACTCAAATAACCTCCTGTTTTTGTTGTTTTGTAAAATTTTAATAAGGACTGAAAGATCAAGTTCTGCGGTGGATTACTTTTATTACTTTTCTTTGTGAGGTGAATGTTTTAGGATCAGAATCCTCTTAATCTGGCCAAGTTTTTGCAAAAATACAAGGAGATTGAGTCCGGTTTCCTCACTGCATGCAAAAAGAAACTCCAACTGGGCATGAAAGATAGCCGTAAATAGGATGAACATAATGCAATCAGGATGAACCTTGGATATTATTTTGAAAAGTTCAAATTGTGCAGTGCAATTATTATTAATACTGTGAGTGTGTTGACCGGGAAAAAAATGTGTATTTTATTATATATTATGTATACGCAGTATTTATGGTCACTTTTAAATAACTAGTCGTCTGGGAAGCCCGCGTTTCCGATGAGCACTGGAACGCAACATGATTCTTGCCCCTTGCCTCTGAGACGATGTGAGCGCCCCCTGTCTGAAAGAGCTAAACACTGGTCTTCCCATGGAGGAGAGGAGGAGGCCAGAGAAGAAGATGCTGTCATCCTCTCCTTAAGCGAATGAGCGCGTTAATGGGCTAATTTTTAAACCTTCTTGCGCAAATAACCCAGTGATCTTTGCGCTCTGTTTGAGTCGTTCAGGACGAGGACGATGATGATGATGGCGTCCCGCTGCACAGTGCAAGCCGTGCAGGAGTTCCTGTCGGAGAGAGGAGGGAGGGTCCAACAGATGGAGCTGATCGATCATTTCCTATCGCTGAATGAACAGTCGAAGGAAGGGGTGGATCGCGAGGTGCTGAAAAGCATTGTTGACAGCGTGGGTTTCGTGAAGGTAGAAAACGGCGTGAAATTTGTGTGTTTGAACAGTGAAGGCAGCGGGGCGTCGGTGATGCGTACGGACGTAGATGGCCACGATGGTGCGGAGTGCAATGGCAACATCCAAGAGACGCTGGACAACAACTGTGTCAACGGCAATCATGATAAGGGCGACCAAACAGGTGAGGACGACGGATCCATTGTGTTTGCGTGATTTTTACGCACGTGTTTCATCCATGAATTGCTTTCTTACGTGTAACGTAGGCTGTTTTATCTATATTTTTGTTTATGTACTGTCTACTTGTTTATTTGTCAAAACAACAAAACCAGTCGTTCAGTCTGTTGAGTAATACAGCACGAATAAATAAAAGGTTTGGCAATTACTTTGTTGTTTTTACAGGCCAATATAGGCATACTGCTTTTTTTTTTTTTTTTTTTTTTTTTTCCTTCAACCGTACAAAATAGTGTTTGATTCAATTTAATTTGGAATCATTTCCTGCCAAAAACACAAAATCCCTAAGGTTCAGGATACTAATGACACCAATGAGAAAAATAACAACAACAGCCTGTTAAATTCTGCAGCATGTGATCAAAAGTCTGCATGAAGTTGAATGAACACACAAAAAAATTAATGGTCTTACAGGGGTCCACTTTCCACTGGACAATGACAAACAGACAAATGGCAATAAGAAACCTGCAACCCCATCCCAGAGCAAGACCAGCACAGGAGTTCCTACCCCTGGTGGAGGGGGTGAAGTGAAGCTGAGAGACAGAAGAAGACGAGAGTCAGCTCCAGTTCTTGGGATGCCAGATCTCGACCAGGCCCAACCCGGAGGATCTCATAACCAGCAGACAAGAGGGGCACGCAGGGTGTCTAGAGGGTCACAGCGGGCCATGCTGACCAGCTGCCTGTCTGAAGACAGTGCTCTGGAGGGACTGGACCATATAGGAGATATCCAAACACCCAAAGGAAGTCGCAGGAACTTCATAGAGCTGATGATGAGTAGTTCTCCTCAGGTAGGACACAGTGCTTTTTATTATCATTAAGTATTTGTTGCTTTTTATTTTTTTCTTTCTTTGAATGGCAGCTTTCTGTAGAAAGTAACAGTGTGCTGGGAATTTCTAAATGACTGCATTTTGTGCTGTGACACAAAAATCTTAACAAAAGCCACGGCTATTGTATGTTCTGTCAGGTGCGGAGATCTCTGATCAACCGTGGGTCACGCCTCCGGGACTCGGTTAAGAGCGAAGGCGACTCGGCGTCCCTCCTCTCCTCAGCCACTGACGAGGACTGCGCCTCAGTAACCCTGGACCCTCTAGAGCACGAGTGGATGCTGTGCGCCTCAGACGGCCTGTGGGACAGCCTTCAGCCCCTGCTTGCTGTCGAACCCAGCCTGGTGACCAAGAGAGACTTTGTGACTGGTTTTACCTGCCTCCACTGGGCAGCTAAGCAGGGCAAAGCTGAGCTGCTGTCTCAGCTGCTCACCTTTGCCAAAGAGAACACTATACCTGTGAATGTGAATGTGAGATCAAGTGCTGGTTACACACCGCTGCACCTGGCCGCCATGCATGGACACACCCAGGTGGGTTGCAGGGAGTAGTATCATGTGTTACACCTGCTCAGTGAAGCAGTACATAATTACCTACACTTTATCTGCCCAGGCTAGAAACATTAGCTCAAAACAAGTTAACTGAACTATGGTTGTAGACAGAAGTTTAAACACACTCATCCTAGGTGGTAATTTGGGTTTTTTAAGGATTTCTTTGAATTTTTTTTTCCCCAGGATGGAATGATTGTACAGCATATATTGTTAATGACAAGAAGTTTGAGCTTATTTGAGATATTCTGCAATCCACATAGCGCCAAAAGTATACATAGGGGTTCAAACTTGCACTGTTATTTGGTTCAATATTCCTTAGCAAGTTGCACCTCAACCACATGTTATAGTAGCCATATGGATATTTGACCACTCTCCTGTGCAGAGTTGATTCATTTAGAACCTATTACAGGTCAGTGCTCTTACCAGAAGCTTAATGTTAGCCTTCTTTATCCCTTCTAGTTTTTTTTTTTTTGGAAAGCGTCTGGACTTCTTTACGTTCAAGCAATGTAAAGAAGTCCAGACGCTTTCCTTTCCAAGCTCCTTAGACTACGATGACCTGGATGACTGAGAACCTTCACAGACACCTTCTAGTTTTTATTTGTGTTTGGGATTATTGCCCTGTTGGAACACCCAGTTGTGGACAAGTTTCAAATGTCTAGTTATTCATTTTTTAAATAATAATTATTATTATTATTTTGGCATTTTAGCCCTTATTGGAAAGAGACGGTGTAGACAGACATGAAAGTGGGGAGAGAGAGGGAAAGAAATGCAGCAAAGGGTTGCGGGTCAGACTCAAACCCGGGCTGCTACATGGTCGCCTTCTAATATCCATGAAAACGAGACATCTCATGTTTGCATGCGGCGTGTTTGCATTGACAGGTGGTTCGTGTCCTGCTGTCAGACTGGGATGCAGACCCTGAAGCTCGAGATTACAGTGGGAGGAGACCAATGCAGTACCTGTCCCCACCGCTGGCCGCTGACCTGCTGGAAGAAGGAGTGGTCACCTCACCGGGACCTGAGTCAGACAGTGAGAACAACAACAGCGGCAGCGGCGGAGGTCGGGGCTGGAGATTTGCCAAAGTCCTCCAAGGGAATCTGAACCCGCTCCGGCTGCTGAATTCACCAACAGAGGCATCAGAAGATGGAACGGGGAACGGGAAGGGTAAAGGGGGGATGCAGAGGAAGACGTCTTTGAGCCGACTGAATGCCCGGCTGCACAGAGGACGCCACAGAGCCCAGATCATCCACAGCGCCTCCTTCAGGGACACAGGAGAGGTGGGAAGAGGAGAGGAGCTACACAGCAGTCCTCTTCGAACGAGACCGCTGTCCAACCTGTTTGGATAAATCGACACCACTCTAAGCCAGCGACACAGAGCTCTACACCACTCCCAGGTGTTTTTATTTGTAGCATAGGTATCTTTTATTATCTGACAGGTCAGATATTTTAGTGACAAAATATAACAGTGCAGAAACTAACACATTTTACAAAATTATGTTTTCTAAAATTCTAGTTTATTTTTTGTTCCTGTTGCAGTTATTGTTTGTCACTGAGGGAAGGGTACAGTCACGTGACAGTTTATTTGCCTTGGCTAGACTGTGAATTCTTTCAAACTTGATTTTGTTTTGACTTTTTTTTCCCTTTATTTAATTTGGACAACTAACATAGTTTAAATATGTTACAGTACAGTTATGTTCATAAAAATGCAAAAGCAACAAGCAGTATTGTAGAAAGTTTTCACTTTGAAGCACTTTGGTTTGTTTCCTCACCGCGTTTCTGTTTGCAGAGTAATATATTTACACACACTATTAGTCTGAAATTAGATGGTGCTGACGTTTTTTTTAGTACATTCCTGTAATGTGAACAAATATTTTATTTTTTAAAGTGGCAGATTTTAATATTCAGACAGTTGAAATCGCAGATTGTTTTAATAACGAGCAACAGTGTACAGTCATCATGTTTGCACTTGTCACTTTTTAAAAATTGGTAGTAGAAAAATCCATTTGGGTCCCAGATCATATCTATGTTTTAAAATTCTAGGCATAACATCAAAAGGGGATCAGATTTTTACCTGTTTAAATGCAAAGTTAACTGATATTGAAAAGGGGCTTGGTAAGTTATTTCTCCATTCATTTTTGTTTATTTGAAGTTGGACCCAAAAAGAGTTAGGTTCACTAATGGGGAGATATTGCTAAGAATTGTTTAATTGTTTCCAATTAGTTATACAAAAACACAGATTAGTAGAAGCACAGTCACCAACTTTATATACATTTTTCTACTGCCGATAACGTACCTCAAATTTTCTGAAGCTAATTCACTTGTTTCTACGTTGCTTTGTGTGTGGTGTGTATGCAAATGTTCAGACACTGATATTTAGATATTGCTCTCTGAATGTCAGTTGCAGAGTTTTGCTTTGTTATCTGACATTTCATTTCTATATTTACTCCAAAAATGTGACACAGGATTCATTGGTTCATAAGGGTAAAGGTTCAGGCAACCACGGTCATAGATATCCGCTGGAAACAACGACATCATATGAAACTGAGACAAAGTCAATATTGTTCCCATATATTAGTCTGACTTTGCATGCACACTGTCATCTATTCATCAAGCTCCGTTTTCTCTAAGGACCAGAATGTGCCATAGGTTTAGCAGCGATTTCTCAAGTGGTTTCCCAAATATGTGAACCTTTCTTCCTCCCGAATTTCATGAATGTTCTGTTACTAATTTTGTACTTTTATCACGGCGATTCGTGTCATTCTATGTCTTTACACTTTTGATGTAGAGATTTTATGTCATTTTCTCAGCGGCATGAGTAGAGGAAATGGAAATGCAGCACACTGTTGATTCTTATGTCTGTATAAAGAAAATGTGTTTTCATTGTAAAATGCTGTGAAGTGATTGTGTGGTGTGAAATCACTGTTAATGAGCCACTTTTGTTTTTGGATTAATGTCTTATCCATAAATGTGAAATAAAGAAGTTTTGTTTTTATTTACATAAACTAAAGTTTTTAAGTTTGTCAACTACACTGTATCGTCCCATTGATGCAAGAGAATGACTGTATAAAGAAACGGCCTCGGTAATAATGAGAAGGTTTAAAATGTAAAGAGCAGCTGTGAATACTCATGTTAACGTTACCAGAATAGATTAAAAATACAAGTGAAGCGAGTCGCTTCATCCGCCCTTCCTGCTGACACCAGCTGATTGTCCTTGCCTGTTGGTGCTGAATAATTGATGATCTGACGACCCCAGCTTTGCTCCGGCATTTACAGTATATCCACAACTTCCTGTCCACATAGCCCACCAGACAGACTAACATCCAGTTCTTATTTTGCACCTCTTGTTATGCAGACTGACCTAAAGTCAACACTGCTGTTGTTGGGATATAAACTCTATTTAATCCATTTTTGCAAATACTTGAAAATCTGATTTTATCGTGTTTATCTTAATATACTTAAGAGAACCTAAGAGGACAATCAGTTTTGTGTTTCCCTGCTATGCTATTTTTGTCATTGGTTAGAGAAAGTATAGAGTACAGAGAAATTTAATGCCCACAAGCTTTCATATGTGTGTGGGGGATACGATACATTTCTCAGTGCCTAAGCCTGAACAGATTACTACAGATCTGCCAATCCTCTTGTTGCTCTGATGTCCTGCTGGCACCCTGTCTGTTCTCTGCTTCATGTTTCCCAGATGAAACCAACCATATAAAAGCTGGATTACATGTAAACAGTCACAGTGTATCACACAATATGTTTCTTATATAAAACTGAATGCTCTTAAGCCAGCTCCTTTGATGATTCTGTAATCTCTGGGGTTTCCCTGATCTAGAAGTCAAATAATGATTTATAGAGGTCAGAAGTGATGTGCTTTTTTCTGGCTATGTAGAATCCAGATTTGCCTTAGGCAGGCTTTCTACCAGATGACTGCTGATCAGGACAGGATAGAGAGCCTTTTTGACTGCAGTAACTGACCTACATGCACAGTGAAGGGAGTAATGCCTATTATGCAAATTCCTCTGCCATCCTTTCAGGGAAACTGTGCCAACTTTTTAGCCTGGGGCCTCCACTGTTGGACTAATCCAAGTCCAGTCCATTTTTATCTCACACAGTTACCACAGTGATGATGGCTTTCAGACAAACCCTAATGAGTCACAAACAGTGCCAAATAGATATCAAGTGAGTAACAAATGTGTACTGTCATCAGAGTGCTGTTTGTCTTGTGGCAGATATAAAAAAAAAAGACAGTGAATCCAGCCTGAACCATTTTTTGGTACTGATCAACATTTTTTTTGCATAAACTATATCAGCGATTTGCTAATAAGTAATTAAATTGCGGGCGATTACAATCAATTGCCAAAGTTTCTATTATGTATTAATTATGTGTGTTCTGAAATATATAGCAGGGTGTGTGTTCTTTCTCTTTTTAAATACTGCTAATGGTTATTTACACCAAAAGTCTTAAATAATTTGTGAGCCCGGTTAAAAAAAAGACCTCACAGATGCATCTGACCCATCTACTGTTCCCTGAAGCCTCGTCAGAAAAGGTCTCAGTGGAAGGAAGCTGAGTACTCAAAGAGAAACCATGCATACTCTCTCTCTCTGTGAGAACTGCAAACTCCACACAGAAAGGCTCCAGACTGGATTCAAACCCTTCTTGTTGTGAGCCGACAGCACTAATCATCAGACCACCATGTACCCCATGAACATACAAGGAGGAGAGGTACTGATGGTAGATAGGTTTAAATACCTGGTGTCAACCAATGAAAGGCAAGATTTAACAAGATGGTAGTGAGACCTGTTATGATGCTTAGTTTGGAAATGGTGACACTACAAAAAGACAGGAGGCCAAGGCAAAAGTGCCAGAGCTGAAGAAGTTAAGATTTTCGTTGAGAAGATGGAGAGGATTAGAAATGAGCACGTCAGAGGGAGACCTCAGGTTGAGCACAAAGTTAGAGAGGCAAGGCTGACTTAGACATGTGCAGAGGAGGGAGAGTGGACATATTGGACATATGATGTTGAACATGGAGCTCCCAGGCAGGAGGGCCTTATTAAGAAAAAAATATTGCTGACAATTTTGAGAATAAAGTCAAAAATGTATTTTGAGAAAAAAAAGTTGAAATACTAGTTTGAGACAAAAGCCAAAGGGTGGAGATTATGGTTGCTGTTTGAAGACAAACTCCCAGGTTGCTATACCTTCTACGAAAAGCCTTGAGTAGGAGGTAGCCTTGAGTTGTTGAAGCAGAAGAACATGCTAGGACTTTGATATAATGAATGGTGTTTTGAAACTTAAATGGTTAAAATCCTTTTTAAATAATCCTCACTCCATTTGGTTTCTTATACCAAGTAAGGTCTTTAACAAACTGGGGGTATCGATTTTCTCCTAAAATGTGACTTTGAAATTACTAAGCTACCTGTTAAACTCTCTGAATTCCATAAACAGGTCCTTCTGTATTGGAAAATTATATTTAAACATAATTTCACTCTACATAACAGCCCGATTTGGAACAATAGATATATACTGATGAATAGAAAATCTATTTTTATTCAAGATTGGTATTCAGTTTTGTGATGTTAAATGCAATAATACATTTCTGAGATCTTCATTAAGGAGTCTTTATTCTCCAAATTTGCTTAGATGTAATTACATATTAAAAGATTATACCCTACTTCAACCCTACTTTACTGGAAAAACAACCTAAACCTGATGGTTAAATCTTTGACTTTAGTTAAAAAGAAAAAGGCTGCATTTTTTTGTTTCCTTTTCGGAAGATTTTGATTTAGTGAGTTAATACTCTGTTAACTTTTATGACCCCGTCTTTGTATCTTCTTTTTCTTTGTACAAAGGTTGAAATTTGTATTTTCTGAATGTATAATATATGGTGCATTTTGTTGTATGTTGATTTTGCTAATTTAAAAAAAAGAAAAAAGAAAAAAAAGAACATGCTAGGAAATGGGTGCAATGGAGACAAATGATCCACTGTCCCGGCGACCAGGCAGCCCAAGAAGAAAATTGCTATGAATATTAATATTAAACTGAATTCAATTTAAGAGATCTTTTTCCATTTTTCTCACCGCCATATTCATCCATGTGGTGTCGCTGTGGGCGCTGGTATAGGCTTCTGTAGAAGGTCGGAGTTCACTGCGTGCGGAAGTAGCATGTAGTTGGATTTTCTGTATGCCTCTCAAGTGTATGGCTCACCTTAAATTACAACAGTGTGTTTGTTGTGTTTTGCATTTGCGGTTTTTACAGGGGAGCTAAGTGATTTTGGTAGGTTGTGGCTAGTCTGTTATGTTCTGTGCTAGCTGACGTTAGCATGTTGTTGTCTAAAGCGGTGATGTTTTAGGACCAAACTCGTAAAAACCGTAACGTTAACAAATAATAATCAGTAAACAAATAATAATGCGCAGTTTGCACGTAATAGCGTTAAATTAATCACGTTAACCAGATCGCTGTTAAGTTAATTTCATAGCTTTCTAGCCTGCCATCCTTCGGGATGAAGCGAAGACTTTAGCGTTAGCTTTCAGCTAATGTTACATTGAGTTTGCTAACGTTTGTGTAACCAGTAAACACCGTTCCCCAGAAATATGTAGCGTAGTCCTCCTGACACTGTTATATTCATTATTATTCCTACAAACTGTTGTCGTTGTGTCACCCTATATGCTCTCTGTTAACTTAACGTTAATGCACAAGAGCTGGTTAGCCGGTTAGCAGTATGAAGTTGTGATGGCGCAAGGGGCTTTATGCTTTAACGTGGCATTTGTTGTGTAATTTTCTAAGACTTGTCACACTGCTGTTTAACAAACCAAATGCGAAGGCTAACTATAACGGGTTTTATAATGTTGAGAATCGTTTGGCACGAGGCCTGTGTTTGAGCCGATGTTTAGCGCAGTTTGATTTTTGGTTTTGGAGGACTACTCATAGCACATGCGCAGTTTAGTTTATTACTTTGAGTTTGCTCCTTATTTATGTTTTATTTGTGTTTTAAGAGAGTTTAATAACTACTAAATCTTTATTTTCTCCCCTCTGCTGCAGCTTCTGTGTCTCTCTGCAGCAATGACCACCATTGTACATGATACCACAGAGGCAGTGTGCCTCTCTGCTGAGTACAACCTGTACCTCAAGCCTATTGCCAAAATGACCATCAGCGTGGCTTTGCCCCAGCTCAAGCTGCCAGGCAAAAGCATCTCCAACTGGGAGGTAATGGAGCGGGTGAAGGCCATGGTGGCTCCGGAGCAGTTTTCAGTCTTGCGAATCTCCAAGAGCACAATGGACTTCATCCGCTTTGAAGGTGAAGTGGAAAACAAAACTGTAGTCAAGAGCCTGCTAAGTCGTTTGGATGGGAAGAGCATCAAACTCAGTGGCTTTACTGATGTACTGAAGGTAAGGGTGAACAAATGTAGAGCATTGCAGTACTTATAATTAGTAACTGCATGGTTATTGGAGTCACTGGAGTTTGTTGTTGCTACTTAAATGTTCTGAATGTTTGTAACTCTTTGTCAATACATTGTAATTTGGCAGCTCAAAGAAATTACCTTGAAAATAAACAACTATCCAAAGGCAAGGCAGCTAGTTCTAAGTACTATAACATTATCTACCATAGATTGATTACAGGTTGAATTTAATTGCACTAATAAACCGACAGCAGAGTATATTTATGTCACCCTCTCATCATTTAGGTTCGTGCAGTAGAAAATAAAGTGGACTTCCCGACACGTCACGATTGGGATTCTTTTTTCCGTGATGCCAAGGACATGAATGAGACGCTACCAGGTGAGAGGCCTGACACCATCCACCTAGAAGGGCTTCCTTGCCGCTGGTTCAGTCAGAAGGACAGCCAGTACCCAGATCGGCCCTCAGAAGAAGCCCTCGTTGCAGTTTTCCAGACATTCGGCAAGGTGATTCACATTCATGTTTCTGTGTAGCTAAAAGGAAATTAAGCTTTTAATATTCACATTTTTAGTTCACAATTTAAAAAAAAAAAAAGAAGATATAAGCAGTGCCTAACTAAACAACAAGAAACTAATAAATATCGATATAAAAAGTTAAGACATTAGTATTTTTTTTTTGTTTTGTTTTTTTTTAAGGTACGAAATGTTGACATTCCCATGCTGGACCCATATAGAGAGGAAATGATGGGCAAGAACTTCAGCACATTCAGCTTTGGGGGCCATCTGAACTTTGAAGCGTATGTCCAGTATCAGGAATACTGTGGCTTCACGAAAGCCATGGACACTATGCGCAGCATGAAGCTGATGCTGAAAGGAGATGATGGAAAAGCCGTGGCTTGCAACATCAAGGTACTGCAGACTACAGTAGGGTCAAGCCTCTGCCTACACATATTAAAGCTGATTTTATTTTCTACCTCTTAATTGATCAAACCAATCATTCCAGGACTTTTTTTTTTAATCCATCTCCTAAAATGTTGTTTTCTTAATTATGTTTAGTCACTGCTGGGAGAGAAATTTCTTCGTACAAATTTTAAATGCCAGGGTTTTGAGAGAACTGGAGTTTAACTCATTATTAAGGTGTTCTAATGCAGTGCCCTTTCAAATATGGTTGTATTAAGCAGGACAAGTATAGAGAACCATGCAGCCTTGGGAGGTTTGTTTGATAAACATGCTGATAAATGAATGATTCTATGTAATATAAAGAACCTCCTTTTCCATTCAGGCTACCAGTGAGTGTAGCTTTTTTTTTCTTCTTATGTGAAAATGTTAAATGCACTGTGACAATAGCTTAAAACTTGTAGAGCAGAAAAGATGTTGTATTTGTAGCTGTGTCATTGGAATATTTGTTCATTATTCATTTATTTAAAATCTGTGTTGCCACAGTAATCTGACATGGATGTAATATTTTTAGCTTTCAAATGAAGAGCTGGAATGACTGTTCCTGACTAAGCATGGTTATAAAATGTTGTAATCATAGTAAACCACTCTGAAATGTGTGAAGCACTTGAATAAGCCCTTAAACTCACCAATGGGTTTATCAATCTGGTATTCTTGGATGATATTTTGTTTTGCTTTAGCCACTATCCCCTCCAAAGTTGGTTAAATTACTGAATTAATAAAAATTTACATACTTTTGTTTTGGGGTTTTTTGTGTGTATAATTTTACCAAAACAAAGACCATTTAGTTTAATAGCTACATTCAGTCAAACCAATGACGTCAACTGAAGTGCTCAGCTGTTTCGATATGAAAAGCTGTTGTGACAATTAACCTTCATATGATGTGCGTTTCTTATCCTCAGGTGACCTTTGACACAAGCAAGCACCTTAGCGATGCTTCTGTGAAGAAGAGAAACCTAGAGAGGATGAAGTTGCAGGAGCTGGAGAGGCAGAGAGAGGAGCAGAAACAACGAGAGAAGGAAGAAGAGGAGCGGCGTAAGGAGGAAGAGAGGTATGATGGAAGCCTACATAGGAACATGGACTAAAATTGGACTATATTGAAAAGTTAAACAGAAAAAATGTTAGAGGGGAAAAAATAGAAATTCTGTTTAAACAACTTAATATGAGGAATAAAAAATAAATAAATTGGGGAATTGATTTTCAGTATTTGATGGAGTTGGTGGCTTTTAAATGAACAACTTCATCACCTGGTTTGATAAGAGTTGACAAAAAGTTAACAATAAATATTCACAGAGCATATTGAACCACTTTTTCAGGAAACAGAAGGAATTGGAAGAGGAGGAGAGGGAAAGGAAGAAGGAGGAAAGATTACGGAAGCGAGAGCAGAAGTTGCGAGAGAGGGAGGAGCGCAGGAATCTGAAGAAAGTGAGGCGTCAGCAAGAGGAGGAGCAGAAGAAGCTGCAGATGAAGATTGCCTTGGAAGAGAGGAGACTGCTGTTGGCCCAGCGCAACTTGGAATCGATACGGCTCATCGCTGAGCTGCTGGCCAGGGCTAAGGTATCAATTTACACAATGCAACACTATACGCATCTGAATAAGTACTCTGCATTCCCTGACAATGGTCCAGCAGAATGTTGCAATTTATTGTTGAACCCCAATAGCTTAATCAATATTTAAGACTTCTGCAGTGTGTACAGCTCAACTTTAAATGTCTGTCCCCATATGAGTATTCATGTTGGATCTTTAAAATGTAACTATCTTGCTTTTCCATTTTTGTTTCTGAGAGTGATTATAATAGTGGAAGCTTATATTATTAATTGCAAAAGTTTCAAATAGTGAGATTGGCATATTTACAAGTAATCCACATGTGACAGAGCCAGCCAGGCTGCTCTCTTTCAGACATTTTTTACTATTCTTGGCAGTTTTTTTTTTTTTTTTTTTTTTTTTTTTAGTATACTATATTTTGAAAATTTCATTGGATTACCTCTGTTTTTTTTTTTTTTTGTGACCTAGTACCATTTCTTTTCTTGCTTTCTTTTTTTTTTTTTTTTTTTAAAGTACTATTACAAGGAACATGGAGTGATGTGTTTGTATGCTGTGGTTTCAATTGGAGTTGCAAACAAAGTCTCAGCATTAAAGAGTGGGTAATATTAAAGCAAGAGGTGCTATAGCGTCTTGTTTCAGACAGAGGATGAATGGGAGATTGCACAGAGCACTGGTATAGAATCAGTTAGGGTCGTTTTGAACTGCGAATCATGCAAAGTTTCTCTTGCTTGATAAAAGTTGACCCGACCATGTCAGCATAAAGGAATAATTTTATTTTTTAGGAACGGTGCTGTTTTTCTTCTTTCATAGA
This sequence comes from Perissodus microlepis, assembly GCF_051167445.1. NCBI lineage: Eukaryota > Metazoa > Chordata > Actinopteri > Cichliformes > Cichlidae > Perissodus > Perissodus microlepis. The sequence goes on from NC_140476.1 coordinate 11,803,713, forward strand.
TGTGAAATTTATTACTAAGCCCACTACAAGTTCACAGCCACAAATACACATGGCATATAACCCTTCAAAAAAGGGTTTGCCGTTGAGTTTAGGATTTTCACACTTATTAAAGGTACAAGACATCAGAAAAGCATTTGAGGACCTCATATAGGACTTTGATACATTGGGACAGAAAAAGAAAAATACTGATGACTAATGTTTCTAATTTGGATTTCATTTTGACAACCAGAGTACTGCATGTGTTGGGACTTGCACAATACAACTCCTGGGAAAGTGTTACTCCTGTGATACTTCCCCCCCAACCGACTCCTAAATCATATGCTTTCGTTTATCTTTGTCTTTTGTGTTCTCCTCATCAGGCTTTGAAACAGGAGCAGCAGAAGAGAGAAAGGGCTGAGCGTGAAGAGCAGGAGAGGAAGGAGAAAGCTCGACAGAAGGAGGAATTGGCCCGTCTTCAGCAGTTGGAGGCCTGTCGCCGCAAGCAAGAGGAGGAGCTGCGGAGGGTGGAGGTGGAGAAAGAGCGAGCACTGGAGCTACAGCGAAGAGAGAAGGAGCTCAGGGAGCGACTGCTTTCCAACTTGCTGAAGAAAAACAGCAGCAAAGCTGCAGGCATCCAGGATCAGAGTGGCCCTGAAGTGACTGAGGATATCTGTAATCCAGATGATGTGATACTTGGGGTCCTGAGTGGGGTGAATGGATTAAAGGCAGCTGAAAGCAAAGAAAAGCAGATGTCCAAATCTGGTGCTCACTCCCGAGTTTCAGGGAAGAATAAATTAATGGAAGAAAGGAGAGAAGGGGAGGACAGAAAAAAGGACCGGGAGGGAAGAAGGGAAGAAGTGTTTAGCAGCAAGCGCAGCAGGGAACGAGCACGAGACCATTCCCACAGGGAAAGGAGCTCTCACAGCCGAGGAAGGAGGCAACGGTCGCACAGCAGGAGGAGAAGGAGCTGCAGCCACCGAAGGAGGAGCTACAGTCATCATAGGAGCAGGAGGAGATGTAGCCACAGCCACTGCAGCAGGAGCATAAGCTCCAGCAGAGAGAGGAGCTGGAGCAGCACTGAGAGGAGTTCCAGCAGAGGGAGGAGTCGCAGGCATAGTCATCGCAGAGGCAGTGGCAGGAGCAGCGATAGAGGCAGGGACCGGAGGAGTCACAGTCATAGTCGACGATACAGGAGACACAGCAACAGCAGGGATAGGAGCCACTCCACACGGCGCTAAACTCATGGATGACAGTTATCATTTTATTCATTTGTACTCACCATTTCTGGACTGACATTTCAAGTTCAGCAAGTTTCAGAGAAGATTAGATACTTTTGGTTCCTCAGTTAGGTGAAGAACGTCCAACTTTACAGACTGCATATGCAGGTGAACCTTAGTTGTTGCTGTGGATTTTTACCCAAGTTGTTCTCAGATTGATGTTGTTGACAACCTAAATTTTCACTATAATCAGTGTAGCATGTTCACAAAAGTTAGTGATGCAAAATATAAACTTGACCTTTTTTCCCTTTCCTGGAAAATTATTTGTGTGTGAAGTAAAATGTATAAACTGGATTGAAGTACACTAAAACATAAATCTAAAAATGAATTCTAAAAAAGTGAGTTTTAAAGGGGTGATTGGACAAATTTAAGTTAAAGGCTATATCCTGGTCCACAGGTTATTACATCGACAGTCTGTTCTCTCATTAAAACATAAAACAAATTTTTCCATGACTGTGATGGATCAGTGAGTAACAGAGAGTTCAGACATGATTATTATTATTGTTTTTGTCCAGATTTGTAGAAAATAAGACACAGGATCTGATATTAATATACATAAGGTTTGTTCTAACAAGCACTTGCATGTTACAGTAGCTGCCGACTACCAGGCCATAACAAATGGCTGCTTCTCAATTACAGTGGGGGGGGGAGAGAATTCTCAAATGATGAAACACATACCTGCTTTAAGACTGTAAGGTACAATGACTGGTTTTGTTATCATTTTTTCATTAAGTGCTGCTTCAGTATTGGCTTTGTTGCTGATAATAGTTCAGAGAAAAACACAAACAGCTCTCTGTGACTGTGTCAACTTTGAATAACAGGACATAGTTTTAGTTAAAGAATTACTTTTGTGTACAATTCAAAGAACATTTTTGCTTTTGAAGTTGAATGACGTGATTTGATTTGTTTGAAGGCTTGATGTATTAAACCCAACTCTGCAAGTAGTGTACTTGCTCTTTCACAGTCAGATGTTGATCTAGAGTGCAAGTGATGGATTTGAGGCCTGTCTAGTTTCTTCAACACTTCACAGATCTTTGATAAAGCAGTTTCTTGGATGCATTTGTAAAAGTGTACTATGAGGATGTTTCTCTTGCTTTTACAGACCAATTGTAGTGACAGGTAAATTTTTTCAACCTTACTAATTACTGTACAGACTGTTCTTGACATTTACTTGCTCAGAGGATGTCCAAGTTTTGCTGACACTTTGTCATTTGTACTTGTGTCAAAGCCTGTTTGTTCTCCATGTGCTCATGATCCACTAGAGCATGTCTTGCGCACATTGCAAGTTGTTTAAAATAAAAAAAATTCAAGCTGAGACCTTTTTGTTTGTTTTTTTTCTTTCCCTAGATCAGGGGTCGGCAACCCGCAGCTCCGGAGCCGCATGCGACTCTTTAGTCTTTATTTTGCGGCTCCGGGTGGTTTGGGAAAATAAATTATAAGTATTTAGCTGAAGTGTATTTTATTTGTGTTTAGTTCCTTTTTTTTTTTTTTTTTTTTTTTTTTTTACTTGTAGTTCTAAATTGGAAGATTATTGTGATTTTGAAATATAAAAATAAAATTATATTTTATTATTTTTTCATCGCTCAAAATAAGCGTCACACTCGCGGAAGCCGGTATACCCGCCGAAACGCCGTGCATTTATCGAGACTTTCAACCCCAGGTAGGCCGATTATGGATCTTCAGATCCACATTATGTCGGCAGCTATTCTCCACCGTGAACTATGTTAAAAACAAACACCGCTCACGCCTCACAGATAACAACTTACAGTCCTGCGTAAAGATGAAAGCCCCGATTTGCAGACGCTGTGCGCAGAGGTTCGGGACCATAAGTCCCATTGTAAACATATCACGGCAGACCCGACGATGTTTGAATGAACATGCTTTTCAGCATCTCTTTATTGACCGCTTTTCACACACGGTTGCTGTACGCATACAGCCGGCTGTAGCTTTTCAGCTCTCTTCAGAGAGAGCGCAGACTTTAAGGCAGCAAGGCGTGATTGCGGGTCCCGCTCAGGTGTGTCCGCCTCCCCTGCAGCGGCGCTGCAGACCACGCCCCGCCACACACATTAACCAGGTAAAATACATATTTAGGCAGAATTTTGCAAATATCTATTTTTTTTTTTTAGCAGCATAGTGCCTTTTTTTCCAATTACTTTTTAAAAGTCAGATCAAGGCTCCAAAAGCCCAAAGACGATATAAGGGTGGCGGCTCACAACAGTTTTTGTTTGCTACATGGATCATTTTAGTTCAGCTGGGTGTCTTTCCTTTTGTTATATTTCTTTAAGAGTTCAAAATGTGTTATTTACATGAATAAAATGTAATTTTCTCTGTAGCACTTCATGGATTTCATAAGCAACACACCTTAGTTGCTCTGTGGATTCTTTTAAAAAGCAGTTAAAAACTTTTCTGTTCAAACAAGCCTTTTGTTGATCTATGTATTTTATATTCTTTACATTATTTACATTTGATCTTTTACATTGTGTATAATGTCTATTGATTGTACAGGGAGTGCAGAATTATTAGGCAAGTTGTATTTTTGAGGAATAATTTTATTATTGAACAACAACCATGTTCTCAATGAACCCAAAAAACTCATTAATATCAAAGCTGAATGTTTTTGGAAGTAGTTTTTAGTTTTAGCTATTTTAGGGGGATATCTGTGTGTGCAGGTGACTATTACTGTGCATAATTATTAGGCAACTTAACAAAAAACAAATATATACCCATTTCAATTATTTATTTTTACCAGTGAAACCAATATAACATCTCCACATTCACAAATATACATTTCTGACATTCAAAAACAAAACAAAAACAAATCAGCGACCAATATAGCCACCTTTCTTTGCAAGGACACTCAAAAGCCTGCCATCCATGGATTCGGTCAGTGTTTTGATCTGTTCACCATCAACATTGCGTGCAGCAGCAACCACAGCCTCCCAGACACTGTTCAGAGAGGTGTACTGTTTTCCCTCCTTGTAAATCACACTTACTTTAGGATTAGTTTAACACAAAGTCAGGGCTGACCCGGGACCATTGCTGTGAGTCACAGTGGGCAGCATAAAAGTCCTTTCACATCCGACGCAGGATGTGCTGCTAATTGCTAACTGCTAACTAAAAGCAAAGGATCCAGAATTTGTTGCGCTGGCTGCTGGGCTCTGTGGGTTTTTGCAGCAGCTCTACCTGTACTAGATGCACCTGCTCCTTGTCTTTTCTATCTCTAACTTTATGTCCTCTACAAGAATTTGTTTTTTTTGCTGGTTCTTCAAATGTTCAATAAAAACATGTATGCTAATTCATAACGAAGAAAGCTTTGTAATGAAGACTGTCATTTCCAAAACACTGACCGCCCCCACCCCGCGGTCCGCAGCGCTGTTGAAAAGGCTGTGGAAGTCCCTATATTAAACACGTAAACCTGTGACACAAAAATCACCAAACTCGGACGACCACAGACTGTTTTCCTTCGTGGTGATGAAGGAAAACGCTGGGTTGGCATGTAAAAGGGCATTTATTCCCTTCAAAGACCTGCAGTTCAAAAAAAGCGCCCCTCCAACAGCCAAACCCATCTGTTCTCTGATTGGATTGTTACATTTGTGATTGACATGACATTGACCAATCAGATGAAAGGAAGAAAAATAGGGTCAAAATTCGTACTTGTAACTTGCAGGGGTTTTTTTGGGCTAAGTCCACACACAAATCTTTTTTACGCACACACAAATCTTTTTTACACATACAAATCTTTTTTACACACACACACAAATTCTTTTTACACATACAAATCTTTTTTACACACACACAAATTCTTTTTACACATACAAATCTTTTTTACACACACACAAATTCTTTTTACACATACAAATCTTTTTTACACACACACAAATTCTTTTTACACATACAAATCTTTTTTACACACACACAAATTCTTTTTACACATACAAATCTTTTTTACACACACACAAATCTTTTTTACACACACACAAATTCTTTTTACACATACAAATCTTTTTTACACACACACAAATCTTTTTTACACATACTAATCTTTTTTACGCACACACAAATCTTTTTTATACATACAAATCTTTTTTACGCACACACAAATTCTTTTTACACATACAAATCTTTTTTACGCACACACAAATCTTTTTTACACATACAAATCTTTTTTACAAGTACAAAATATTTATGACCACATTTTGAGCCCATACATCTGAAGTCTCGAGGGAACATCTGGAGCAACCTCAGCTGAGACTTTCCAGGTTGATTCCTTAGCATCAAACATAAGTAAGATGTGATAAGTTGGGAAGTGCACGTTGACAGTTAACTTTGGCCTCAGTAACAGCCAGCAGGATTAAAGCTTTGTATTGATTTTTAACAACTTATAAAGAACAGGCAGATCTCCCAGCACCACAGGAAAAGGTCACACGTCTGCAGCCTCAACATTCAGCAACTGACTCATCAGCATCCTTGTATAGTCCAGCACCTCCAGCCTCAACAGAAGAATGAGGCAGAAAACCCAGTCATATTTCTACAGGCTCTAATTCTCTCAAAGGTAAGGAGGACAGAAGGCTCAATATTTTCTGCTAATTTTTGTAACCTTGGCTCATGAGGTTTTTGACTGACCTGTGGGAATACTGGCTCTCTTATTTTGTGGAGGGTGTCTTATCTTGGACCTGGTGGTGGTTTACCACCAGATCACAACTTCCCGTGGTTCTGGATCAGCTGAAGTGGTCTCTGGGAAGAGCGAGCCTGTTTTCTTCTGTAAGAGCTAAAACTGCTGAATTGCCTTAAAAACAGTTTTTGTCCTAGACTCTTGTTTCAATTTGACCTCCTGCTGTGGCATCAAGGCCCGGATGATCATGGCTAGTTCCTTTAATGTTGGCTAGTTGATATCTTCATCCACTGCGTCTGGTGCCATATTAGAAACAAAAAAAGTAGAAAAATTATAGTTATAAAAAGAGAAAGGTGGCTGATCACTGCACTGCCACCATGTGTGAGTCGTGTAGTAGGTTTTTGGAACAGTGGGCTTTATTTCCACCCCCAAAATAAAATACTTTTTCCAAAGTCAAGTATAGTTCTAGACCCTTAAAAGCGGTCAACTAAACTCAAGCTCTAATGAAGCACCAGGATACAAAATAACAAACAAACCAAGTATTGATCATTTTGGTACTGGCCAATTTAGGCAATCAAGTGGAACAAACACTGAAAACATATCCAATAACAAAGAAACAAAAACAAAAGCTTTTTTAATAGTTATTTATGTAAAAATCGCTATATTCAAAATAACTAATTCAGAAAGCAAAGAAAATCAACAACGTATTTAAGTTAAATACTCCCCTCCCCATGATGTAGCAACACTTGGTATGTCCCAATTAGCGCTTCTTGTATGTAATAGTGCTCCAGTGGCGGGTAGAAGATTGTTTGGTACCAGCAGACCTCAGAACCCAAGCGGACCCTGGCACAGCTCTGGTAAAACAAGGGAAAAAAATCCGTTGTCTGTCGTATTTTAACGTTGTTGAGCATAAAGTTAACCAAATATGTGCATTACAGATAGAAAGTGCATTACATTAAATACAAAGGGGAAAAAAATCTGGTACAAAACCTTACGTGTGCTGAATATGTTTGTAAGTGTAGTTTGTATCAGAAACTAAGGAGGCTCAGTTATGTTGTATTAAGTCTTGGTTGCTGGCTTTATATTTGTGTGGCTGAGAGTATGACCATCACAGATTGAATGATTAATGAAATTACAATGAATGTGTGCTTCTAAGAAATATGTGGTGACATGGTATCACTTTAGTGCTAATGTATGAAATGTAACCAGCACACTTTGCTCTTTTATGTTCTGTCAAAGAGCTGGCTATCCCACACTGTTGGATTTGGGGTGATGAAATCTTTGTAGAAACTGGGTCTGGTATGAGAATGCAGTGGCTGAGCGAGAATGAACAAGGCAGCAGTATTTTCAGAGTTGTTTCTTTGTCTGACACACTGAGCCCATGCTCTAATCTAGGTTATCTGGCTGTAATCAGCTTAGCCCACTGCTACACTCGTTGCTGCTGCTGGGTGGGCACGCTGTGTAGTTTTAGTCTGCCTCTTTTCTTACCTCCATTCATGCAAACCCTTTTGCAGGTGTAACAACTGAGAAGGCACGGTTCTCTCTTGTCTGGAAGATCGATCTGTGGCAATGGCTGACAGTGAGAAAATGGTTCCAACTAAGGTGTTGCCTACTGCAGACGTGTACCCTAAAAGAATAATGGAGTATATCGAAGGCTTCCTGATCTCCAAGGTAACATGCGTACATCGTATATGTATACAGGTCAAATGCAGACATGTGTTGGATTGTAAACTTGACATTTCAGTGGTGCATTAACTAATTGGTTAATTATGTAACACAAATTCCAACATAATAATCAGTACATCTATTAAACTATATAGGTCTTGATATCGAAAACCATCGCATTCAGTGCAAAGATGCTGCATGCTGAAGCTTGTTGACTGGCAAATTACAATATTTAAGAAACAAAATTAAAGGGTTCTGAAACAAAAGTCCTTATACTTCAAACACTTGTTTGAATAATTGGAGCAAAAAATGCTGGAAATAATGCGAGCCAGAATGTCAGCAAAATCAATAACCTATGTTTGGTATGTTACGTCAAAACAGCAGGCATGTGCCCTTTTTTCCCTTCACCAGTAGTCTCTGATATGTTACGTAGTTCGTGCAGGACTTCTTAGCAGCTCTGAGAGGAACTGGCCAAAAGTACTTTCATCTATATTAATCTGTGTAGATGAACCCAATCTTCCCAATAGAAGTTCATTAATAACATTCTTTAGAAGTCAATTTATTCTATTATCTTGCCTCACCATTTATCTCTATTCTCTCTGCTCACTGACCTAGACATTGTTCACATCCTGCGAGCTGGGTGTGTTTGATGTGTTATTGGGTTCAGAGCGGTCCCTGTCTGCAGCAGAGATCAGTCAGGCTGTGGGTGCGAGTCTGGATGGCACAGAGAGGCTGCTGGCTGCCTGCACTGGCATGCAGCTCCTCAATAGACACCAAGACGATGGGAAAGGTCAGCCGACACACATCAGTAATACAACTTAAGTGAGCCATGTAGCAGTTGTCATTGCTAATTGTCACTTAAGGTTGAACTAGTTTTAAATATGAATGTGGAAGAAAATTGTAATTTACAAGCCCACAATTTAACACTTGTGATCGATTATTGTAATTTATGTCTGGAGATTCACTTCCTACCTGCGCACCTCCCCTTCACATATCACGTCATCTCAAATATGAAGTAAAAGGGTTGCATGCATGCATTCATTCAGTAATTTACTCCACCCCTTCTCCCACCTGTGTCAGTGTCTTACAGTAACACTGAGCAGGCCAGGCTCTTCCTCACACGCTCCAGTCCTTTGTCCCTCTACCAGTCCATCCATTACCATTCCAAAACAATCTACCTCTGCTGGCACTATCTGACTGATGCCGTCAGGTCAGTACACTGAACATCACCACATCACAAGCTTAGAAATGTATCCAGTGTCCAGGTTGAGAACTGCCATCCAATTTAAATGTTATCAAAATGTGTTTTGATGATCAAACCAATTTTCTAATTTGATTTTTCTCAATACTTGACAGACCACTTGCCAAGCACTTAGTGATATTTGTTGCTTATTAGATCATTACCTTTTAGTTTTACAGCAGTAAGCACTTCAGTTTCTATTAAACTGCTTATTTTATGTAAAATATTTAATCTATGCTTTATATAGTGCTAGAAAATTGAACAATGCCCGGCACACTAAAGTACTTCTATAAACATTTAATAACTTTGACACATGCTTGGAGTTTAAGATTTAGTTTGAGAATAAAAGCATACCAAAGTGAGTCAGAAATGAGCTGTGAGAATGTAAGTTTTGACCTCTAGCTTAAGATTGTGGATTTTGGGCTGGATTTCCTGATTTATTTATTTTTTAAACCTCATCCTAAAATTGATTTGATTCTCATATCTGGGGGTGGGCTGCCAGCAGATTTCAGGCAGTGTGACAGAATGAACTGTTGCTGTAGTTCATCTAAAACGCTGAAAAACCATTCAGTGAAGATGCCAAAGGACAAAGACGCTTGAGCAAAATGACTAATTTGATCTTGCAGGAGCTGAACGAAGCATGTGCCACTTACCAAATTGGGATATAATCTTATGAACTGACTGTAAAATGCTCGCGTATCATAGGAGTTGAATATGATTAGTAAAGTCTCATGTAACCAGATAATTGCATGTTATGGTTGTCATATAAAGTAATTCTTTCTTTGCCTTATCCCAGAGAGGGAAGAACCCAGTATGAAAAGGCTTTTGGAGTCAGCTCTGGAGACCTGTTTGAAGCAATCTACAGGTGAGAAGCTCTCTTTGTGGTAAACAGATGAAATGCACACTTTACCACATTTGCATTCCATCCATGTCTCTCCATCTTAAGCCTGTCTGTCAGTTTTGTTTTTTCTCTTTACAAAAACTGTCTGGAATTGATTTGAAGGCAGGTATTGTGTGAGGGAGAGTGAGACAGAGGGGGTGTGGACAGGCAGTGATGTGAGGAAGCTTGGGGCAAAGAGAATGCAACCGCCGTTGTCCTTTAGGACTCGTGTGTTTATAGTATCTAGTGCCCACAGTTTTAACGCTTCACCGATCTGCTGGTTGGCTGTGTTCAGGGGTCACATGCAATAAAAATTCACACTTTGTTTGCTAATAGGTTTTGAGCAGTCTCCCTGAGGCCGTGCACTGTAAATCACTGCCAGAAACAAATGGCAATAAATAAAACATCCTTATGGCATGATTTGCAAAACTTTGATGGTTTATTTTCCATAGGACTGAAAAGTACCAAAGTAAAGATGTCTTTAGTGTAGTAAACCTGGGCACACATTAAGCAGGATATCAATAAAGCTAAATTTTCTTTGTACTAAGTTTTTAGCGTTTTGTACTCTGAAACTGCAGCTGATATAACTGAATAAACCTCATTAACAAAGATGCATGCAAAAACTATGAAGCATATGCAAGTAAAACAATACAACTTTGTGCTGATGACTCTGCAGTTGAATGTTAATTGACTGTAAATGAAAATGCCCTACATGAGAGTTTCTGCACCTGCACACAGTTTAATGTGGAGAAGCAGTTGTTTGTCCCTGCTGATTCCCCCTGTGAATACTGTGGGTAAATTGGTAAGGGGGAAAACAACCACTGAAATCAGTGCATTCTTGGAGTGCTGCAGCAGGGAGCAGGATGATTCAAAACTGGCTGGATGAGTCACTCCTGTTTACTCACAGCCATTTAACCAGTCATGTACTGCACCTGAATAATTTACAGCAAAGTCTCATCTAGAGTTCGAGTTCTTATACTTGAGAAAGCAGATGATTTGGAGCAAACGGGGGGTCTGGCTTTGGCGATCGAATAAGATTGGGATTGTCACAAAATCATGGATTACTTGTAATGCTCTCACTGACTTTACTTGGGTTGGTTGTGGCTCCAAACATGAATGTTACCAGCAGGAAAGTTGTGCCGGTGAACAAACTATAAAATATAATTCATAGCATGGCTGAAAGACATCTGTTTGCCTTTTGGAACTTTAATTTATCTGCCACGATAAATGCCACTACAGTAGATCTGCAAATTGAAAATATGGGCCCCATCAGTATATTGTCTAGGCTCTAAAATGCAGACTAGCTGGCTGGAGTTCTGTGTGGAATCTGCATGTGCTGTCTGGGGATTCTGGCCCTGTGGGGACTGTACTTTATACTGGCTCCAGTATAATGGAACATGGCTCACATGTCTCCCATCAACTGTCAGTGCAGGAATACACTGCAATAGTTTGTCAGAAAACATGACAACACTTGGTGAATCATATTTTAAACATTGCTGCTCAAACTATTCTATTGCAGCCAGGATGGCAGAGGCTGGAGCAACAAAGCCATTAGCTAGGTCTCCAGCAAGTGCAGAGATGATGGAGACTGGGGGATGCTGATTAATATAAGACGGATCATGCAGTTCTAATATCATGATATGGACGAGGACAGAAAACCAGGCTAAGCACATTGTACTCAATAGAACTAGAGATGGGATGAGAGTTCAAGTAAATGTATTCCTCGTGAAGGAAAACGACTGAAGATTGTCGTTGGGGGGCATTCATCATTCTATACCCCAAATGTTTTCAAATTGAAGATGACAGTCTGCTGTTTGACCTCACAGTCATTTCATCTTTTCCCATCCAGTGCAGTCAGTGTCTGAAGCAACAATGATTCACTTTCAAAGTTACTCTTGAGGTCACTGTCGTCTGAAGCCGGTTTGTGCATCAGATGGAAATGGCTTTTGCTACCCTGAAGTTTGGATAAATTCTGTTACAAACTAGAGGCTGTTTGTATGCACATTGCCCTCATGGCAGGGTGGAGTGCTAGTTGATGAGGTGGAGACTCCTCAGAGCAGCAGTAGTCACCACAGGCTCTTCTGTTCTGCCTCACCCTGTCTCACACGCACACAACATGGTGTCCCCACAGGGCAAGACTTTGTACGAGAGGCTGTGTGTGTGTGTGGCAGCAAGAAGCTTCCTTTAGGTGATCGCTTGCAGAAAATGAAGCTTTTGCTACAATGCATTGAGACGATGAAAGTATTAACAATGTTTCTCGTGTGTGTGTGTGTAGGTCGGATGAGGAAATGGTGAAATTTATGCAGTTAATGCACTCCATCTGGAACATCTGTGGTAAGGATGTGGTCACAGCCTTTGACCTTTCCCCCTTCAAAGTCATCTGCGACCTTGGAGGTAAGTTTTCATCTGATTTCCATAAGTCAGTCCAAGTTTGTCTTAACTGAGCAGCTGCTGGGTCAGCCGCACATTTGCAGTGTACGCATCTTTGATCTCCCCACACCTTCTGAGTCAAGGACTTCAGTTACCTTTTATTAACCATGACTTGGCTCTGATAGGATCTGGAAGAAAAAACCTGCGCGAACAACAAAGATGTTTAAACAGATTAATTCCTTAAAAATATTAGCTCAGCTTGAATTCGAGGCAACCCGATCTCAGTTTGTATTTTTAAACTTTATTTATTTATTGGAATTATTTCGGCAGCTGAAAGAAGACTTGGAATGAGTTAATTGGCAACAGGTCGTTAAGATTGAAAAACTGGCCACCTTCTGTGAAACTCAGCTAGGATGCTCTTTTATACTCGGTCTGCAAAGAATTACATTTGCAAACTGGAAAAATCTCAGACTACTCCTCAATGTCAAGACTTTGAACATCTACAGTATAACAGAACCAGCATCTGGGTTAATCTCCTCACAGGCCAAAACTTGGCATTTGTTAGCTGCGATGGTGGTTTAAGTTCTTGGAGCCTGATTTGGCTTATTTGCTGGCATCTTCTGAGTCATACTTGTTTAAAATCTGTAATTCTCTTTGGAAAAATATGAATTAAAGAGAAACCATCTGGCTTATCAGCACTCTTTTCAAATGCCTTCATCTGTGATGATATGAGGGTGGATTAGTATCTGTACTATTGGTAACTTCCAAATCTGGAAAATGAGAATCTGTGCTGAAAAGCATATGCAGATGCACTCCTTAAGATGTCTTTCAGGGAAGGCCTTCTACATTTCAGTAAGATAATGCCAGACCACATTTTCCATCTATTACAACAGCATCACATCAGCACAGAGTCCAGGTGCTGAACTGCTTTGCAGTGCACTGCAGTACTGCTTCTACCAAAACGCTTGACTCATTAAACAAAATGCAGCTTTCCAGGGTTAAGCAGCTAGAATCTCATTCCAGACAAGACTGGAACAACAAATAGTTTTACACTTTACACACAGTCTAACATTTTGGTGGATTGTATTTAACTTGATTCTACAGGTATGGAGACGCATGACAAATGTATATCCTATTAACCCTATCACAAGAAGTTCCCCCACAAACTAGAATTAGGCATAAGCCAGTAAATACAATTGTAACAACTGTTGAACTGAACAGCTTGTGTGCCTTTTTAAAAAAATATGTGAATGTGAAACTAGACGCTGCTCACAGCAGTCAGCTGTCTTTGGATACTTGAAAGGAAGCTTTCTTCACTGTTCTGCGTGTTTTGCTTTAAGTCAGATTTATTCATAGTGTCTTTTGAATAGCAGGTTTCTTACAAAATGTTTTACAAGGGGAGCAAATGGCACAATGAATAAACTTTGAGGGAGAAAAATACTGAACAAACACAATAAGAACAGAGCTTGTAAAGATATGCACGAAAGCCAACCAACAATGGAACAGATCAAAAAGAAGCATAGAGGAACAAATAAAAGGGTAGTCACAGGAGTTTTCTTCTATCCTAAATACTATGAATAAAAGCTGGAAAAGGCTTTTGTCTGAGATATTGAGTCCGTTTCCGTCATGTGAATCAAGCTGAGCTAGGAGCTCAGTGTATTCTCAGCTCTGTACTTCAGTACTGGGTGATATTACAATGCACCAATTGTTGTCAGTGGGCAGAGCCACCTGACTTCAATGTGGTGCTTGCATTAAAATGTTGATGCTTATCCCTGAAAGTCCAGTATTCATGTTTAAGAGAATCTGCGCTGTACAAACTGGGTGAACTACTAAACAGACACTGAACCCATACTGACCTTTAGTTCACTGAGAACAGATGCAACATCTACTTTGACTATCGCTGTACCACAGGTGGCTGCATTGTAGCACCACTACTGACCACATAGGGGCGCTGTGAAGCCAATAAAAGAACAACCTCTCCCACATGGAACCCTACATGTGTACAGTGTTTTACCCACCCCTCTGTGGCTTTCTCAGCATGGGCTTGTATGTTCATGCTTATGCATGATGCTGCATCCCTGAAAAGTGTGTGCTTGGGGAAACGGGAGCCTCAAGGGCACGACTGCAGCATCCATCTAGACAGTCTCACACAGCATCTGTTGTGTCTGTGCACACCTGCTGCTCAGGAGCTCTTTCTGTCCAGCACTCTGTCAACTAGTTGATTTGGTTTGGATTACAAACCACACTGTGTGCACATCTCTGGAAAGAGCCTTCCCTGGGTTTATTTACATTTATTTTAATGTGACATTTAATGGCAATTTAAAAGGCATGTTTTTGTTTAAAATGGATAATCAATTTAAAGGTTACAACCACTGTTAAACCTCTAAAATGTAAACTGCCATCTAGGCAAGACATCTTTCTATATATCCCCCCCAAGGGAATCTCTCTAATGAGAGACTTGCAGAATAAGGTTTTAAGAAACACTATTGTAAACAGTAATGAAAATTATGACAAAACTAGGAAAGGAACAAAAAACAAGCCCCACTATAGCTTGTTAGTGTTTGCAGTTTACAGCTGTTGAAATGTCTGCTTCTAGGCTATGCCACTAATGTGTGAAACGTATCAGGAGGTAGTCGCAGCAAAAAAAGCCAGTTATATTTTCATCTTTATATGTGGCCAAGTTAACTACTAAATCAAATTCATTGGGCTAATTTGTAATGTCTTACAAATTAGCCCAATTCTGGGAATTGGTTTGCATGTATACATTTGTGCTGATCTGAAACTGGTTTGGTAGTGCTGGCTCTGACTGTAGACAGGACATTCAAAAGTAGCCAAATCTTTGTGGGGAAAACATCATTTTCTACCCTGCTGTGGGGATATGAATGTTAAGTCATGTCTTCACTATAACAGACATGTGAGCTGTGTCCCAAACCCTGACACCATTCAAAGTGAATGAGGTTCATTTGGTCTATTAGGAGTCAAATTTAGTTATGTCTAGGTACACGCCTACAAATAAACTAATTGTTTCCTTTTGATCAATGGTAACTGCATAACAAGCAAACTGAAACATTTCAAGCTACTTTCATGTTAATCAATTTGTTTCTCTGTAAACACATTTTAAGACATCAGAATAAATCTGATGGACAGGGTGTTTTAATGTTAGACTGTAAACAAAATCTCAATCTTAAGGAAATGCCACTTGGTTAAAGCAGCAGTGTCATTCTGATGACTCTACTGAAATTAAATTGGTTCATCCATAAAACTGAGGCAACTCTAAATGACAGGCAGTCAAATATTTACATCTTAAGGCCAATATATCCTCACCTCTAACCCCTAGCATGGCTCCACTTCAATTTGCACACTTGTCAATATGCATCTCTCTGGGGTGTATTAGGCCTTCCCCAAAGGAAATCCTCTTCAGCTCCATCCCCCAGCTTGAAAAAGACCTTCTGGTTTATAAAGGAAAAAGTAATTATGCTGACGCTTGTTCTGAAAGCTGCTCCAGAGCAACAGAGGCATTACTTGACTGTTCACAGGCTGAGCAGTACTCCCCATTGTGAGGGATGTGCAAAATAAAGTTGCCCCTTCAGTGACTCTTCTGTGACTGCATTGGATGCAGATGTAGTCAACAATATCCAGCTGACACAATACTGCTGGGGTGCAAATCAGAATGAGTTTGATGGATTTAAACTGTCCAATGAACAAAACTGCATTCTTTATAATTTTTATTTAAATGACCATGTCGACAAAAATTCAGGAAACTTGCACTCATGACATTTACTAGTTTAAAATGCAGCAATAACTTTTGTACTGCTACAATCTCAAACCGTCATCAAAGGATTTCATTAACAAACTGAGACAGTCGGGTCAGCTGGGGGGGGACTCCAACAGCATATTGTGTTTGGTTTTGCTTCCCCTTGTTGCTCTTTGATTTTTCTCCTCTACTGACCCCTGTTTGATGTGAGCCAAATATGGTGTTAGGTGGGTGTTTGTAGGGGCTATAGAAAGCTCTGTAAGAATACAGGAGGAAAGCTCTACAGGGCTAGATGGTTTGGCATATATGCCCACAAAACACCAGCCTGAGTCTGACTGCCTTTGTAGGTTTGTGTAAAGTGAAATCCTTTGAGAATATATGAATGAGACTCAGTGAGACAGTGAGGTAGAATACAGGATCAATCTAACTTTCTCTTGTCCAATCAATCTTTCCATATCTGTCACTCTCTCAATTTTTAAATTCAGTTTGCTTTATGAGGCATAATTGATGGTAGTGATGCTGCCAAAGCCTGAAGTTGAAGGATTCATATTTTCACATTAAGTCATTGGTTTCCACCCATGTGCACGTTTGTTCATTTCCTCATTTCAAAGCCTCTTCCCATCTCATCAAGTCCGATTTTCAAAGTTCTCAGAGGAACACTAATGGCTTCTTTTGAACTCCTAAATGCTAATGTTAAATGCCCACCGAGGATGCCTGCATGCTCATGTTTAGCTGGTCTAAAAATTTGCTTGCTCACCATATCCTCACCGGTGGAAGGGTTCGACCTACTAATGGCACTAAAGGAAAAGTTGGACCATCACCAAAGTGGAAAACAAAGTAATCCTCTATGCACTTGAAACATTTGTCTATCCAGCCTAAAGAGACTTCAATAATGAAATGAACTGCTGTGGAATTTGTGCACTGACTGTTGCTTGAGAGAACAGGCAGCTTGCATAGCTAAAATGATTTCAAATGCATTCAGCATAAAGGTTGATATTCAGATGTCTAATCAGACTAAAACTGATTAGTCGAATCAAGTAATTTGTTCTGCTCTGCTTTATTGGCATGAATGTTAGCTGAACCATATTCCCAAAGCCACCGCATACAAATCATGCAAATAAATAACCGATTCTACCTGAAAGCATCTGTTCCGCTTGTATGACTGCACTCTTGAGTGATGCAGTCCTTTTAATGAAGACTGTATTCATTGTGCTGCAACTAATGGTAATTCTCCCTCTCCAGGCTGCAGTGGGGCATTAGCCAAGCACTGCACGTCAGCCTACCCAGAATGCACTGTGACAATCTTTGACCTCCCCAAGGTGGTGCACATGTCAAAGGAACACTTTATCAAGGAGGATGACCAGAGGATAAGCTTTCATGAAGGTAACACCATTATTACCTATCGAGTAAGTCTCAATATAACATGTGTTTCTGTTATTCGTTTTTTTCTTTCCTTTTTCTTCTCAATAGATTGGTGTCCATAACATAATTCACATCTGTTATTGACAAGCAGTCTACATTTGGATACACTCTCAGCTCTTGTGTTTACATGTGGTTTTAAAAGGACTCATTATCTCAGTTCTGTTGCATTTTGATAAGATCTAAATATGCAAATTGCATAAACAGAGTAAGGGGTTGTCAACAAAACTGGCTGATACTGAGGTTATGGAAATTAAAGACAGGAGCTATGTGACCATCCCAATGAAATGACAATGAGAGTTTTGTGTAGCTAAAACTTTTTCTTCAGTTCTTACCCAAAAGACATCAGTGAACTATTTCATTTTTCTAGTTGCCATGTTTCCTTGTTCACAAAAACATGGATTCTAATTTGAATCTTTTTCATAATTCTGTTTAAGTGACTTTTGCGAAAACAAATTCTCCAGCTTTTTTTTTTTTTTTTTTTTTTTTTTTTTTTTTTTTGAAAATAGTTGAAGGTAAACATAAAAGCAGACATTTGGTCAGTTTTCAGCAAGTTGACTTCACCTGCATAATATCCAGCTCGGTATCCATGTCGGCCAACTCTAAATATACACTCACTGGCTACTTTGTTGGGTACACATGGTAGGCCGTGGTGTTTCAGTGATGCTTAGTTGGTACTAAAGGGCCCAAAGGGTGTCAAGCAAATATCTCATACACATTACATCAGTCTGAACCACTGATCCAAAGCAGGATTCAATTTTATTTATACAGCGCGCCAAATCACAACAGTCGCCTCAAGGTGCTTTATATTATAAGGTAGACCCTACAATAATGCAGAGGAAAAACCCCCAAATCATATGACCCCTATGAGCAAGCACTTTGGCGACAGTGAGAAGGGAAAACTCCCTTTTAACAGGAAGAAACCTCCGGCAGAACCAGGCTCAGGGAGGGGCGGATGCCTGCTGCGAAGCGTTGGGGAGAGAGAGAAGGAAGACAGGATAATAGATATGCTGTGGAAGAGAGCCAGCGATTAATAACAAGTATGATTCAGTGCAGAGTCTTGAATCATAGGATGGGTTCATGCTTTCATGTTTACACAAAGTTCTGTGCCTACCCTTCCCAGTAGATCAGCATTTTCGGAATGCTCAAACCAGCCTGTTTGACACAAATGGCTGTGCTGCATTCAAATCCTTTCTCCAACATTTCTGATGTTTGAACTTCAGCAAGGGCAATGTCTCATTGGATAAAAGCATTAAGTTACTTGTGATTGGCTGTCTAGAGATTTAACAAATAGCTGAACAGGTGTACCTAACAAAATGGCCAGTAAGTCTGAACCATATTGGCCTGTAATGCCTGTCATTACTGCGGAATGTCTTAAAATCACTGATCTCAAAACAAGCAGAATGAGAATTTTGATGTTGTCAAATGAGACTGTCATTCTCCCAGAGTTGGTGTGGCATGCTGGAAAACATTGGGTAGAACACTAAATTTTTACTTCCTGCTTCCTTTTTTAATGTATATTGTTACCTTCAGCACAGCAGCTATTGTAAGGCAGAGCGCAGGTTTGCAGCAGATGGCAATCTTAAACCCAGACACAAAACTGCTTCCTGCTGTTTTCCTAGCCATCATGGTGTTGAGCACAATGGAAGCTGTGACATGGCCTTTTTAGGAGTGTTGGCCTCAGTGTGCTTTATTTCATAACTTGCAAATATACTGACACTCTTACAATGGGCATAGAAAAAAATTGTTACTGCTTGCACACTGATATTACAGCAACGGTGCTGTGTTGGCAGGAAAATAATTTTTCCCTGATAACTATCAGCACAAGACAGCAGCTGGAGATATGCTCTAGTAATTTTTAGGTTGCATGCATTTTATAACGGACATCATCCTTTAGTAGTAATTAGGTTTGAGAATGTAAACCACTAATCGAATCATGTCTTACTACTTGAAGGCTTGTCAACAGAATTATTAATTACATGGAATAATTAAATCAAAGGGAAGCACTTAGCCTAGTTTGAGTCACTAACTCGACATACTCGTTCCACCAACACGTATCAAACGTACACTTTTAATCATGGCCGCTCTGTTTACTGCTGCATGTCTAGATGCATATGGCTCACCTGTTCAGGAGCATCCTTTCCACTTTAGCATTGACTTATAGGGTTAAATTCAGAGCCTAGAACTCCCATTCACATAATCTATTCTTTAGAACTGGATGACTGAAATGCAGCTGTGTCTTAGGAATTCAATGGAGGGAGTTTTAAAATGTTCATATGGATGGATATGTTTTTCTTTCTTTCTCAGGGGACTTCTTCAAAGACTCTCTACCAGAAGCTGAACTCTATATTCTGGCAAGAATCCTCCATGACTGGACAGACGAACGCTGCGTAGAGCTACTCCAGAGAATCTATAAAGCCTGCAAACCAGGTCTGAGCATATCTGAGTGTGAAAGGGATGAGCGCGCTTCTTTCTTTTTTCTCTTTTCTCATCTGCTTGAAATGAGACAGCAGATTGTATCCCACAATGCAGCTGATCCCAGAGAAATCTGTCCTTCTGACTTTGATCAAAGTCAGACACAAAGCAGCCGACTCTATCACAGAACAGAGGGCCGCAAAAGAAAAATGAGAAAGTCGGGATAGTGAATGGTGTCACAGTGCCAGCTTACAGAAGGAAGTGGGGTTTAAAAGCAGACCTGGGCCCAGATTTGGCTTATGCCAGTCATTAACCATAATCACCATCTGAAAGGTGTCCCGATGTAGCAACACCTAGTAGGGGTCATCACATTGGATCGACTGGTTTAACGTGTGTGTGTGTGTGTGGTTATTGTTTTTTGGTCTTGCAAACCTGTCACTAAGCTTTGCCAGGACACTTTATTTAAAGGGGGGAAAAGAACTGAAGCAGGTATTTTTATCCCTGCTACAGGAGGTGCTGTGCTGGTGGTGGAGGCGCTGCTCAGTGAGGATGGTTCTGGCCCGCTTACAGCTCAGCTTTACTCCCTGAACATGCTGGTGCAGACGGAGGGCAGAGAGAGGACAGATGTTCAGTATGCTGCCCTGTTGACTGCTGCCGGATTCACCAACATCCGGCACTGCCTCACTGGGAAGATCTATGATGCGGTGCTGGGACACAAAAAGGCATAAGATGAAGAAAAATGGATGCTGTACCAGGAGTGAAGCCTCACATCACCTGTGGGGGGGGAAAAATCACATTCCTTTCCTGTGTGTTTTCACTTTTCCCATGAAATTTCAAAATGAATAAATTCTTCAGCATGACTACAGCGTCCCATTTCTGATTGCATAATCAAAGGTTTGACTCTAGATATTTAAACTAAAGTCCTTGATGAAATTTCCTGTCATACAGATTAATGTCCAAAACAAGTTTCTTAGAAAGAACAACAGGTGCCCTGCATGCCACTAGTAAGGACCATAAAGAAGCTGAAAAGGTCTCAGAAACAAAGCAAGGCTTGTCTCCAAATTGGAAACTTTCTCCAGACTGCTCAATCTGAGTCGTATCTGTGATGTACTCATTTTAAATCCTGTCTATAGTCGGCGCTCCAAGTGAAAATCTTAAGATCTTCAGCTCTGCCTCCCTTTTGTCACTGCCTCCAAACCACACATCATAGCAGGGGTGTCTATCATCTTGCAAACCTTCCCTTTCACCTTTGTTGCCATCCTTTCACAGATCACCCTTGACACTCATCTTCACCCACTACACTCTGCCTGTACTCTTTACCTGTTGCCTTGTCATTGACACTAGGTATTTAAACTCCTTCACCACCTCTTCTCTTGCTTCAACTGAGTCATCTTTTTTTTTTCTTCTTCTTTCTCCAGCGTATACCTCCACTTTTTCCATCTGCTCCCTACCCTTATGTCATCTGTGAATGTCAAAGCTGATGGAGAGTCTTACCTAACCTCTGCTTTTAACCTGATATATCCCCCCTAAGACATTACCTTCCTAAAACCTTAACTTGTATTTAAGGTAATCTGGATATTGTGCTTTATGAATAAAATCCAGTGAGCTTTAAAGCAAACTGTATGTAGCAGCAGATACTAGAACTGGTAAAACTAAACAGTCAGATCTAGCAAAGTAGACTTGTTAAGCTGAACTTGTTCACTTTTTAAAGTTATGCTATTGTAAGAATATCTATCTGGAAATTAAAAATGAGGGTATAAAGGCAGTTTTGTATGTTAAGTGTCAATGCATCGGATGTATTGACACTTGCATGTGTATATACTGTAGTTCTCTCCAAAAGTATTTAAAAAAGAAAGTGCTGGTAGAAATGGTTTAGTTTTAATCATTTAATAGAAGTTAATGGGATATTGAATAGCTACTGAATGCAGATGAAGCCAGAAGATTATCAGAACATAAAATACAGTTTTATAGACTAATTCTTCAGTGGGTTGGCTCATCATTGAAATCAGTAAAGAAGTGCCAGTTAAACACATTAGTTGGAGGAAGGGCAGTTAGAATAGAAGCTCTGCAGATTGGAGCACTTTATGTGCATCATCATTTATCCATTTCCACTGCAAGGTCACAGCTGCTCTTTCATTATGACAGCTTTCTCACCTCAGCCAAGCTTAAACCTTTTGCAACAACTTTTTTGCATCAGAAACTGTTTATGTCAAAAGCAATGTGAATCATTATCAGTTATTCATGCAAAAAGGAAAGAGACTCTATTTAACAACAGAAGTTATACTCTTATTGTAGGCTGTATATAAAATATGAATGTACCCGTAATGTCATCCACTTGTTTTGGAAGTCTTGTTTAAAAACCTCGACTTGAGCAGCATTTTTTTTTTTTTTTTTTTTTTAAATTTTATTATTATTTATTTATTTGACCTCATAAGCACGAGGAAGCTCTGAATTAAGAATCAGATGCTGCACATTTATACTGCTGTCACAAGATACTCAGTTTAAAGCAAACTCTACTTTAAGCCACAAAATGCATTTAAAGTTTGATTTAAGTATGCAAAATTCCAACTGAGACTGAACGGGAAGGTGTTTTACGGAGGCGAGTGAGCAGTAGGGTTGTTTTGTCATGCAGGTCTCTACAATTTGACTTCCTTTTGACGACAGATGAGACTCATTCTTATTGCCACTCTCCAAGGTCAAGGTTTTTGAAAGATGCTTAGTTTTAAAAATTGCGACGGATGTGTGGGCTGAGTTGGTCACTAAGTGCAGTCAGAAATGGAGATGATGTGTGAAAATGCTAACAATGAAATGCCAAAATCTGCGTATTTTGACAACAATTTTGTACTACAGCTCTTTCATAAAAAATACAATCAAATGTGACTCGGATGAATCTGTCAGTCTGTACTAGAGCTTCCAGTCTCAGTGCTAAAAAGATCAACTTATTCGAATCTTTAAATTCATCATGCAGTTTTAAGGCCTGTGGCTGAACCGCTCATTATTTCCTGCTCTTAACAGCGTAGTAAAACTGTCTTTGCACTTTCATCTTTGTAATGATGGATGTGACTCAATAAATCTTCTCCACAATGGCCAGGTTCATGCTTAATTTCACCGTTATCCTCTGTGCAGCATAGTTGTACTCAGAATATACTTGTCAGCCTCTTCTTAGAAACTCAGCCAGTTGCTCCGTTTCTGATGTAATGCAGTTTGCTCAAAATATTACTGAGCTGCCCTGTAACAGCTCTCAATCTGTCATATAAACTAGACTCCACACAACTATTTGTGGCTATAATTTCAATGCATGTTGCTTTATGTCACATTTACTTCTGGATAAATATGGCCACGCCAAAGATCATTTCACACAGAATCACTTGCTGGCTTCTTCAGCTAAAATGAGTTTATCAGCCTTTCTGTAATTAGGATTGTTTAAAACCTGCTGTATTTAGATTACTGTGCTACTTCTTCACTCTGCTCTGTAACATATCTATACGCTCGCTTGTTCTCGCTGCCTCCCGTGTCCTCGGCTTTCCTTCCTTTTTCCTTCAGTAATTTGAATTAATCAGACTTCAAAGTGCAACAAATTAGAATGTATGTCAAATCCTTGAGGACAGCTTTACAGAGAGTCGGCCTAATGAAGGGAAATGAAGTGCTGAGGCTGAAGACAACCTGGCCTGTGTGGAAACTCTGGTACTGTCCAGTGAAGTGTGCTGTATTACACGATCTTTTACAAGTGCCGTGTTCAGCTGGATGTCGATGCCTGTTAGAAACGCCTAAGAGTGTTTCTGCATGCAAATTGTGCTTTTTGGGGGCATTTATCAAGCTGAATAGGATCATATATGAGTAGAATTTACTGAATGTTGCCAATACAAATAAAGGCAGTAGAATTATAAGCATTTCCTGAAAGTTTGACTGTCCTGTGGTTACGGTGTCACACAATGCTGCCCCTAAAAGCTGTTGGAATGCACAGTGCATCAGTAAAATACTAACATTCAATAAGAAGTGGTATGATATATTGATATTTTGTCCTACCCCTGATGCTATTGTGGCTGCATTTCCATCATGACCATCAGAACTGGATCAGGAAGCAAAGGGAAGAAGGTTTATACCATATTGTCTTCTACATTAACTCTGGGAAAACAACAAGGCTCTTAATTTGCAATATGCCATGTGTTGTAGTCCTTTTTTGACTTTAGTAGCATGCGTTTGTTTGTTTGTTTTTCTGCTAAAACCTTGTATTACTGCCATTCTGGGAAGCTTTTTAGTTAAAGTTTAGATGTGATTGAATCAAGGTTAAATAAAGCAAAATATTTTTTCCTACTTAGGTTTAAGCACAAGTATTCTGTTTAATTCTAACGCTCGATTTTAACTGAGGTTGAATTTTAATTAATTCAAGACTGTAATTGTACCGAATACTTGATTTAACGTGCTTGTAATTACTGATCTCTTCATATTAAAACCAGATAAGATTGATCTGCTAAAGTTTTTCCACTCATTTGATTAAAAAAAAGGTTAAGTTTAATTTCTCTGGGTGAAATTATCCCACTGCTTTGCATTTTAAAGTAACAGGAACCACTAAAAACGAACAGTTTTTAACTGGAGGTTGTTTAAAGAAATCCAGCTCATGAGGTCAAAAATAACAACACTATAAAAGGCTGTGTGTGTTACAGCAGGGAGTAGCTTCTAAAAATTCAGTGAAGCAGAATATTTTCGAGAAACAATCTGTTTGTCTACAATTCATGTGCAGGTTTTGTTATTCTGCTGTAGAAAATCGGCAGGATACTCTGTGAGTATCTCTTTAAGTTCCTTTCCCTCTCTTTTCGTCAATGATTTAGACGCAGGTCAGTGTTTTCCACTCCAGCAGAGAAAGGGGCATACATTTCTCCTCTCCACCTCTCAGTTCCATTTACTGCTCCATCTCATGAGGTTATTATTGTGCTGGTCTCAGGTTCAACCTGAGTGGGTTTTATGCATGGTTTTAGAAAGTTAGAGCTTTAAAAATAGAAGTCACGCTAAGAAGAGGATAGTGAGCTGGGGACATCCAGGGTATTTTACTCTTGGTGTCTGGAACATGTGGCTCAAGTCAGACAGGAGAAACTATAATCCCAAAATAATCAAAGACAGAGGCTACCCCTGATGCAGAGTAGTCTATTACACACATCACTGTAACCACAGCCTCCCTGGAACGACTCCAGCCAGGAAACCCTGAGACGTTTTATCTCCAGCTGACTATGCTTGAACACAAAGAACGATACCCAGTAAACATTGGATTAAAATTACATGTATGCATGTGTGTTTGGGCTCTGATTTTTGTTCTTACGTGCAGAACCACGCTTCCCTCCAGGAAATGGATAAAAAGAAAAATATCAAAACAAAAAATCCCGTGAGTGTTTCTCAATTACTGCACAGTATGTAATATTTATAACTCTACTTATATTCATTTGCATATTTTTCACTGGGTGTGTCTTTACCAGTATGTGTACTAACTGGCATATAGAAAATGTTCTGTCTTCATGCCTGTGTCACTATTCAGTGTTTGTGTGTGGGGGTATGTGTGTGTGTTCAGTACTCTATGGGACACTCTAAATCTGCTCCACAAGTCACGCACCCGCCCACCCTAAAGCTCCAGGATGCCACTTTAAGATAACAACTTCAGGGCATTTCAGGGAACACACTCAGTTTATGCCTGAGACGTTATGCACGCTTTGTGTGTGTGTGTGGTTGTGAGCGTATGTGTGTTCTGCTTATTAGGGCTCCTGGCTGTTTCTGTGATGTAGTTATGTTTTCATTCCAAAGTTTTCAAAAGAAACAAAGTTTTCCTGTTTCAAATTGCATTTAGAGCAAAGCTTTCGTGCAAAGTACGTAACCTACATTAAAAAAATTAACCTTTTTAAGGAGTTATCACATCTGTATGTTAAGAATGTGAGTGATTTATCATCAATAATTGGGCTCTCATTTCAGTTTTTGAATTTTATAATTGTATTATAATCAGTAGACAGTCATTTGTCAAATCCAAGGTTATTTTTACACAATAAATAAAGTGTTGGGAAAGAGCCAAATCTGTATCCACATCTCGTTATCAATGTTTTAGACAGTCCCTGTCTGAATTATATCTACCTGTGTTGCTATAGTAACCTGATGTGACACAGTTTTGCTTTAGAAAAGAAACAATCTGCTTCCAAAAATGACATCCGCAGTTTACCTTATATGACATGACCCACTTATTTAGTACTTTAGTCACATGGTCTTCAGCAAGCAACAGGACCCAGATATGCACTTTGCAGACATATAAAAGAGTAGCTTCACGGCTATGAAAAATATACAAAGTATGAACCCAGTTTTCCATTACTTTGGAGGAGAATAATAATGTTAAAAAAAAGTAGAGACAGTCTCACCAGGCCGACTGCCTAGTGCTCAGAAGGAAAACCTCAAACCTTCAAACCTCAGTTTGTTTTATTGTGGCAGCTGCGTGTTAGAAAAAGGTAGAAACGAGAGATCGTGATGGACGTGCTGCTTCGGTAGAGTGACGAAGAAGAAAAGCGGAGATGAGGAGAGTGGCAATCTGTGTCTTTTTTATCAGGACCGTGGTGAATGGATTAACACACACAGAATTATAAATACACACATACACGCACACGGACTTGCACACATCCATCACGTCTCGCAACTCAGTGAAACTGTCTCTTGGCTGTAAGCTGTGCTTTGTCACTTCCAAACACTTCCATAATTCATGGGCCGGTGACAGGACTATTGAACTGAGGACAAAGATGTCTGCCCTGTAGGCTGCACACAGTGCACGCCGGAGGTGGTCATAGGTTTTCATGGGCTACAAACAGAGAAACAGAATGCATTTTAGTGGAGACTTGAGAGGGTTGTGTGTACTTGTATTACTCATATTGTCTGGATTTTATACTCATGCTTTGGATATTTGGCTCCATTATGGAGCCAAATGTCTTGAGAACATAAATCAGTAAACACGGTAAAATCCTAGTTTAAAGTCAGGCTGAACGTTAGGAATGGCACATGCTGCTTTAATTATGGCATGGATGCGGTTTGACTTAATCTCCAGGATATCAGTCAATGCAATGTTCTCTGAAGTGATGGAAACATGACTCTGCTTTGTGTGTGTGTGTTACACTTCTCCCTTTGATAATGACTAATCTCTCCTTTCTTGCCCTCCCGCCTCTCTGTCACTTACTGTTGCTTCTGTTTTTTGTATCTTTGTCCTGCCCCTTAGCATGACTAAATACAGCCTGTCTCACACATACCCACACACACACAGTAGGAAGTTGGTCTGGCAGACATATTTCAGCCACAAGGTTGTTATTTCTGCTTGTGGCAACCTGTCACCCACCCACATGCCCCTTCTCCCCATAAAAGGATCAGGGACACAAATACCTCATACTTTTTTTTGACGTCATTTGATTTATTAGCCACAATGAGGACACACAGGCACAGCCAGATTTGTTCGTTTATTAAAGTGATTTTTTACAACACTGAGACCATGCCAGAGTGGAGAGTAAGAATGGAAGGCATGCCGCGTGTCATTGGTGCATTTATACTGAAGTAGTGCCTAAAATAACAATATCATTTTTTGTTTTAAACAAGTTTTTGCATTTTTTTTTTTGTAAATATTGCTTTCATGACAGGTCGGTTAATATATTTATAAAACCCTGTATGTAATTTTTGAAGTTGTGCCTTCACCTCCTACAATGGTGGCTCAGTTCAGATACTGCTGTATGAGTTTGTCATTCATTTTTACAAAGACTTCACTGACACATTTCAGCTATGCGTTTTGAGCATTTACATATCTTAAAGCCATGTTAACGTATTTAACAAAATTCACTTTAAACTTACACTAAAATTAATATTTAGTGTAAGGAATTGTTGACCTTGCGGTAAAACCTGGCATCTTTACTCGGTGTACATTTAGTTCTGTTGTGTATCTCATAGACAGCAGAACACAGATAATTTTGAGTCAGCTGAAACAACTTTACTTTTGTCTTTTTAAACTCCGACTAAAGATTAAGCCTTCTATTGTCTTAGAGCAAATACAGCAGGCCAAGTTTGTTGTTGTGCAGGCACACCATACAGAGGATATTGTACACGCATAACAGTACACACAAAAAAAAGTTAGAATGAGGAGAAGCATGAAAAACCCCTAACATTTTCTGTGTCTTCATCTCTAAATGGACGTTTTTGGGGAAAAAACAAAGATATTGATTATTAATTTGATGATCATTAGATCAGGAGTGGGGCCGGTGGAGGTTTGCCCGGTCATGTCAGTGGGGGGTTTCTCTGTTAATTTCACATTCCTGTGGCAGTGTGCTAGGTGCTTGCTTAGATTTGAAGTTACATTTTTTGCTGTAGAAAGAAGTTTTCTTCCAATGCAGAGTTTGTTTTTGTCACTGGGATCAAACTCAAAGTAATGTCAGTACTTTCAGGTTTTAAGCGCTGTATGGTCGTACTCTCTCCCGCACTCCATATTATCCATTGTTAATCTACACACATCTGTTGCTACCACGGGCGTCGCACACTTGTCCGCCATTGTCATGAGACGCTCACACAAACAAAATCAGGTTTAATAATGCAGTAACGCAGCGTGCTTACGGAAAAGTAACAGTAATCTAATTACTTCTTTTGCAATAGTAATCCCTTACTTTACTCATTACTTGAAAAAGGTAATCGGATTACAGTAATTACTGTAATCCGATTAGCATTACTGTCCATCTCTGAACATAATACAACACCATTACTACTACTACTACTAATTTGTTCTGCAGGAGGTTTCTTCCCATTAAAAGGGAGTTTTTCCTTCCCACTGTCACCAAAGCGCTTGCTCATAGGGATTTAATTGACTGTAGGGGTTTTCTGTTTTCTCTTTGTAGGGTCTTTACTTTACAGTATAAAGCACCTCGTCTTATTGAATTTACTGAATTACTACTTCTACTAATTATTATTACTGTTTTAATTTGTTTTGGTGAGTATTTACAGCTTTCCAAAAATAATATGAGAAAGACATGCTGAGAATCAGGTGTATCTTGTGGTTCTTGAACTCCATGCAGCTCTTTTACCCATCTCCAGTAGCTCTCTGTGGGTTTCATAAAACAAAAACTACAAAAAAACAAACAAAAAAAATAACTAGATGGATTTCAAAATGGGAATATTTTTTTTTTCATTTATCTTCACTATGGATCATCTTCTACAGTTTTAAATGTGTGTAGTTCATATTCCTAATGTTTTTACATCTGAATTACAGCTTACATCGAGCACCTGTCACTTTATCCTCTTAATCTTGTTGAAGCTGTAGAGGTGGCTACCATGGATGTATATGCATAAATATTTTTGAGTCCACCTATTGATTCAGAATTAATGAGAATTTAATAGTGTGTAAACAAATTTGTTTAATTTCAGTGCTAATGCTTAAATTATGGCTCAACCTTTAGTTAAAATGAAATTGAAACTAGCCTTTAAAAAACAAAACACATAAAAAATATTTACTATTATTAAAATAGTTTACAGAATAATTTTTAAACTCAAAGTAGGTTACTTTAATTTGATTCATTTACACAACAAGCTATTATATTTTTCATCCACATCACAATCGTTCATTTGGTAATTAAGTAAATAACAGTTAAACATTTTTGATTAATTTATTGTATTTCTATAATTTCATAAATGCAGTAAATAATAAAGGGTATTATTGAAATGAAAACACAAAGTTAAAGTAATAAATAGCCCTATACTGATAGGTTCATCTTAAATTTTAGCTTTAATTACAAGGCTTGAATATGTTTTGCGGCTCTGTACAGATTTTCTGGTCAAAAATTGCTTAAAATTACTCTCTTGATAGTAAATTTTACCAACCCCTCAACTAAATAAATTACCAAAAGGAAAAAGCATGTAAAAAGCATAAAATGTTGACTCGTAATGGTAATGCTGTAGTTTATATTAAAATATTCTAATAGGTGACCTTTTTAGCTTCACAATACAAAGAAAAAAGCAAAACACCAGACAAAAACAGCTCCAGATATTTTACACACACCAGTAAACTTATACATCAGTTTGAAAAATAAACTCTCATTTCTTGGTGGTAACCCACTTTTTTTTTTAAGTAATTACAGTGAGATTCTCATCTAGGGCTGACAGATCAGATGTCCCTTGTTCTCCACGTAGGAACAGTATTAGCCGGTATGCGCGATTCATGATTTTGATCGTAATGTTGTGTGTGTGTGTGTGTGTGTTGTTATAATTTGTGTAGGATGAGAACATTGCTTTAGACATACTGGTGAATAAGCGTCAGTGTGAGTGTAAATCCTGCAATCATTCTTAGAGCAGTAGAATCCAGATCATTTTAAAAACATAACACAGCCCAACAGGAACTTTTACAGCTGTTTCCCCACATGTTTGTCTTTTAATAATGATTTGTTGTCATCACATCAGCTGACTGACGCTCTAATTGGAACATTTGTCTGTCAGAACCTGTTCTCATTTTAAAACCACCTTCAAATTATGCAGTGCTGCTGGTAGCTGCATTGTCAGAACTGCCATCACCAGTACACAGAAGGTGCATGCACACTACATAGCAACTGTTCAGTATTGTTGTCAACTCTTGCCACAATAAGCAATGCTAATGTCTTAGCTGTACATACTATTAACTATAAGTAGTTCACCCCTCTCTAAAAACACAAGCTAATTTTAGCACCTGCATGCAGAAGACTGGAGTTTGACTGTGTTTCCTTTTCTACTTTAAACCACCTCCATTTTTTATCATAGCTTAAAACTGTAAGTCTCTATTGTATATTTATTTTTCACTGTTATTGTTTTCATGAAATAACTGACAATTGTACCGAATACATTTTTCTTTACAGTGTTTGTATCATACTGTGTATTCTTCTGTGATTAGTCACATTAAGAGTGCCTCTGCCTGACTAAATCCTTCCCTTGGAGCCATTATTGGTCAAGATCCAACAGCCTAACTGTTTATACTATTTCTATAAAGCAGTTCAGCTCATTTTGTGATATGCTCTGGTTTACTGGGTTTAGTCCTCTGTGTAAAACTGATGATTTTCAGGACTTTGCATCACTGAACAGGATTATTCAAACTTGCCAATGATGGTTCCTCCTGAAAGATTTTCCCTTTGGGCCGTTACCTGTAAATAGTGACCCGACACTTAAGGATGATTTTAGCTCTGTCATAAAATGACAAGCTAGCCAATCTTTACATCACACGCATGGGTCAAATAGAGAGCCATAATGGTTACAGCTAAATGGGTTCAGTTGCCATAGGTGATTACTCACAGGAGCGTGTGGCCTTTCTAAAAGAGCACAGTTTGTTTCGGCCAACCACAGCCGAGCAGATTAACATATTTTTCTCATCATTGTTTTTATTAGGATGGAAATGCCAGGGCTGCCCCGGTTCAGTACCTGAGGGAATCAGAACACGTTTCACACAGCGTGTCTGACAGTAGGCAGGGTGCAGGGCAGCTGTAACTAATGTCTATTAGACATTTTCAGTAAGCATAACCTTACATGCAAAAGCAACCTCTTCTTTATGCTATCTCACTGCAGAGTGCCTAATCTGTATTACACTATCAAGTTAGGACATCCACAAGAGGGAAAGACTCCCGTTCATTTAATACCTGTGATTGTTAACCACCTCCACTCATGAAACATCAGTTTGTGCAGCAGCGATCGAGCTCAGGCTGAGCTCTGTTTGCAGCTTTCTTTTAACTCCATCTCTTTCATATACTTTTCACTGAGGCAAGGAAAAGTTCAGGTTTAACAAAATCCCGCGTGCAGTTACTGCCAACCCAAAGGAAGAGATGGGTAGATGTATATCTGACAGTGACAGAGGAAGAAGCTTTTTGGCAACATCCACACAAAATCTGCACATTTTTTTCCCCAGCTGTTTATCAGAGTGTGCATGTGTTTATAGCCTGCAGGGCACAAATCTTTGTCCTCTGTTCGATACCGCTGTCACCTGAAAATAGCAACATATTCATAGAGCTAACTGATGAAGACCAAATGAAACTGAAAAGTTGCTTCCTGCTGGAGCTCTTTGGTCTCTCTTGACATGATAGCTCTATTTTACGTTCCATTTCAAAGCAAATTCTCTTCAACATATTGTAACAGAATCATATTTTACACCAGTGAAAAGGAAAAAAAGAAATTCAGCTTTTAGCATGTGGCGAGTAAACAGCAGAAGACTCACCAGCAGAGATGGGCAGTAACGCGTTACTTATAACGCGTTACTGTAATCCGATTACTTTTTTCAAGTAACGAGTAAAAAAAACCCTAAACTTCCAAGCAAGCACCGAGTGCGCTACGACGTAATGGGAAATTCACAGAGAAACTCGCGGATTCTTCAACTGACCGCTGCGGCACACCTGCACCAGGGTAAACCTCCGCCTACCCTACTCCTGCTTTACAGGTGAAAATAGAGCCAAAGGACCGCTAGTCTTTGACTTTATTTATTTTCTGCTGTGTTTTACTTGCATCTATTTGAAAGAGTGAGTGTAAACACAAAAAAATATTTTATTTTATGTGCTGGAATGTGCAGAAAATAGGTTTAAATGTTAAACAAATTTCTTCCAGTCAGTGAATGTTGCATATAATTAAAATTTTGCTTGATGCATAAAGTTAAAAGATTAAAACTAATAAAACAAGTTTTAAAAAGGGACTTTTCCATTTGATTACATTTTGTATGATGGATTATGTAGAAAAAGTAGATTGGGCTGAAAGATCTATCGCTTTATCACCTATTCAGGTTGTAAATCGTGTTTTTTTAAAAGTAACTAAGTAACTAAGTAATTAATTACTTTTGAAAATAAGTAATCAGTAAAGTAACGGGATTACTGTTTTGGGGAAGTAATCAGTAATTAGTTACTGATTACTTTTTTCAAGTAACTTGACCAACACTGCTCACCAGGTCTTCTGACATATTTAGTTATTCTGGCAATTAACCTTTCCAGTTTGCTGTTGTTTACAATGGGCAGAATAGCTTTTAAAAGATGTAGTACTTCCACCCATTTTCATCTCAGGGTGTCAGATACTGTCATTTTGCCAGAAGCTGCTGGTATCAATGAGATATGCACAATGTGTACTGTGGTGTCTGAACCTTGATGCTGTGGCCACGGCAAGAGCAAACAGTCTGTTTGAAAGAGCGATAAAGCTTGCATAAGGAGGCAGTAGGGGTTGTGGTGACATAAATCGGGAGAGTGTAAATCTGGACAACATGGTTTATAGCCCATTTCCAGAGCTGTGGAACTTTATTTTTCCTTCCTTTTCACTCACTCTTTGGTTTGGATTAAATGCACCCATTCACCCCTTAATGTTCAAGGGTATCCAGTACTTCCAAATGAGGTATTTCATAATTAAGACCAGTGTTAAGTAAAAAGTTTGTGTGGGGTGGGGTGGAAAATTTTCAAAATCCATTAAAATCTCAAACACTAGTGCTTTCTAAACTCCAGCAAAAAGCACTGAAGGGAAGTGGAGCTACCAAAGCTGCTATGTAATACACCAAAATGGTTAACACTTAGTGGTCTTGCAGCTTTTTGGCATGCTAAAATTGCTAAAATATCTTGTCTCTGTTTGAAGGCGGGTTTAGCAAATGGTCATTTGGAGGTTAAAAGGCTCTCGTTTTTCTTTGGCGCCCCATGCTTCATGTCAAAGACAAATAAAGACGCTGCAGCTAACAGCAAGGTAATTTGAAGGGGGCCCCCTCTGGATGGACTACTAATGAAATCAAATGGTAGCAGTATGCTTTAGTGCACACATAACAGCACAGTTAATCATGAGAGGCAAGCACGCACACTCCAGCTCACTGTGTCCTCATCAGGATGCAGACAAAGGTGGGATTGAATACCGTCTGTCTTTTCCGTT
The DNA here is from genome assembly GCF_051167445.1 of Perissodus microlepis. Lineage (NCBI taxonomy): Eukaryota > Metazoa > Chordata > Actinopteri > Cichliformes > Cichlidae > Perissodus > Perissodus microlepis. Next base: position 11,837,202 of record NC_140476.1, read on the forward strand.
TCTTGGTTTTCACTTTCCTCCTCTTATCATCCATCCATCCAGCCGTCCTCTTGCACTCACCCAAAGCAGCAGTTGCGAAAAACTGCAGCTGTATCATCCCCTCCCCTCCCCTCTGTCTCCAACACTAAAATGACCTTCACAAGTTCAACATGCCGGAAGAAGGGAACGACGGAATCAGAGTGGGATAAAGAGACGCGAATGAGAAGTACAGATGTGAACGAGCAGAAGGAAGTGTTTTGAGAAGGAGGATAAATAGCAAGAGGATGATGAAAAGAGTGAAAAATTATACAAGCATGATCAGAAGGAGCAAAACCCGATTTGAGTAAAGAATTGGGGGGAAAAAAACGGAGTGAGATCACAGCACGTGTACTAAAATAAATCTTTGGCCTGAAGAGCTCGATTGCCCCGCTGATCGGTCGTCAGTCACATAACATCACCTTAATTGTGCTCACATACTAATAGACAATAACCATGCATGCATAAAATACAGTGTATTTCACTACCAAACATAATTGAGTCTCTCCTGGATGAGCCGTATCCCATGTGGATGGAGTGACAGGAATTAGATTAACTGTGTCCATGTGTGTTTGACCTTCTCTTTAACCTTGTTTAGCCCTGTTTCACTGTGCTGGAGATGAACACATGATGGAGAGAGAGAGAGAGTGAGAGAGAGAGGCAGAGAAAAAAGTAAGGAGTGTTCTCACAGTGCTGCAGGCTTTACCGCATAGACTCGCTTTCCCTCTCTGACTCATCGCAAAGTCATGAAATACTAAAGCGGGTAAAGGGGGATTATTTAAAAAACTATCTTATACATTCATTAGAAAACCATGACTGTCAGCTCCAGCAAAACACCCAGCAAGATACGGAGAATCGCTCCCACTGTCTTACTGTCTCTATATCACAGTTTCACACTCTATTTTGCTCTTCCACTCTGTATAATCTTCACCTCATTAGCATTTCAAAAATCATATCTTTATGAGTCATGCATCGCAGGCGCTCTGGTGAGTTTGTCATTCCTTGGTTATGAAACCGGGGCAAGTCAGCCTCCCCATGCAAGACTCACTTCAGGGTTGGAGGAAGACGTTTCGCACAAAATTCAGAACACATGGCATGCAAATCAGGGAATATAGCTGGATGTACACAAGAATATGACAAATTAGATAAAATTGTACTGATCGCTGTATAGAAACTGGGTCACAGCAGGAGGAGCTGTATCAACAGGATATGGCACAAAATGAAGAATTCATGGAACAGATGGAGGTTCAAAGTGACAAGCAGTAATGTAAAGATGTCAGGAAAATTTTATGCAAACAGCTGATGGAAATATTCTTTTTAAGGTTTTAATTGGACTTTCACATTTCATATAAAAAGATATTATACCCTGCACACCAAACTCATTTGATCCCAGATAAAAAGAAATACTGCAGTGCAGCAATATTAGTCAAGATCACTGGAGTTAGAACAAAAATAGAACCTTCCTGACAAAGTGGAGTAGGCTAAAAGATCTCACAAAGCAACACATCATGCGACAAATCGAAAGAAACTCAGAAATTCATCTATCAGTTTTAAAGGGTTATAAAGCCATGAAGCTGTGGGACACCAGAGAACCAAGGAAAAAGCCATTATCAATTTAAATAAATTCAACTTTACAGCGTAATCAACACAAATCAAAAAAACAGTCACCTCAGGGCGTTTTGTATTGTAGGGTAAAGACCCTACAATAATAGAGAGAAACCCCAACAATCAAACAACCCTTTTAAAGCAAGCATTCTGCAACAGTGGGGAGAAAAACCTCTCGCAGGGACGGGCGGCCATCTGACCATTTCAAGTGAGGAGAGGAAGACAGGACAATGTTGTGGAAAGAGCACATAACTAATGGTTAAATGCAGAGTGGTGCATAAACACATAGTGAGTGAAAAAAAAGAGTGAAGAAGAAATACTTCTCAAGCGAAGCCCCGAGCAGCCTAAGCCTATTGCAGTGAGGCTGCTTTCCTGCTTCATGAGTTGTCACAAATGACAGGACCATGATTTCTGCTCACCAGCGGTATCTTCCAGCTTGAATGAATGTCTGATCTCCATCATGGATTATGCAAACATTTGTGCAACAGAAGGTTTCTGAAAATAATACAAATCTAATCAAATCATCTCAATTTATGAGTAAGTGAATAGAAGCACACATTACATTTTAGATTTGAAAAAGATTTTATCATTAGAAAACTAAATAAACTAAAATAATAATACAGACAAACAACCAAACAACCAGCCTGATGAGACGTTTGTACAGATGTTTGTTGAGACTGGGGATGACTGCAGGACTTTTGATACACCAGTTCAGACATTCAGTAGATATACAGGTAAAACTTGAAAAATTCATTTATTTCACTAATTCAACCTAAAGGTCAAACTAATATATAGTATAGACTCATTACATGTAAAGCAAGATATTTCAAGCCTTTATTTTTTTTTTATAATTTCGATGATCATTGCTAACAACTTATGAAAACCCCAATTTCAAAATCTCTGAAAATCTGAATATTACATGAAATCAATAAAACAAGGATTTTAAATAGAGAAATATCGGACCTCTAAAAAGTATAATAACACATATGTACTCAGTACTTGGTTTGTGCCCCTTTTGCATGAATTACTGCCTTAATGCGGTGTGGCATGGAGGCTATCAGCCTGTGGCACTGCTGAGGTGTTATGGAAGACCAGGATGCTTCAATAGCAGCCTTCAGCTCTTCTGCATTGTTCGGTCTCATGTCTCATCTTTCTCTTGGCAACGCCCCATAAATTCTCTTTGGGGATCAGGTCAAGCGAGTTTGCTGGCCAATCAAGCACAGTAATCCAATGGTCATTGAACCAGGTTTTGGGTACTTTTGGCAGTGTGGGCAGGTGCCAAGTCCTCCTGGAAAATGAAATCCAGAAAGCTTGTCTGGGGAAGGAAGCATGAGGTGCTCCAAAATGTCCTGGTACACGGCTGCGTTGACCAACACCAGCAGATGGCATGGCGCCCCAAATCAACTGTGAGGACTGTGGAAAATTCACACTGGACTTCAAGAATCTTGGATTGTGTGCCTCTCCATTCTTCCTTGAGACTCTGGGACCTTGGTTTCCAGATTCAGATTCCTACTGAACCAGCCTAAGAGACCATTTAAAGGCTCAGGAACCCTATGCAGGTGTTTTGGTTTAATTAGCTGATTAGAGTGTGACACGTTGAGTCTAAAATATTGAACCTATTCACAATATTCTAATTTTCTAAGATTTTGAATTTGAGGTTTTCATAAGCTGTAAGCCATAATCATCAAAATTATAACAAATAAAGGCTTGAAATATCTCGCTTTGCAAGTAATGAGTCTATATCATATATTAGTTTCACCTTTTGAGTTGAATTACTGAAATAAATTAACTTTTGCTCGATATTGTAAAGTTTCACCTGTATGTGCAGAAAAGAGTTTCAGAAAATAATAGAGAATAAAATTACAGGGGAAAAAAACATATGTGTGAAAATGAGAATATTGTGACTGTGGCCTTCACAAAGTGCTATGCTTGTATTCTAACACCTATTTGGAACATCTTAGATTTTAAGGCTAATTTTTAATAAATAAAGCAAAATAAAACCGAATAGAAACTAAAAACCAAATGGAAAATAAAAAGCTCCATTAACTCCAATCAAAAGTAATTTGGCTCCAAGTAAATTGCCTGTGGAGATTGCTTAAAGATAATTTATCACTTCAAACCAAATACTTTTTTTTCTTTTTGTGGTTATGGTAAAAAAAAAAAAAAAAGTTTGCTTGGATTTACATACATAACTGACTGGCCTTTGTTAGCCTCCTCCCAGTGTACTTGTAACATAGTATAAGCATTAACCATGTAGAGTGATCAGAGTAAAGATCACCCTACAGAACTATGACATGTTTTGTGCTGTGATATGCTAAACCTTTTTTTCTTTGTTTGTTAGTGCATAGATACATTTTGGATTCATTATTTAAATTGCAAAAGATGCCTTCAAGACTAAAAAGGATCCACAACTGCCTTCATTAAAAATCTAACTCACAGCCTCCATTTCATTCCCAGTGGTGTATGTATTCACAAAAAAAATGTTACACAGCAGCATGCAATTTGTGTCACTCATAGCAAAGCCAACATTGCAGAGAGCATGGTGTACATACATACATTCACATTCCACAATGACTGGGTGTGATGTGCGCTGCATATAAATACACAAAAGACTTTTTTATGAAAGAAGAATTTATTTTCCTCCCACATCTGTCCCTGAAAACACATTCATCCATGACACTTGAAAACATGAAAAAGAATAATAACATGGGGGGAAAGCAGAGTGGCTCATCATCAGAGCAACTTCAAGAAAACACTAAGACAGGATCTGTCATTGTTAACTATGAGAGGCAGAGAGAAAAGGAGGCAGCTAGCAGAACATGTCAGCAGATGTAAAAGAGAACCGCTTCCTCTTTTTGCCATTATGCGGTGAGGAGTGGCTTCTTTGAAAGGGACATCTACTTGTTAAATGCATTTGGTTTGCAAAGCTTCAAGGATTGGTAATAAATTGTAACACACAAAAGCAGTACTGCTAAGTGTAAATGAAAGCAGAATGCAATGATTTGCAGATCATTTTGTCATATGCCGTGGCTGCCTCCAGTTCCTCATGGTTCATTTTTCTCTTTCTCTTCCCTTCTTCTAGTTATTTCTCTCTCTTTCACCTTCTTTCTCACCTTGTTTTTTTGGGTGTAAGTGTACGTGAGTGGGCAGGTCTTATCATATCTGTGGCATCTTGAGTTCCAGCTGGATATCTGGCTGCTACACCTGCATTTCATCAGCACATTTCCCATCCTGAGTATTCGTGGAGCAACTCTGTCATCCATGCTTCACCAGATAGTACAGCTTCACGTTCGGCTCCTAGTTTGTTTGAATATTTACTTCTTACAGTCCTCTGGTGCAGCTGCCTGTTGCCAGTAACCTCCACCTTGAAACAAGCATCTCTGGGAAACTTACCTCTTGGAAATACTCACCTGCCAACCCACTCTCCACTGCTCGGTGTTACCTCAGCCCAATTCCCCTCAGTCAGGAATACTCCTTTGGCTTTCACTTTAAATCTCTGAACTGTGTTTGATGTCTGTGTCTGCATAATTGAGTCCACTTGTTCTGGTTCTGTCATGAACCAGACGATCTTGTCAAAACCACTGTGCAGTCCACTGTGATCTAGCTAGCCAGGAAGTGTTGTAATGTTGTACTGACCAAGTCTTAAAATTCTTAGTGGGGCATGAGCAGACAACTAATCAGTAGCTAATTGTGATGAAATATGCTACAGCCTCTGAGTATCAACCAAATTCTGTCTGAAACGTCCCCAAATATCTAATTAAAAAAGTGAAGATGCAGTTAATCTCAGCCCCAGTTCTAATTAAACCAGAGTTGTACTTCCAGTTTATTGTGAGGCTACTCTAGGTCAGAACTGTACTTTCTCAGTCCCCAAGTCCAGATGTTTAGCTGCAACTGGATACATCTTGCCCACATCATTTAACTCCATCTGGGCAGAGCTATGGTATGAGACATTGGGCACTGCTGGCTTTTAAAATCATAAGAATATCACCTACATTGAGTTTGTGTCACGGTGTCGTGTGGTTGTGGATTAATGTATATTCCTTCTTTATTGTTATTCATAGTTTTGATTCTCATTATTATGTTTATGTTATTTTCTTTGTTCTTAGGCCTTAGGTTTCAGTTTCTTTGCCTTTCCCGTGTTCCACATTTCTCATCTTGTCTCCATGTTCCCTCTGTCTCTGTGTCAAGTTCCTGTCTTTGTGAATGTTTCTTGTTTCCTGTTTTATTCTGAAAGTCCTTGTCCTGTGCGCAGTGTATCTAGTTTTGCTTCCCCTTGTCTCATTATGTCTGATTAGGCCCCGCTGTGTTTCCCTCCTGTTTCCCCATTCCCTTGTCACTGCCTCGTGTATTTAAGCCCTGTGTTTTCCTTTGCCTTTTGTTGTGTCATACAACGTCATTGCTGTGTGTTTCCCCTCGTGCTCCTGTTTAGCGTCTTAGCTTCTCAGTCCCAGCAATAAAACCTGCTGTTTTCAGTTAACCTCCCGTGTTGTGCGTCCTGCGTTTGGGTCCTACCTCCTGCCTGCCACACAGCTGAACCATGACAGTTTGTTAATAGAGTGGATTATTGACAGGCTTGTGGCTTTTATTTTCTTAGTAAGTCCAATTTCTCAGTCACTGTCCTGTCCTCTACTTAACCAGTTTTGTCTCCTAGTAGGTTTTCTCTGAACAAGGTTCAAGACTCCCTTCAACCATCCTCCCCTTCTCCCTACGTTGTGAGGCTCTTACCACGGTTAGAGAAGGAAAAATCCCCAAATCCTAGCAGAGGACCTCCCACTTATCTTTATGCTCCCTCCAGTCTCTTTAATTTGTACCTATAGTAAACACTTTCATTGACAACCTGCTGGCCTCCTGTAATTCTTGCTCACATCCAGTAAACCCAGGTCTGTATTTCCCTGTGATTGTGTCACTGAATTGTCCCTGTCCAACAGAAACAATCTGATACTGACACTATCACTGCAGAAAGGTTTAGAGAGAGCAGGGCTGCTCAACAAAACATACACATAGCACCAGCTCAGCAGTACACCCCAGGTCAGAAAGTTTGGTTATCCTTTACAGGCACTCCTCTTAGAACTGAAAATGTTCTCCCTGAGTCACTGGGCCTTGTTCCTTTGAGGAAATTATTAATCCATCCTCTGTTGGTCTGAAACTGCCCAAATCAAATTTTTATGTGAGCAAAAAGCAATTTTGGGCATTTTGTTTCTTTACATTTGTCTTTTTCCCCCCTTTCTGATCATCAACAGGAAATGTGAAGTGACATGACTCACACTCACATTGTTCCCTAACATAGGACTTTATTTCGAAGCAGTGGTGCAAGCGTTACCTCAGTGAAACACTTTTCTGCTTTGCTATCCTGCACAGTTAATGAAAGTCATGATGTCGATTAAGTGTTGGAAAATTACCAACTGCAGTAATACCATTACTATTTGTGGCAGAGTGATGGGGACTGAAACTTAAGAGGGACACAAAGAAAACAAAACAAAACCAGAGATTTTTTTTTAATTTTTTTTAGTAGATGTCAATATTTGTAGACGAGAGCTGTAGAAAACAACAGATAATCCCTGAAACATAAGTGAGAATGCTGGACTTTATTTTGAAGCAGGTGAAAATTGCAGCAACTGTATAGATAAACTGTCTCTAATTTTCCTTCATGTGCACATGATGCACTTGAAGTTATCTTTTTAGTCCTGTGCTTACCATCTCATTTAGTGCATCAACTGTGAGGCCAAATCAAACGTTTAATGAATGTATGTAAGTTAAAACAAAATTTTAGAAGCTGTCATATAGGACATGGTGCCATTGTAATTGCTATATTAAGATGCCTGACAGCCCGGGGTCAGTGGATGCTGAGGCGCATAGTGCAAAGAGGTTGCCAACTTTCTGCAGAGTCAGTCACTACAGACCTTCAAACTTCATGTGGCCTTCAGCTTAGCTCAAGAACAGTGTGTAAAGAGAGTTTCACGCAACAGGTTTCCATGTCGGAGCAGCTGCATCCAAACTTCATATCACCAAGCGCAATGCAAAGTGTTATTTTATGTATTTCACTAGCTGGGCCCACGTCCTCATTTTAGGTTTGACAGCATTTTAGTACGTAAAGGTGAATGCTTAGACATGAATTGAGCTGCGGTTTGGGGAAGGCCTCAAAGGGGACTGGCGAAGGCTCCCGGACATGGCAGATCCCCATGTACTAAATAGAAATGAAGAAGTTAAAGAATTGAGAACAAGGAGTAAGGGAGGGCGGGGCATGTAAACGAGAATGAACAGCTTGCAGAATTGGGGGAACCTATATAGATCAGAACCGTAAGGAGCGTGTTTGGAGGCGTGGTCCCGCTCCTGAAATTCCGATATATAATCTCCAATGAAAAAATAACAGAAAAATTATTTGAAACTTAAAAGGGGAAAAATCTGTTAAATTGCAGATTCATTTATTTTTGTGTGAGTAGATGGATGGGTTTGCATCTCAGCAATCTTAGGCCAGTCCGGTGGGATATTAGTGAGATGGAGCCGTTTTGTCCTTTGATCTTATTCCAGTTTGTAAATCTGTCAAAATATTTGCTTTAGATCACTACCTTTAATAAATAGCTGTTCTCTAATAGGATACCATTATTCTATCACCTATAAAAGATGCTAAAATGTTAATGTTGTTTTTCAAGTTATTTCACTGCCACCCTCCTCTACTGTTCTTTCTCTCAAATGCTGTCATAAACAGAGATTATTTTGCTTATATGACAGAAAACTTAAAAAACAAAATTAAACAGGAATATCAACCCTTCTGCATCTGCACACTCTGTACAAAGAGAAATGTGGCTCAGCTCTGAACCTACGCCTGTTGTATTGAAAAGCGGCAGTTACATAAAGATGTCGTCCACTTGTCATTTTCATCAAGTGGCGTGTTTATGTTGGGTTAATATTACTGTACCTAATCCTCTAGTTCTTGGCAGGAATGTGTCTATGCAACATACACAGTTATGTCCTCCTCCACAACACTTCAGTAATGTTGTACAAAATCACAAGGTAATCTAATGGAGCAGCAAATCACCCTCCTCCTCATGTACACTTATAGCTGCAATCACAGCATTTGGCTTGAGGCTTAATCACAAATGATGAAAAAGATGGAATTGCCTTTGAACACGCATTTCAAACCTGCAGAGTCTTACATCAAAAGTGCATAAGCCAAATGTGTCCAGAGATAATATCCTTTTATACACACCTCTGTTCAATTTACCAGGATGTGCTTTTTGATGTTTGGAAGCCTTAAGATTCAGAGCTAAATTAAAAACTCTCTTATTTTAAATATCTATATAAACAAGCTTCCATTCATTCTATCTATCTATCTATCTATCTATCTATCTATCTATCTATCTATCTATCTATCTATCTATCTATCTATCTATCTATCTATCTATCTATCCAACCAAAATGTAACACAAAAGCTTAATAAACTCATAGTGAAGATGCTCTATCACGTCTTCTTTTGGAGAAATGCAATAGATATAAATCCTAATCATATTGTTCTTTGATTATTGAATTCACTCCTTGGAGTGTGATTAGATAACATCACTCAGGGATCTTATTTTCACAGAATGTTTTGTTGCCCAGTTTTCAGCATTGTCCCTGTAGATTTCCCATGTATTCTGAAGAGCAGTACATTTGTGGATTTGAGGGTAAACACAGGTAAAGTCTGGAGATTTGCTGAGAGGCTTGAAACTGTTTGACTTGATTAAAATGCAGCATCGAGTTTTATCGATAAATCTCGGCTCTCGTTTCGTCTTTAGGATCAGCACATCACATCCTGGGAACCTTAGTGGGAGATTAGTGTTGACACAGCCTCATTTTTTAATGATTTCAATAAATAGTGTCATGAGGTATAGAAGGTAAACAGAATGTCCTTGACTCTGAGTGTGCTTTTTTTTTTTTTTTTATCTTTCTTCTCTTTTTCTGAGATTCACATTTCTGAGATTTACGAAGCCAGCAGTGTCTTCAATCAGAAGTCAACAATCAGAAGAACCAAGATTTTCTGCACAGAATTTGTGTCTGTTTTGTTACGCTTTTATTCAGCCAATATTGTATTGGTCATTAGCACCCATTCTGTTTGAAACAAGCCTCTATTTTAGCTCCTCCACCTCAGATGTCACCTTTTAGGTAGCTGTCTTCAGAGTGGCTCACTGTCGCAAACATAAGATCAGCTACTACTCTCAAGTTAAGTGATTTAACAAACAGTTTTGCATAAACTGTTAAAGAATTACAGACATTTTTTACACAGTCTCCCATTTTCAGAGGTTCAAAATTAATCAGAAAAGATGAATTTAAATTCAGAGACTTAGAATATTTGGATGAAAAAAAACTTTGCAGCCCATGTTTACCTAAAGTTTACAGCCCATGGACATCGCCAGATGTAATGTTTTCTCCCTTGTGATATCTGCACTAGACCTTCAATGGTTTGCACCTTGTGGTAAACTCTTGACTTCATTAGATGTTGTGAGTTTGTTTTTCTTAATTATGTCAATAATTCTGTCATTTATTGCATTCTGTGGACTTTCAGGTATTTTGGTGTTGCTGAGCTTGTCAGTGGATTCATTTTCTTTTCTTTTACTTTTTTTGCTGATTTGGGCAAAGCTTTTGCTACATCTCTGATAGGTTTACTTGAGTTTACAGCCTGATGACGGCCTACTTCACTCGCACTAACTTTGTCTTTAGGACTCATATATATATAATTACAGTGAAAAGCTATAAAATACAAATTCAAAACTTTGAATCAACTCAAGATATTATGTATGTCCTATTTCTCACAAAGAAGGACTCATCTGGCCATGAAAGGGTTTTTCCAATTATTGTTGAACCTTTAAAAATTATCGCAAATTCTTTGTAAACCTGTTGAGTTAAAGCTGAAACTCTTCACTTTAATCACATATTGATTTACAATCCACCATGGTTGTGTACGGAGGCAAAGCTACAAAAACTGTGTCTTTACCTCAAACGTTATGGAGGGCACTAGTATGTGCCTGACATGATCATTTTGAGGATACGGTCCATCACTGACATCATACAAATCCAGGAGAAGAAAAAAAATTACAAAACAAAGCACTTTGGGCCATCTGGAGCTAGAGCTTTCATCACATGATTATTGCTACACTGACCTCATTATTTGAAATTTTGACCAAGTGTATTACGAGTCTGCACCAGTGTAATAGTATATATGAGAGAAAATAAGAAAAAGTATAACAAGTCCTCCTTAAGTCAGTAATTGGTTCCCAGTAGATCAGTTGGAATTATTAGTCTGCTTGCCTATCGATCCTGCTTATCGGTTCCACTTACGTTTGCGCAACAATCAGCTGATTTTAAGTATTGTGTGCCGGAGATGCAGTCTACAGTGCGGATATGAACTTTTATTTTTAATTGCAGTAAAGGACGAGAGCACAATGGTAAAGTGCAAACTGTATCCAGACAGAAACAACTGCATAATGTTGCTAACACTACTTCAGCTCTTTGCAGGCACCTGCACAGACAACATGCTAACGTTAAGCTAGCCAAGGACCCAAAGTCTGAACTTTAGTAAAGCGCTATACAAATACAGGCCATCTTTAACAGTAGCACAGTAGATGAGTAGTCAGGCTACTCCAGACACTATTTCAACACATTCATGTTTCTAAAGTAGAATCATTAGGACAGGGATTTGTGTTGCCGTGTGGGAATGTTGCCTATGGGTTTATTTTTTTAAATGTTCATTTCGAGACAGGCGGGTTTCAGGTCTTTTTACACAGAATCGCCAAAGTAACGTCACTGGTATTGTAATGAATTACTTTCTCCTGGGAGTAACTAAGAAATATACTGCATTAGTTTTAAGAAAAGTGTTCTGTGTGTATATGTGTAATACATTTTATTTTGAGGAAAAACCCCAAAGCTGATCACAACAAAGAAGGGAAAGCTTTCAAAGTATACTGAAAACCCACTCTGATGTGAATCCAACTACACTAGGTATCTCTTGGAGCACATCTTGCCATGACACACACACACACACACATTCAGACTCACAAGGTGAAATCAATAACATCCACGTTATTGCAGTGGATAAAAAATCTCTCCCCCCACCCTTTCCACTCCTCCACTACTAATATATTATTCAAATTAAATAAGAATCAAGCCCAGAAAAGGGAATTACTTTGAAGTCAAACAATTGCACTACTAAATAGCTTCTTCAAAAACTAGCTTGCGCCCAGGAGCTCAACCCAGCTTCTACAGTAAAACAGCATCTTATTCTTCAGAAGTTTATTTATCAGCTGTTTTGAAGCTAAGCAGCAAGATGCTACAAACTATGAAAGTACTAACACTGCTAAAAGCTACAGTCATATTAACACTAAGCACACTGATATTATCTTAATTAAGAAACTGATTAGCAGTTAAGCACCGATAATCAAATGCACATGAATTAATTGATCATCAGCATGTGTGAGCACCTCTCTTAAAAGCAGATGTTTTGTTAGTTGGTGGTCTGGAGCATTCAGGTGTGTGTTAACACAATACCAAGGAGGAAAAATGCCAGTGATGATTTTAGAGAAGCAAATGTTACACCCATCAATCCCTAAAGCTTTAAACACCCACAATCAACATCTCAGACTCTGCAGGTCCTAGTTATAATGTTAAATGCTAAGGTTCATTACAATAAAATTAGAAAAAGACAAAACAAATGGAGATATTTGGCCATAATGAACAGGATCACATTTTGTAAAACCAAACACAGGATATCAGCACAAATACCTTGTATCAGCTGACAAGTATGGTGGTGGAGGGGTAAGGATCTGGACTGTCAGTTACAGGACCCGGGCACCTTGCAGACACTGAGTTGACCATGAACTCCTCCATATGCAAAAGTATCCTTGAGCCTTATGTGAGGCCATAGGAGAAGTTGAGTCATGATTGTCAGCAGAGCAGCTGAAGGTGGTTCTACAAGCTGCAATATAATGGGGTGTCTTTTTCACATGGCTGTAAGTAAAATTTGAAAAAGGGACGTGGATATCAGAGTAACTTATTAGGAATGAGTGCAGGATTACTGTCAGCAGTCAATCAGCTACACATTTCTCTAAATGTTTTGTGAAAAAAAGTTGTTAAGGCTACTGTATGTGATGTTTAAGCTGCTTCTCTCCAGCTTAGCCCAGACACTGAACAGCATTTTAGTGAACGGATTGTAATGAATCTAGCTGCTCTGCAGTGAAGCCCATACAGTTGCTGCAATAAGCAAGAACTACATTTCCATGTATAAGTAGTGAATGTGCTCAAATTAAAGATATTAAGCTTAAAGAAGCATTAAAAAAAAATGAAACTAACATTTTATCAAAGAAAAAAGGCTTTTATTATGATTTCTTATGATTTTATAAGATTTTTATCATGCATACATAAAGGCACAGTAATGGTTACAGCTCCTGAAATTGTAGTTGCTGGCACCCACTTGTCATACAGTATATTCACAGGTTCTGTTTCACATAATTTAGCCATTAGAGGTTGAAAGGCTGTTTTACACAGTGTGAAACTTCATTTTTCTTTTAGTATGGTTCTGCACTTTGGACAGGAAGCACACACACCACTACCTCTCTGAAACAAACAGGTCCATTATCATCATAGAGCAGATCCAACACGTCTGATGAAATTCATTATATGAGTCCATGAAGATCACAGCGAACCATTCAGCAGAGAGGTTGAAGAGATGAAACAAGAGGGAGATGGAGACATTGCAAACAGCACTGTCATCATATCTCTCTTGTGTCCAATTATTGCTACTGGCTCTGTCACCGACTCCTTTAATAATTCCAAATTTATATCCAAAATGTTCAAAGAAATGTGTTTTTGATGAGCAGTAGTTTGCTCAGCTTTTTTCCCCATAAGGGCTTATTCAGCCAGGGAAAGTGAAAAAACTCAATTCATCATGGAGAAACTCTTCCTGCAGCTTTGTGCTGTGTCTTACTTTCCCATAAACACACAAATACAGGCATGAATGTGCATGTACATATGTATAAACACACACACACACACACACACACACACACACACACACACACACACACACACACACACACACACACACACACGGAGGGATGTGTGAGAAATGTGAAAAAGCTTATTCCAGGGAAACCCATCTGATATCTGTTTCAGTTATTACCATAATAATTGGCACTCCACTGCACAGAAGAAGAGCCTGGCAGACTAGGATAGAATAATAACTAGATATGAGAAAGGAGGGGGCACTGCAAAATATACCAGTCATAACGAGTCTTATATTCTCTTTTTTTCTCCTAAAATTTATGCCCAGTGGGCTGCAGTAATTCTTCATCATTTCAATAGATTTCATCGGATTTGTTTTAGGATGTGTGAAAAAAGGGGGCTGTAATTATTTTAAAATGAGTCATAATGAAGGAAAATGATACTTATTTAAAGAAATTTATGGAGGAAAAACAACAAATGAGAGCATGATCAGATGATCAGTGGCGATTTCCATATTAATTTTTCAGTGTGACAGAGAGATGAGCAGGTAATGCCAATGAGCATCTGTGGAGTACACGCAGGGATGCTTGGTTTCATGCTGCATGTGCTTCTGCTCTCCTGGCTGACAGCCATGTGAATCTCTGCTTTACTGGGATTTTTCCGCTGCCATGTCTCATAAAGTATTTTTATTGCTTTATATGAGGTTCTTCTTTATGTTGGAAGAGCTTTGCTTTGTATTTTTCTCCTCTATATCCACAATTGATTTTGCTCCAATTTTTGGGATACAGTACAAAGCTAGAAGTATGGGGATAGTATTTCCAAATAAAATTTATAAAATCATTGCTAATCATTAGTCATTCACAAGTGTTTTCTTTAAAGATGCTTTGTTGGGGGTGACCAGAATGAGCACATCGGAAAGACAGCTCAGGTTGAGTACTTTGGAGACAAAGTTAGATAAGCAAGGCTGAGATGGTTTTGGGAATGTGCAGAGGAAGCATTTTTGATATATTGAGTAAAGCTCATTGAATATGGTGCTTCCAGGCAAGAGGATAAGAAATAAATATCTCAGAGGAGATCCATGGATTTAGTGAAAGAAGACATGCAGAGGGATGGTGTGACAGAGGAGGATGCAGATGATCTGCTGTGGCAAGCTCTAAAAGCTGAAAAGGAAGAAAAAGGAAAGAGAAGAGGAAGAGTGATCTGTTCTGCCACACTCACACTCTTGGTTAGGTGTAAATGAGAGAAATTTTGCATGCAATTATTCACACTAGTTTTAAAACATAGTTATAGCTTTTAACAACAGCAAGAAGAAATTATCTATCAAGTCTGCTGGAAACAACCCCAGGAAATAACATTAGATGAGATAATAGATAATACAGCTTCTCTGCCATAATTAAAAAAGATGCTTCCAAAGAAATATCTAGTTAAAAATAAGTAAGAAAGACCTCCGACACTCACTGGAATCTTTCATGCAGTATGCTGTATGTCTGTGTAAAGGTAAACGTCACATAAGGCCTGACAAGTGACACATTCTGTCTTCTTAAATGCTATCCTTTACTCACACCTTTTGCAACTTCTGATCAGTTTCTATTACCTGCTGTGTTTTAGGATAAAGAATTGTTTAACTTGACCCCAAAGAATCGATTTATTACCTCCCTGTCAAAGGAACAAGATGACTTGGCTGAGACTGAGCACCATGGATTTATCTGTAAGACACCAGGCATTTGAATGACAGCTGCAGTACGTGCTATTGATTCAGCAACTGGAAGGAGACTGCTAATGCTGCGTGGGACAAGTTGCAAATAATTTCATCATGTAGGAAGAAATCCCACAGATGGCATTGTAGTCATTTGGCAGGGAAACCTTGAAGGTGAACAACCCCCACTTTTCAAACATCCTCAAGTCACGATCAAACATTTGGCAATTAAAAACACAGATAGTTGAGCTGCAGGCTTATCTCTATGCTCTGTCTGGTTCAAAAAAATATACTATTATGGTCACTGGGCAGCAGCTACAGTGAGCAGGTGGAGGTTTACACCAAAGTGCTTTATGGCTCCAGGCTGCTGCTGCTGCCGCTTCGCCACCCCGTTGAGAAATTAAGGAGGTAAGGAGGAGAAAGACAAAAAGATGGACTGTTGGCTGGCTTTTGTTTGTGTTGGCCGGTTTCCTCCAAGGTCAGAGACAAGATGGTGCATGACTCATAGAATTAGTTTATAAATCATTCAATGGTTGATGAGATAAAAGCCAATATCTGGAAGCAGTTTCGCATATGAGCTATCATATCTGCCACAAATACATTAACAAACAACTAATTTGGAAAACAGATTGTGAGAAAACAGTACTGTCTGAATATATTCACAGGTGCATGGAGGAGGATTGGGGAAGGCGAAGGTCAGGATTTGTGTTCTACACCATCGGTCCCCAACCTTTTTTGCACCACGGACCGGTTTATGTCCGACATTATTTTCACAGACCAGCCTTTAAGGTGCTGCGGATAAATACAGCAAAATAAAACCAGTACCAGTACCAAAAAAAAGATAAAATAGTTAGGGCTAAAGATATTAACTCAAACAAGTGGCTGAAGGGCTATTAGTATGAATTTATTTGATGAAAGGTGCAGCATGGCCCTGTTTGAATGTGGTGTTAAAAAGCATCAATCTTATCGCATGTGGTCAAGACACATAACCATTTACACCTGTGTCTGTCATGTGTGTCCAAGTGACAAGTGACAAGGACAAGTGACTGCTTCAGATTTTTATTTTATTTTTTATTTTTTTTAACTTCCAGTAGAAGGTTAAAGGGCCCTGTGCAAAGAAAAACTAAATGTTTCACTGGACATGTCAGCGCAATATCAGCTGTTGGCATAAGAAAGATTTTTGCAATTTCCAAGAAGGACGAGGACGAGAATAATAAAGAATGCTATGTCAAAAGCTTCCCAGACCATGTGGCAAACTGCCATTTCTTTATATTTTGGTTTCAAGGAGCCAGACTTTCCTTTAGTTTTTTTTTTTTAAATTACAAGAAAGAATAAAGCATTCTTATTTGGATTTTTGCTGCTTTTACACATTTTTCTTCCAGCTCAATCATCTCACCATTTTCAGAGGAACATTTTTTTTTTTTTTTGCTTTTTTTCAAGCCACTTAACGTTGACCTCTGAATCATTCAAGCTTAAAAAGAGACACAATCAAAAGGGATGTCTAGCAAGTAGGGATGGGTACCGGTATCCGGTGCCGTTATTTATTTATTTATTATTTATTATTATTATTTATTTATTTATTTCGGTGCTTTTTTTTTTCCTGAGACGTCATACACTTTGGATTCTAGCCAATCATTTTACCTTTCCAAAGATAGTAGGCGGGCCCAGGTACGTACGTTCTTTTAGAGCAGAGCTACAAATTAAAAATGCCCAAGGCGAAGCGGTCAAACGTCTGGCTGTACTTCACAGCAAAAGATGCAAACTCAGCAGCCTGCAACAAGTGCTTTAAGGTGATACTGTGATACTGTCAAAGGAGGTAACACCTCGAATCTGATGAAACACCTGGCGACACATAGCGTTTTTTTAAAAGCCGAGAAATGCACCGTATTTGATAGCTTGCTGCGAGACCTCACACCGAGTGCGGGTGTGCTGCCTGTTATCGGACCCGGAGTTAGCAACATTTCCCAAGAACCCGAAGAGTAGAGTCCTGGCCCCTAGTCCTGCCAGTGTAGCAGAAGTGATGACAGATGATGATGGCAGCAGCAGCCGTTCTTCTCTGCGTGAGTAGCTTAATGTTGTTCGTGTGTAATTTATGTTGAGTAGGCTAACCACGTTATTAAATTAATGCACGTAAGGTGAACTAGCAAACACCGTCGTAGATACATGCGGCTGTCTTCTTGTTTGATGGCAGATACTCCCTTCACCCTGGCCAAAAAGGCTAAAATGACCAAAGAAAAAAAGGGAAACAGTTAAACATGAGAGGTTTTTGGACAAAGTTTGTGTTTTTTTTCCCATTGTTTAAGCACTGCTTCCAGCCAAGAGTGATACCATATATGCCCTGTAGCTGTTTGTGTTCTCCATTCTTTAAGCACCGGTTTGAGCACCGTTTAAGCACCGGCACCGTTTCAAAAGTACCGGTTTGGCACCGGTATCGGATAAAACCTAAACGATACCCATCCCTACTAGCACGTAGAATCTACTTATCAGCCAGTGGTGTTAGGATCTTGATGGATCGTGATGGAGCCATGAATGCAGAAACGTACTGTTAGACTTTTATCCACCATGCACTATGTGAAAAGCATCTGATTGGCATTGGCTTAATTCGTCAATGATACACTATCAATGCAGTAAAAGATTACCTGGGTAGAAAAACACCATCAGTCAGCCAATATCCAAGGCTCTGAATGTCCTTCAAGAAGCCTGGAGAACTATTCCTGAAGACGACTTAAACGCATGAGAAGAAAGCCCCCTAAGAGAATTCAAGCTGTCTTTAAGAATAAATGTATTCATACAGCATCATATATTTCTTTTCAACCTTTCTATAATCATACAAGCATGTATTCTTGCACATATTTCATTACATTTCTGCACCCTAATTCCAATTTTCCAATGAGAAATATAAAGAAATGATTGGTGAGTCTAGATTTTTGCACAGTACTGTATATTTGAGGCTTAACAAATGTGATTAATGCACTTATTTCCTCATCAAATGTTTCATTTCGTATTACCTCCTTTTTTGCATCAATATCTTCATTATAAAAAGTTATAATCCATGTTACACCTTTGTTTAGTGAACAGGGTTGTCAGGAGAAGAAATGTAACTGGCTGAATGCGCTTAGGCCACTAAGTGAGGGATGTAGGTGGTTCTGATCTCCAGGGGCCAGAAAACACCCAGCATACTGTTTACTTTATTTAAATCCATCCAGCAGCTGCGTCGCATTTGGTGTCATCAGGCTCACATTACCCGATAACAAGTTAGCAATATTGCTCCTTGCTTTTGCCACCCACCCTCCCACTCTGGGAAACAGATCCTAGAGGTGTTGATGACTGAGAGATGACAGACTGAATTGTGTTAGCTTGTGCTGTTGCTAGTCTTCCCCCACATCTTCCTCACATCCTTTCTCCATGTCTGTCTCTTTTCTACTCCGTTTGTCATTATAAGATGATATTAGCCTGCTAATTCAGTCCAGGTTTATCATGATACATTATTAGGTGCTCACAGTCACACGAGTCACACCTTCCTTTCTTTTTCCTCATTTCCTCAATTTAGCATGACCTTCCCATAGCTGTCTAGCCAGTATGTCTCATTATTGCACCACAGGGGGCTGAAACACACACATCAGGATGGTGAAATACACACACACATGCAAATCATAGATAATTAAAGTGAGTAATAATGACAGGCACGCACAAGCAAATCAAATATCTTGTTGTTCACGTGTATCTACACACGCACACGCACACACACACACACACACACACACACACACACACACACACACACACACACACACGCAGCTGCACAGGATTGATGACTGACAGGAAAACTCTGGAGGAAAAAAAGGTCTAAAAAGTGAGACAGCATGAAGGCTTTGTAGATTTATGTATGAAGACAGACACAAAAACAGAGAACATGGAATCTGCAGCAAAATGGAAACTAAATAAATAGGAAACAGTGACATATCAGATTAGCTTTAAAGTTTGTTTGCATGTGGTCAGAAATCTCAAAATGATTCCCATGATGTTATTGACAGAGCTCTTTTTCTGCTTCACACATAAATGCAAATAACTTAAACTGCATAATCAATTTTTCATGAGTAAATTTCTTCTTTAAGACATTTACTAATAATACTTTTATTATTTATGTGTGCTGAAATCACCAAAATAACCCAATGAAAATACATAAATAAATGGCCTGTATTTGTATAGCGCTTTTCTAGTCCCTAAGGACCCCAAAGCGCTTTACACAACCAGTCATCCACCCATTCACACACTGGTGATGGCAAGCTACATTGTAGCCACAGCCACCCTGGGGCGCACTGACAGAGGCGAGGCTGCCGGACACTGGTGCCACCGGGCCCTCTGACCACCACCAGTAGGCAACGGGTGAAGTGTCTTGCCCAAGGACACAACGACCAAGACTGTCCGAGCCGGGGCTCGAACCGGCAATCTTCCGATTACAAGGTGAACTCCCAACTCTTGAACCACAATCGTAAATAAAAGAACACTTTTTAATCAGAGTGTAGCATCAAGCCAGTTACACTTCTGGGATATTGATTGATAATTACTGTATTTGTCTCAAATTTCCTTGAGATTGGTCCGCCCATTAAGGAGAAGATTGGGTACATACAGATATGTATACATACAATCATGATAGCAAAAGATAATTATTACTTATACTAGTTATTGCTTATTATTAATCATAACCCAGAATGACTTTCTTCACATTGTAGCTGCATTTGCACTGCAATCTTTCCCACTGCTTTAAAACTTTCCACTGTTAAAGCACACACAGGGGTTCGTTGTGGGTTTCAGTTAAAATGTGGACTGAGAAACAACACAAACCTTAATGATTTTATTAAATGTAAGGATTCAGTTGCAAGATTTCATCAACTCAAACATTTCCTCTGATTGACAGCTAAAAACAAGTACATGCAAAATCATTGTGACTGTAGCTGTCATGGTCTAGGCTGTGCCTCTTCCTCTTTCCTGTTTCCTATTTTCCCTGTTTGTCTTGTTTTCTCTGTCCTGTTTGTCTCTCTTGCGCTTTCTCATATTTGAGCCATTCTCCAGTCAAGCCCTGCTGTATTTATACAAAGCTTTACTGTTTATTCCCTTCAAGAGCTCTCATTGCCTGCCAGCCTGGTTGTAGCACACTGGCTAACTTTATCTTATTTGGAGCTGTGTTTTATATACCAGTCCTGAAATCCACTGGTTCTCTGTGTTTAGTGCTTCAGTGTTTGCCTTGCTCTACCCAGTTTGCCAGCCATCAGCCAGGCTGACACCACACCTCATTTCTACCTTGAAAAAATGTTCTAAACCTCTTAACTCTACCTTTCAATAACATTATTTTTTGAGGTGTTAGTGGTCCAAAAGTATTAACTACACTTAACAGTAAATTTTTATTTTATTCTTCTTCTATCATTTATTTGTTTCTACCAATGCACAAAGTGTAGCACACAGCACATCCCTTTTAATACAGCATTTTCCAGCATCAGCTAGGAACAAAGGGACTAATATTCATCCAAGTAAAGAAACTTGAGGATGCATGCATCCTTAGCAGTTGATGCTCCGAAAACTTGGCATACCACTAGCTTTTGATTTTTTTTCCATGCAAGAAAGGAATGATGTATGGATGAACAGCTTGCCAAGCTATTCAATCCATTTAGATACAATGACGTGAAAGATCCCAGCACATTATCAAGGTGGAAAACTAATTTAACCATGCAATTCTGACTGTGCTGCCTGAGACCTAATGTGGTTTTCGCATGTCATATATCATATCATGGCTACTCTCCTGGTGCTAACAAACTGCTTTCCTGTCATCCAGCTGTTGCTAGTCTTGTGAAATATTCAGATATTTTTTGTTAAATTGTTAAAGTAGATTTAATTTGAAAATATATATATATTTGTAATTTCTGTTAATTTCTTCTCTTGTGGCATTTTTTCCAGTCACATATAAGGATACTACTTTGGCACCAGTGAGAGACACATGAAAGATAAAAAAAAAGAACTGGGACAGTCAATCAAATGTTTTCACACTTCACAAGCATACAGCTAAAGATAAAATGGCGTAAAAGCATACAGGCTTTGATGTGACCATACTGTACTGGCTCTAAAGTCCTGGTGTGGGGGTGGAGATGGGGTCACTGTCAGAGGTAGAGCTTGTGTTCACACGATGACAAATTGTCTCTCCAGCACACTGCGTGTTCATGCAGTGTCACTCATTTGTCTCCTGAACGCTGCCCACACAGACACACGCCCATGCTGTTAGGTCCCGAGACAGCCTTGATTGTGTGTGTGGGTGCATGTGTATGTGTGTCACTATAATCTAATGGCTATATCGACCTAAAGGCCAAGGACACCGCAGCTCTCCCCACCTAAACCAAATGGCTTCTTAATAGGTGGTACTTTTCCTTCTTCCTTTCATCCAGAGCCGTTACCTCTCTCCTTTCCATCTACCGATGATCTCCTCTCATTTTAAGATTAAAGAAAAGAGGATTGCCCCTCCTTTTCTTAATCTCCTCAATTTCTGCATAATCGTCTCTTCTTAAAGTTCTGTATAAGTTAAAAAGGAAAGACGTGGGGAGTGAAAGCTGGAGATCTCCATGTTGTTAAGGTACTAAAGCACACACTCCTACACAAACATTCACACCATACACGCAATTTAAAGAAGTGTCCGGTCAAATCTGCACTTCCTTTATGCGGGAGATAAAACAAGGGCTGAACTTTTTAAGCTTAACCCGACAGAGCTGCACGACAACACAAAATATGCAAATCTATCTGATCAGTCACCAAACCTGCTGGATCCTAGGAACGATGTAAGAATAGCAGAGGTAACTGTCCTGTGGATACACCACGAGTGAGTGGGTGCAGTTTATCCTGCCTTGGGCACACTTCACTCAGCCTTCTCCCTGGGCTAAACCAAATGGAGTATTTTCAGTACGGTAAGAAACCATCAGGCAGGGGCAGACAACTGCCTGTGATCCCAAGTCAGTGTGTGGCCCCGGAGGGCTGATAGAATTTAAACTGAAGCAGTGACAATGTGCAAAATTTGCAATGACACAAGGAGAGACCTGACCTAGCCAAAGAGTCACATCTGATTCTACACACTCCCATTGCAAGTGGCTATAATGATTCTGTTTAAATACGCTTAATGATAACAATGAAAGCCACTCAGTGAAAATATATGGGAGCAATGGGAGTTAAAAAAAGGAAGAAGAAAAAAAGAAGAGGAGGAAACAAAGCAACACAGTGCTGAATGGAGCCGATAACAATGATTAAATATAATGCTAAATGCTAAATTGCTGCTGCTCTGGTTTTAAATGTGGTGACACAACGGACATCACTTTACTTCTTTTGTATACTCTGATGTTTAACATTACTTGAGTGAGCCCAGCTCTGCTGGCCGTGACTTGACCGAGTTGAGAGCACAGTATTTTTGTTTGTGTTAGATTATTTCTGACATAATGGTGATGACATTGGTTGGAGGGAGCCCCTGTGAAATTTTGCCCTTGGACTATAGAGAATTGCCGCTGACTAGACTGTCAGAGATGATAATTATGGAAATATTCATGTGTACAAAATGGTTTGTGTGAGTCGTCTGTATGAACCCTACAGTGCATGCTTGTAGTTTCTTAATGAGACCGCTGGAGTTGGTTTTATATTTCTTGACAGCCTAGGAATATTTCTAGATATACTGTACAGTGAAGCAGTGCTGAAAATTATAATACTGCAGGCCACAAGCAAAACCACAAATTGATGTGCAAGGTCTGATGTGCCTTATTGGCTTATAGGTCTTATGTTTTCCTTTATAATAGCAATTTGCTCCAACACAGCAGAACTCTGGTTTGACAGATGAACATGCATAACCACGTGTTGCTCCCGACCTGAGGTACCACCTTGGATTTTGTACATTATGGACCCTTCCTCTAAAAACTTCTGTTTGCTTGTAGCCAATAGCTAGTAGCTGGTAATTTCTCATCACCAGAAATGATCCTCAACATGAAAGTTGGATCAGTTTGACACAGAAATTGATATTTGCTTATTGCCCAAGTCTGAGATGAAAGTGGCTCAGAGATGCAAACAGAGATAAGCTGGAAGGGGAAATCAGACTAATTTTGTCTTTTACAACTTCAGAAAGAATTTACTTACAGTTGTATATTTTAGTGTCTGTGTTTCAGTAACTACAATATAAAGTGCTGCAAAAAGATATTAGCCCTTTACATGATATATTAGCTTTTTTGCATATTTGATGATTTTTTGATACCTAATTGTTTTCAGATCAAACAAATGTTAATATAAAACAAAGATAACCAGAGTAAATGATGAATTCTGTTTTCAAAGGCAAAAAGCTACCAACCAAAAGAGTAATTGCCCTCTAAACCTAATAACTGGTTGAGCCGCCCTTAGCAGCAAGAACTACAATAAAGTATTTGTGATAACTGCCAATGAGTCTTTCACATCACTCCTCTTTGCTAAATTGTTTTAATTCAGCCACACTGGAGGGGGTTTTGAGCGCGAACAGCTTGTTTAAGGTCACACCAAAACTAATCAATTGAAATTAAGTCTGAGTTTTGAATAGGTCACTCCAAAACCTTTATTTTGTTTTGGCTTTTTTTGAGTCCATCTTCTTTTTGGTTACCAGTGGTTTTGTTCTTGAGCTTTTTGTTCAGTCTCTTATTGTCGTATCATGAAAAAGTGACCTTAACTGAGGCAAGTTAATGGTAAATGGACTGGTTCTTATATAGTGATTTTCTACTCTACCATGTCTCATTTACTAATTCATACACACACTCGTACAATCACTTCTTTCCAAAAGTGCTTTCTGTCAGTTGGATGAATGAATCAGGAGAAATCAGCCCAGACTAGAGCAGCCAGGGATCAAACTGTCAACCTTCCAGTAAGTAGATGACCTGATCTATCTCCAGAGCTACAGCCACCCAAAGTGAGGCCTGCAATTCTTTTGAAACTCATTTTTTACATAGAGCCATGTAGATAATAAATGAAATCATCATTTAAAAATCATGTTTTTCAGTTACCTTTATTATCTTTGTTTCTTTGATGATCGGAAACATCAAGTGGGACAAATGTGCAAAAGAAAGGGGGCGAGTACTTTTTCACTATATTGATATGGTGTAGCTGTCTGTACCCTACAGACCAGCTTTCATCATATTTATACTGGCAACTTGAAGAAAGTCTCTGAAGTCCTCCAACCACCATCAGCGGCTAGGTGCTGCACCACCAGAGGAAAACAGTCATCTGTTGTCTTCACAGGTTGTTAATTAATTTCAGGATGGGGTCTAATCAGTAAAGTCTCCTGCGTAAATTCTTCACTCTCATGCATTTTCACTCACACACTAACAAACTTTGGTGTGACATCTCGAGGATGTGAAAATCTCATTTATACAACTTTGGTTTTAATAGCACAGTACTTATTTTTCCTTCTGAATTTTCTGCACCAGGACACACGGATCAATGAACTGAAATTTTGATCATGTTTTTTGTGACATGTTCAAGTCCAGGGCCTTACGGTGCTTTACTACAAAACAATTTATAAAGCGATAAGCTATAAAGTGAAAAGTGGTGTTTTTGTTGCGATAAATAACTGGCGGGCAATAACTTACAAGAAAATTGCTCTGTCAAAAATCCATCATAGATAAGCAGGAAAGGAATTGTTTTAAAGGATTTCATTTAGCAGGGTAGGAAAACAGAAGAATAACATTGCGCAGAAACACTTCTCAGATACTGAGTCCTGTCCACCACTGCACAACAGCCCGCACAGATGAAAGGTTACACAAAATGAAGAGATGGTAGTTTGCAACAGACAAATGTAGCTTAGGTTGAGCTCCTCGAAACGAAGCCCTATTTAAACTGGTAAGTTATACTTAGCGACTGTTTCTTAGCAGGCTAATGATAGCTCATGTTTATTTATCTCTTTTCTCTGGAATCTATTCATCTACAGAAGGCTGTTGTTTTACTGTGAAAGAGACTGTTTGGTGAAAGATTAAAACAGGTGGCACAACCACAACTGCTATCACATTTCCTAAAACCTGTGATTTTTTTCATCTCCTTATCTCCATTTTTGTCTTTTAAATTGCAATTATATGCCTAGATGTGTTTTATTAATGTGAGAGCAGGCCTCTCTTTCTTTGTATCAGTGGAAAGCTGCCATGTGCCTGCTTGGACAGAGCACTAGCTAACGACTCCATGTGTGGGCCTCTTAGGCACTGTGCAAAGCTGGAGAGAACCTTTTAGAGCACCTGGTGTCTGAAAGGCTCAAAAGTCTCATCCAGAGCTTGGAAAAAGTGTAAATACACTCAAGACGCACTCAAAGAGGATTGAGGCGCAAAGTAGGGTAAAATCCATTCAATCAGATGGTGAAAAGCTTCTTTTTCTGTACTGTAACTACGTCAGGAAGTGGCTGCTTGGAAGCACCATCTGTGGGGTTTGGCTCATCGGTCCCCTGTGATACTGGTAGATGAAATTAGTTGCTGTTCTACCTGTCTCGTTAAAGTGACAGGACTGAAAAAGCCCCTAGTGATTTCAGCACGAACATACAGATAGCAGACAACCCGCTGTAGCCTTAATGATCTCAGTGGGATCTGCATGGCTGAGAGAACAGTGTGAATGGCAGCAGAGGATAGTGTGAAACCTTTGTAGCAATGATTAATTTATCAGTTAGTTCACAGACACTTGTTGGATTTCTACCTGTTACTGCTAATTGTCCTACTTTTGCAAATAAACTCTAAGTCATTCTTTTTCACAACTTTCAAAATGATGACACAGATGCATTAATGCCACCTCTGGAAATAAGATGGGCCAACTCTCATTTAAATGTAGCCTAGAAACAAAAAGTAAAGTATGGACTTTGCCTAATTCTCCCATCTTTAGCTGTTTTCAGGCATGTCATGAGAATCGAGTCTGCATTTTAGCCCAGGGAAGTTTAACTACACATTTAATCCCTGTGATAGTTTAATATAAGAAAAAAAAGTGCAGTTCCAGCAGTCTGCCCCTGATTTTTTCCTTCACATTGTCTAAAGCTGTCTAAGGGGCCAAATTGGAGTTTTAGGAAGGCTAATTCTGTCCCCCGAGCCTCATGTTTAGGGTGAAGGGTGGTGTCTATAGGGTGCAGGAGCTAAGATAAGATGCATTGCTCCCACAAATTTGTTGTCAGTCCTGTTCATTACAGAAGAGGATTAGGGTGACTGAAAAAAAAATGTGGTGGTAGGGGTGGCTGTGATCATTAGGAATTTCATTTTCAGGATTCTGATTAAAAAAATTCCAAATTCAGACTTTTTTCTGAGAAAATTTTCCAAAAGACCCCACTGGCCCAAATCCTCTTCCGCAGTTCTTACATCTCCTGTATCTAATGCCTATAGAAGTTTAGGGATGCGATGGATGCTTACTGACTGCTCACCTGTAACTGACAAAGAAAGCAACAGCAACATCCTTAAATGGGAACTCTGGTTCATTTCAGCCACATCACTGCAACCATTTCTCAGCTTTTGAGGTTTGCACAAAAGTAAAAGGAAAAAGGTTACACGAGGTCTTTCTTTTGACTTTCCTTGTTTTTTCTTGCTGTTGATGAAGTCATCACAGGCCAACCTAGATCCAGCCTTAGTGTTAATCTAGACTGTACAAACACTGGAAATACTACATGCAACTGTTGCAGTTTATGTCAAACAACAAGGCAAGTCTTTACAAATTCAGTCACACTGCCTTTAATGCATCCGTAACCTGTTCGCTCGGACAGCTGATTCCTGCAAATTACACCAGGTGGACCTCGACTGTGTTCAATTCATGTTTCGCACCGAGCACCGATTCCACTAATAGTTTATCGACTGTGATGACGTGACTTCAGGCTACACATACAACCTTGAGGAGCACAGCTGTTATTAGGAAATATGGCCTACCATGTGTGACATCAGCCACCGCAGTGCTTCCCATTTCAAGGACATTGTAGGACAAGTGGGGTGTTTCTGGGTTTTTTGGGTTTTGTTTGGTTTTTTTTAGGTGTTTTGCTCCCAAAAAAGAAACAAAGAAAAAATGGAAGGAAGGATAAGCCAACCACCTGAGAGAGGAGGGGAGATTGTCATTCAGCAGGCGTCTGATGACTGTCAGGCAGTTCTCCTCCACTGCAGATGTGACGCAAACATACACTCCTCTTTCTCTTCTCTCCGCTGTGTCATCCTCCTCCCCGTCCTCCCCTCTGCTCCCTCTTCCTCTCCTTTCCTCTCCTCATTTCCTCTCCTTGTCTCGCCTGCTGTTTTCTTACCCTGCACGCCTCTGCTTACTCTCTGGGCATTTCTCTTCCTCTTTCTCCTTTTATTTATTTATTTATTTACCTCTCTGGCCTCCCACATTCCAGTTTTAGCCCTTCTTTTTTTTTCCTCTTTCCATCCTCTCAGTGGAGATGAGTGGGTGGAGTGAAGCATTGTGCCCTGGAGATTGTTGTGCCATCCGCTTTTCAGACGGGCCAGACTTTGTGTGCATGAGTGTGTGTACTTGAAGAGCCCTCACACAACAAGAAAAATGGACATTCCCTTTTATTCAGGCTTAAATAAACGATCTGAGTTATTGCTTCATCACTGTTGTCCTACAAATATATAAATCTTATTTAGACAATGACAGCTTATTTTCTGTTTCTCTGCCTCTCCCGCAATTCTTGATTTTGTGTCCAGACATTTTTCTTTTTGTTTTCTTTTCGTTTCGGACCTAATTATTGCTCACGACCGGCCTTTTTCTCCTCACACTTCTTTCCATGTCAGCTCGGAATGAAAAATATCGCTCTCTCGCTCTCTACATTTCCTCGTATTTTCTCACTTACTCCTCATCTTCAACCCCTCCTCCTCCTCCTCTTTGGCCATTTTTAGACAGCAAATCCCATCCTCTGCTACACTACATCTCTGAGTGCCTGAGTATGTCTAAGTTCTACATGTTTTTTCAGAGATAGTAAAAGACACACACATTAAAAAACAAAACACAACAAAACATCATCCACCAAATCAAGATCACGGTAGCCTCCTCAATAAATATTTAACCTCAAGTCTTATTTACACATCTGGAAAAGGGAAAAAGGTAAGCGATGCCCATTTTCCAGCGGAATAATTGGTTTTACACAGTGGTTAGCTTATTGGTAGAGGGAAAAATAGATGGAATATGGGAAATTGTAGGGAGAACTGTACCCACTTAGCAGTTTTTCGTAACCGTATGAAAGATTTGTTTTGCTGTTTTTCAGGTCACTGGGCTTGTTTAGTGTGTGAGCCTGAAGGCGAGTTTGTTGTCTTTTTTTTTTCTTCAGGTGAGCTGCTTTATTTGTTTTTGATTTTTTTGTTTTTTTTAGAGAGATGCCTTCAAGACACATCAGAAGTCTCACCTTGGAGGATGAACTGTTGCTTCACAGCTTCTTGGATTTTTATATGAGTCTGTGTTTCTGTTGGAGTTTTATTATTGCACAGTTTGAAGGTCTGAAGTGCTTCATTCCTGTTTTGAGCTCGGAGTTTGATTTCAGGTGATACTGTGGAGCTCTAATTTTTGCTCTGTTCTCATGTCTGGTATTGAATCTTTGGTCTGTGTTCAGTTTCTATTTTGAGCTCCATGTTTTTTCCCAAGTTGAATCCCTCTTTGCTCATTACTCTGTCGCATGTTTATGCCTTTGTCCTCTGGTGTTCCCTTGTCTCTGTGTTCATGATTAGTGGAGATCTTTTTATCCTTTTTTAGTTATATGTCTTTAGGCTTGTTTCCTGTTTTACTTTGACAGATGGTTTCTCTAGGGTCTCGCTTCCTGTCTGTCTTCCCCTGATGGTTCAGATTGTGAGCACCTGTGTCTTATTCCTCCAGCTGTATCCCTAATCAGCCTTCTGTGTCTGTATATACGGCATCCTCCCCGCGTCTTATGTTGTAGCATCTGTTGAGTTACCCTCAGTGTGTGCTGTCCTGAGGGGTACACTACAAACAAAGTTCAACACAGCCTCAAAGTTCAACAAAACCCTTGCAGGTTTTTGAACAAATCCATGAGCGCTTCTTACTAGAGAAATTATCACATTATGATGATGATAAAATGGCAATAAACTAACATAAAAATATATGCAGGCAAGAGGTTAATACAGCAGAAAATTGTTAATGTCAGGATTTAGCACATAGAGCAGTACGATAAACATTTCATGTCTCAGAGCTGCTGTTATTTCTAATGTGATGGCTACATATTAGAGCTCTGAAACTGGTTACATTTAAACTTGTTACAGTCCCATATAACGGAGCTGTGGAAACCAGTTTGTCGCAGCTCAAAGTAGAAAAATAAAAGCTGCTGCACTAGCAGCTGCTGTAAAAGAGACTTAACTACAGATTAGGACCAGGTATGAAAATATTTGTACATTTTCTGCATCACCAACTGAATACATACACATTCAAGTGTTAATGTGATACACAGTTTGCACATATAAATTCATATAAATATATAAATACCTATAGGACAGAATCAACATCACAGTTAAAATAGGCTGTAAATAAAAGAATGAAAATGTGGCTCTTTCCACAGATTTTAAATCAAAACTCTAAACATAACCTGTTATTGACCAGGTTGTGTGTTTTGCATAAGTTACCATGGCGATTTAGCCAATATTTTCAAAGCACAGATTTCACAAAAATCTCTAACTTTAAGCCATTAATCTCACTTTGTAGTTCCACCCTCTGTTCGCTTTTCTTTTTTACAACACCTTGAGTGTTAAAAAAGAAGTGACATGAATGTTCCTGAAGAAAACACACTGTGAACTCTAACTGCTGAAAACTTTTATGATGGGTCACAGCTAGCTACACACACACCAGTGTGATCTTACACACACAAGTTGGCTCAGTTGGATATAAATAAAAGCTTCAGCTCTATGAGACAATAATCTTGAAAAGCAGCAAGATTTAAATTAGGATTGAGCAGGAACTAAACAAAAAGCAGCAAGAGGACATTCACGTTTGAGAAAGTGCTGGAAACATAGATAAGGCAGGTATAGTTGCTATAGCTCACAAAGCGCAAATAGACTGTTATGTATGTATGACACAGCTGACACTGAAGCCAAGACTGTAGAGAAGACATCACTATTTATACATATAAGGGTAATCAGGAATAGGACACAGCAGTGTAACAAGACGCAGGTGAAAATAATCAAGGACAATGAAACAGGAAGAGGACGTGAAACTCAGAAAGTACCAAAATAAAACAGGAAGCGAGAACTGTAGCTAAATGAGCAGTTTACACAAGAGGAAGTGACAGTAGATATGGAGAGAATAAAATACCATATATTAAAATCACCGCCAATCATTGCCATACATGACAGCGGCACAGCTCCATGACTGTCATACATAGCTTGCCGAAGTGTTATAAAATGTCATAAAAAATTAGGGATTACTTTTTCTTGAACGCACATTTAAACACATATAAGTTTAAAGATTCTTTTGTTTTCAGCAGGCATGAATTCATATTTTCTCTTTTAAAAATATACAATGGGCATTTATTTGCTGGGTGTATATTGTCATAAGAATCAGATACAAGAACTGAAGCTACAACACGCAGATGCAGAATTCAGAATGGCACCTTAATACATATATTTATGTCATTACTTTCTAGTTAAAGTGCAACTAATATAACATTTTATCTAGGCCCAAATATGTCATACAATCTGAGATGAAGATCAAATGTACGCATGGTAGAAAATCATTTTACACTGAAATATCACTGATGTAAAAAATAGGTTTTCTTTGAAGTATTGTAATGATCTCTACTGGCCTCATAACAGGGGGCAGTCACACACCAGAGTCCAAACTAAGTCAGTCTGACTGCACAATTAGTGAGTCCAGAATGGTTTGTAATTAAAAATAAATTAAATGAGATACGTGTAAACAAAGCAGCTTCACACTATGAAAAACTGAGCAAAGGGAGCCCTGCTGTACAGTAAGGTGATAAATGCAGTTTTAATGTAACTCTGAAAAATAAACCACAAGCTGGTGCACAGAAAAGATGGTTATTAGAGGATGCATCACTGCATGAAGTGGTGTTTCTTTATTTTACATTGTAAATACTATCATGTGCTCCTAAATAGTCAGGGTACTGTTAGGGCTGACATACCAATTATCACCTATCACAGACCGTATTGGTCAGGTGTAGTGGGCATGTGTGAGTCTTTGTCTTCTCATTCATCCCTCCATCAGGAGTCTTGACAAGGTCCATGTATCACTTAGCCCCAGGTTGTCAGGCCCTTCCCATAAGCCACTGCTGCCTGGAAGATTAATGACTGTCGTAATCTTACACTTAGATACTGCTAATAGGTGAGACTGCAGATAGTGTTTTGCCCCACACTGACGAGGTAATGAATTCTTCATTGTTTTGGAACATTTTAGAGGCAAATTAGACACCTGTAACTAACAGGTTCCCTTTATCTGCTGATTTCATTTGTTTTTGCTGTCTAATTGAAAAAAGGAAAAATGTTAAAGTTATGAATAAATGATAAATACTTCATCTTGACTCCTGACTCAATAAACATTTTGGTTTTAGATACATTCAATACTTTGTGTGTTATCCAAAGAAATGTCATTCTCTTTTCCCTTCAAGTCAGAAAGAAAATTAATGAGTCCATCGACAGACGGACATCTGTTGGACACATCTGTTCAGCACGCTGACCTCAGAGATGGAAGAAAAAGTCCTTCAAAGAATTTTGAGCAAAACTTGTGAACAGGTTTGGGATGCACTTGTGATTAGAGGCTCGGTGGGTTGCATCTTTAAAAAATAAATGCGGAAAAGAGTGAATATGCTCGTCTTTCCCTCAAATGCATCTGTCAAGGTTCCACATGGCAACACATTCAAAGCTAATCTGTTTCAGAGGCAGTGGGTCATAACAAAAAACTCTGTATTGCATGAAGATAATATGGTGATTCTGTACCTTTCAGAAACAAATTCACATTTTATTTCCTGAAATAAAGTAGCCTCTACTCTTTACTCACAACAGTAAGCTTTTATTCTTTTTTATCACCAGTTCCAGCAGGTTTATGTTTAGTGTTCTTGAGTTGTAATGATTTTTTTTTAGCCATGCTACTGGAATGTTTCTGTGAAGGGCAATGTAGGTTTAGAACTGAATATATTGACAGCTATGGGGTGGACTGCCAGAATATTTTGTGTATATAAGAAAAATGAAACTTATATTGCAGTGCTTTGAACTTGCATTTTTTTCCCTCTAATGGCTAACAGACAGCAGCTCCTTGAGTGTGCAAAAAAAGTCTGATTGACTTGGCTAACCTGCAGTTTTTACCAATACTAACACCTCAAGTAAAAATGTGTTCTCTTTTCAAAAAGGAGATCAGAGTGGGCGCGAATGATGACACAAGCATCGCACTTTTTGGCCTTACAGGAAAGGGTGTTGAAAAGGAGGCTCTGGCTGACAGTTGGACTTCAGATAGAGGAGAAATATGCAGGCTCCATCTTGGCCATGGAACAGTGGGCAAGGTTTTCACAGTCTCCCAGATGACTGAGGAGGCATGGGAGTTCACCAGGCCAGTCTACACGTGTTTTGTGGACTCAGAGCAAAACCTATGACTGTGCTCCCAGAGATATTTGAGGAATCTGAGGCGTCTGCACAAACAAAGTGTGCCAACCTGTTCCGACCTGAATATGAGCAATAGTGTCTTCTCAGTTATTTGGAGGTAATCACATAAATGAATACTTATTAGACACTTACTAAGTTAAGCATTTGGATGCAATGAGCTCATTAGTTATTCCATAAGGACTTTTATGCTGGGAGCGCTGACACTCGGTGGTTCAATATGAAGCTATTAAGCATGTTTATGATGCTGTGGATTATACTCATTGTTAGAAACCATAATCTCTCCAGTATGAGCGCCAATTACCTTGACATAAATGAGGATGGCCATTTTGCCATTTTAGGTTACTCTTTCTTTCCGTTTTCTGCTCGAGTGAACTCAGACAGCACTCAATTAAGCGCAGACATGCTATATGTGTGCTGGTAGTACAGAGAGCTGTGTCAGATAGTAATTCTAAGAAATAGACATATACATGATGTAACTCTCCTCTCCTGCCATTCAGATGCGCTGTCAAACGTGCTGGGGGTTTGATTTACCTTTGATTCTTCTTACTTTTCTTTAAGGCAAGAAAACACCTGCTCTTCAGTGCCTCCTCTAATTGAAAGTCTATTGTCACATGCGCACGCAGACAGATGTCACACTTTTACTGGGTTTACAATATATGAATATATTTAGGCAGGATCAGTGGTAAGAGGGATTCTTGACTTTTCCTCATGGTTTTGTGGGTGCGTTTGATTTCCTCAAAAAAGCTATTAATTAACTAATTAATTTGAAATAGTTTTTGCAGGGTTCATATTAAAAGGTATAAGTTTATCATAACCCACAAATAACCACAAATAACCAAGGACCTGCTGAGGTTGTGCTTGACTCACAGATTGCAGGTTGCAAAGTACTGATCGTACCAGAGCATTCAGCTATGAAGTGGCGTGATGGTGAAAGCCTAAATTGCAGTTCTTCACAGAAAAACTTCAGAAGAGGTTTATGTTGTCTGAAGGTCTCCAGTCTGCTGTGTGCACTGAAGTATATATTCTCTTTGAACCCTCAGTTTTTTACCACGACGAATAACAGCACGTCACTGACTTTGTTTTATTATTGACAAACTAAAGGTGAACTGAGGCTGTCTCTAGTTAATATTTCTGTAACATTGTTTGTACTTTCATTAATTTAATTAGAAAAATTTCAAAGGAGGCCAATTCTCCACAGAAGCATCTGAAAACAACCTGTGTGTATTAAAAAATATCAGATGCAGGTTCTCCTACAAACAAACAACAACAACAAAAAAACAGGCATAAATTGTTGTTTTCAAAGTTCTGAGCAAGAAGCAGGTTGCACACTAAAGTAGACTGTTGCTGCATCCATAGGAAATAAGAGTGTAATGAAAAACACATGATTACATCAGAAAGTGTGACAAAAGTGTGTGCATTCACACAATGCCATAGAAGGAAATACTTCAGCAGTGGTCTTAGAGAGACAATTGTTGCTGTCCAATCTGGGAAAGGTTATGAAGCCATTTCTAAACAATTTGAAATCCATCATCCTACTGTGTGAAAGATTATTCACAAGTGGAAGGCATTCAAGACAGCTGCCTATCTTGCCAGGAGTGGACATTTCAGCAAATTCACTCTAAACTCTGACCATGAAATGCTCAGAGAAACTACAAAAAAAGGAAAAGAAAAAAAAGAGTATAAAAAGCCCAAGAGCTACATCTCAGACTGTACCGGCCTCAGATTGGATGTTAAATGTTAAACTTCGTGGCAGTAAAATTAGAAAAAGACTGGAAGGAAGGAGGAGCTCCCAGTGTTGCAATAGTCCAAAGTCCAGACCTCGACCCCAATGAAATGCTGTGGTGACCCTGAAGAAAATGCTTGCAGATCTCTACGAGTTGAAACAACATTGTAAAGAAGAGTGGGCGAAAACGCCTCAACGGTGTTGTAAGAGACTGATAAAGTGCAGCTTAAAGTGGTTCTGTGTCTACTGAATCATAGGCTGTACTTAATTTCCAGACACTGCATCTGATTTTTGGCTTTGCTGTTAAATACTGTAAATAATGTGTAATATCACATGTTGCTCTTCATCTGAATTTTGCTCATTTTTATCATAGTTTAGAATACAGGGTGCAAGACATGAAGCAGAAAACCACTCTGAAATCACACAGACTGTAACTTCAGGTTGCTTTGGATAGTAATGTGCCAAATTAATGCTATATAAGAGTCATTGCATTACTACTGCTTACTAGTAGGTAACAGGAAGAAATAAACGTGAGAACTTGCATTGTTTTCACTGTGGTTGCAAAAAACCTATTTATACTGTGAGGCTCTAAAAATCATTCAATTTTAGGGTAAACGTGAGATTAAAGTTAAGATCAGGCAGGCACTGCAAGTCTAAAGAAAAACAATTTAAGTGAATGCAATGTCCTCTGTTGTAATGGAAAAATGACCGTGTGTGTGTGTGTGTGTGTGTGTGTGTGTGTGTGTGTGTGTGTGTGTACGTTTCACTGATGGATCTGAGAATGTCTCAAAAGTTCAGACAGTGCTCGAGGCTCGCTGTCTCATGTCGAGCAACATCAGACTGACGGTTTCTCACTCACACACTGGGAAGAAGGATGGAGAGCAAATGGCACAATGATATGTTTATTGAGAGGCTTTGGATAATAGAAAAGGTGACGGCTGCTGCTGGAATGTCACAATAATTGACCAAAAAAACCCCAAAAAATTTAAAAAAAAAAGAAGAAAAAAAAGATCATAGACATCAACACCCTTATCTAGAGACGCACGCGCACGCACGCACAGTCATTCATACACAAACATTCTTCACCTCCACTCCAATCACTCCAGAGAGAGAGAGAGAGAGAGAGAGAGAAATCTTATCAATGCACAGGACAAGACGGTATCACAAGTTCTACGAGTTAATTTCTACATGAAAAAATTCACAGTTAACACATCGGCGAGGGAGTTTTCTTTTTTAGGCACAGCAAAAGCAATAAGATGTTCATCTCAACAACAACGAAATAATGATAAAAATAAAACATTCCACACATTTCAATAAAAACTCAGGGGGCCCAGGTGCACTGAATGTTTACAATGGATTTGAGGTGGGAAATGTCTTCGATTTGCAGCCTCCAGGGGCTCAATTGAAAGGTCACTCTCACAACAAAGGAGAAAACAGTTTAGGGGTGTATGCAATAAAGGATAAACGACACTAGAATGTGGCTTCTTTTAACTGGAATAGTACCAGAGTAAGGACTCAGTTCATCTGGTTTTACCCCCTGTTTACATCTTTATATCACGTCATATAGAGTGGTGTGAAAAAGTGCCTGCTTTCTGATTTCTGATTTTTTGGTATGCTCATCATACTTAAATGTTTCAGATCATCAAACAAATTGAAATATTAGACCAAGATAATAATAATAATGTATACTTTATTGATCTCCATGGGGAAATTCCTCTCTGCATTTAACCCGTTCACTCAGTGAAGCAGTGGGCAGGCACTGGGCGCTCGGGGAGCAGTGTGTAGGGACGGTACCTTGCTCAGGGTAGCCGTTCAGTGGATTCGAATCCTCAACCTTCTGATCATGGGGCCACCAATCTACCTACTGAGCTATCCCTGCCCCCCCCCCCAAGATGATACAAGTAAACACAAAATGTAGTTTCTAAATGAAGGTGTTTATTAAGGGAAAAAAAATCCAAACCTACATGGTCCTGTGTGAAAAAGTGATTGCCCCACCTTGTTAAATCACGATTTAGCTGTAATTAACCACGTTTTACAAAGTTGAGTGTAGTTTCACTGCTAGACTAAGGCTTATTTACTGCCAGACCTGGTGAATCAAGAAATCCCTTAGATTGAACCTGTCTGACAAATGGTGAGAGCCATTATCCACACCTGGAGAAAACCTGGAACTGGGGGGGATTTCCCAGGAGTGGCCAGCCTACCACAGTTACACCATCCAGGAGGTCACAAAAGAACCCGGAACAAGAACCAAAGAACTGCAGACCTCACTTGCCTCAGTTAAAGTCAGTGGTCATGACTCCACCATAAGAAAGAGACTGGGCAAAAATGGTCTGCATAGAGTTCCAAGACGAAAACCACTCCTGAGGAAAAGGAACATAAATGGGTTCTGCAGCAGGACAATGATCCAAAACACACCAGCTCCACCTCTGAATAGCTTAAGAAAGACAAAATGAAAACTTTGGAGTGGCCCAGTCAAAGCCCTGACTGAATCCGATTGAGATGCTGCGGCATGACCTTAAAAAAGCAGCTTGTGCTTGAACTACAAATGTTCAAAATTCAAAATTCCTCCACAGCGTTGTAAAATTCTCATTACCAGTTATCGCAAACGTTTGACTGTAGATTGCTGCTGCTAAGGGTTATTATGTTTAGGGGGCAATCACTTTTTCACACAGGGCCATGTAGGTTTGGAATTTTTTCCCTTTAATAATAAAACACTTTCATTAGGAAACTGCATTTTGTGTTTACTTGTGTTAACTTTGTCTACTATTTAAATTTGTTTGATTATCTAAAACATTTAAGTGTGACAAACATACAAAAACATTGGAAATCAGCAAGGGAAAAAACACTTTTTCACACCAGTGCAAATATACACATTTAAGATTTTGCAGAACTTGGGACTGGAACATTTAATATAAATGTGATCCCAGGTTGTTCAGAGGAATGGCTATTTTTAATCTACAAATGTCTTCACTGGTCTCCTCCAACGCTTTGAAACGATCATATACGAGTAAATAACACACAGATAATATCACAGACAGTTACTGGAGCTGTTGTTCTTTTTCTATATTTGCAAATCAAGTTCAGAAAGTTCACCGTGTTGTCGTGTCTGTGTAGAATGCTTCAGGAGGACGCTAAATACCGTATATAACCGGGTAATCAGTGATAATTTAGCAGTCACTTCTGCACGTCGACACGATAAGCACACTGAGACAGATCCGTGCGTGTTTTCTCCTTTCGTCTTTGGAAAACCTTGTGCTGAGATAGAAGGGAGAGTCTGTGACATTCCCCCACTCGCCCTTTCCAGCTAAAATACATCTACTGTAGCAGCTGGACTGAGAAAAACACGGTAGCTCTTTGACAGGATGTATGTCATATTGTAGCCTTGAATTCTTTCAATGAGCGCCACTGAGTGGATAGGCTGGTGTTTTTATTTGTGTGAACGGAAGCATGTGCATTTTATATCTATATATCTATATATAGAGAGCTATATAGATGTATAGATATGCACTAGGTTTGGCTGTTTGTTATTTACCTTACAGTGGCCAAAGGCAACCACACAGTCAAACAAAGGAAGCACTGAGGCAATAAACTGTTTTCAAGCAGCCTGAAAAACAATACAACACTCAAAAGACTGAGCAATATTGCTGGTATTTAGAGTCAGCTCACACACAATTGCTAATCTAGAAAAAAAAAACCCTGTGATGTTTGCTTTAAAATTATATTTTAATTTCTAATCAGAATAAGCCTCTCTTATGGGATGTAAACTTTGATGAGTTGTCTTGGAGTTATGGTGCCTTCACATCATATCAGAGTCCGTGTCACACCCTGATAGTTATAATAACTACGACCGGAAGGCGTTCCTTTTATTTTTTCTGTCATTTTTTCATCCCCTCAAAATTTTTCTCCCACAATTCAGCGTATTTGACTTGGCACCGGATAATAATAGATACTGAATACCTGGAAGCCAGATGAATACAGATGGCTTCCTCATCTCAGCCAAATGTATCAGTCAAAACTAATAAATTCCAAATGTAACGGCTTCAGTATTATACCGTCAGTATTTGTGATGCTCATAGGGCCGACTGCCACGAGATTGTGAATCCTCGCAAAGTCCTGGGAATCTTAAAGAGGGTTTTTTAGCATAATGCCTCCCTTCAAAGTGCAGGTTCCTGCGCATTTTTGCAACCTTTGTCAACTCATATATTCAAATATTCATAAGATATTAGGCAGATATTTGGGTTAGGGTGACACATCATCGGTAGATATATCACATGAAACAAAAAGCCCAACACACTTATGAATAACATAAACCAAAAATGACTTTATAAGATGACAAGGATGGGGCAAATACGCCTTTATTTTTTCCCCTTGTAAATTTAGACTGTCGTCTGATTTAGCGGTGGCGGCAGCGGGGGTCAGTCTGTCCTACAAATTCTCTGAAGGACGATTTTTTCGTCTCTGAATTGAGACAAATACTTAAACTTCTTGATAAAACAGCGAGAATCACATTAAATTTAACCATTTAAGCAATGAGTGCCTTAAAGCTGATGTCTTTTTCCTTTATGCATTTTCTTCCATTACACTTTGTTCCTATTCTTCATGTCTGACTCTGTACCACTGGCTGAATTAGCTACCACAGTGATACTATTGCTTCACATGCGGCAGATCATAATGAATGCTGGATGCGAACTGGCTTTATTCAAAGCAACAACGTACACATACACTACAGCGATGACTTGTGGTTAAGGATTTTAGCCAAAACTTAATTAATTTGAGATAACACTTTTCATCCCCACAGCTAAAACATGTTAATCACAGTGGAGATGGCATTAAGTGTGTCTTTGTATGTGTGTGTAAGAGTGTGTGAGCATGTTCCTGCATCACAGACAGACGTGTTTATTTGCTGTGCGCTTGTTTGGATAAGCCTATGCCTGGATGTACTGCTTCCAATGTTTCTGAGTGAGTGTCTGTGTGTGTGTGTCAGCTCAGCAGATGGAGTTTGATTCTCACTACTGGGAAATCTCAATCCCACAATGCACTGGGAGCGGCGCCAAATGAGGAAGAGGCAGTAGCAGCAGCAATGAGGAACTAATCACAGTTTGAATGCTGAAAAAATGTGCTTTCCCCTCTCTCGCATTCCTTCTCGTTGCAGTTCCTCCGGGGTTAGCCATTGTTGTGCTATCCATCAGCATGAATTGGGTCTATACATGAGTTAATTCTTAGCTTGTGTGCATAATACATGCACACGTATCACAGACACAGAAAAAAGCGATTAGCACAGATCACAAAGGAAAACGGTGACAAAATGAATTTGAGGTCGGTTCCCAAACCTTTTTTTTTTCTCATTTTTTTGAGCAGACAACCAGAAACAGCTGGAAATTCCGCTTTAGAAATAACAGCATAAAAATTCACAGCAACTCAACCAAACGTTTCATCACTCTTGGGTCGAAGGGGAATCATTCCAAATTTAGGCTTACTTTTATCTGAAATATCTCACTTTTTTTTAAACCTCTTCCCAAATCCCCCTAGCAGTCAAAAGGAACATCTTTTGTTGGGTTACTGCGCGCCGGAGAGAGGAAAGAGGAGACGATGATGGATTCTTAGCTTTTCAGCTAAATTCACGTCTGTAAAAACATCTACTCATGCAACTACAACCAGCAGTTAACATGATGATTCAATAGTAACCAATAAAAACAAAGTGCTCCCAGTAAAAGAGGCCGGATGGCAATACGATCTGAGAAATCGCAGTGATGTGTCAACGCAAACTGATGACATCACATTCCCTTGCCACAGCAAGGCAGGATCAGATCAGATCATTGTCGTGGTGTATAAATGTGTGTGTACTGTATGTGCGCGTATGCTAGGGTTTGACCAATATGTTATTTTGTTGCCAAAATTAAGCTTTTGGATTATTTTACTGGAATTTTTTGTTGATGTGAAAAAGCTTCCAAGAGGAATTTAGTTATTGTGGGCCGGACTAATTGAAAAATCCAAGTAAGGTTTGTATCATAGCAGATGACTGATTCTCTGATACGCGATCAGGGAATCAAACTCGTCATATCATTGGTGGGTGCCATTAACTGATATCTGACTAGATGGCGCCAACAGCGACTCCCTGCTATCCATGACAGCAAAATGACATATAGCTACAACCCTAGAGTGTGGTTGTGTGTGTGTGCAAATATGTTTGCTTGCTCACAGTGAAAAGCAAAAAAAGCATCTTCCATCCCCTGTAGCCCTTCTTTGGCAGGTCTGGAAAATACGAAAAATAAAAATAAAAAAAACCCTAAAAGAAAGAGGTCTTTGCTCTCTAAACCACCAATCACAGTCCAGCACTGGATTATGACACTCGTAACAAATTGCTAGCAACGCCCTGATGTGAAGTATGAAAAAAAAAAAAGGGAGGAGAGAATGGCTGGCCACCCTGAATATAGGGTCTTTTTTATCTGATGTTGTCAAATGGGTTTAGTCCTGTTGGTCATCCTTGTGTCATGCTAGTGGAGGTTCAGCAACTGGAGGCTGATTTCCCATAGGCTCACTTGCAGCTGGGGATCAAAGGTCAGCGGTGTTGTCATCTCCCTGCACCCATTGGCCCAGTAACCTCCTCCACAATCTCCCTCCAGAGCAGGTGACAGAGCAGCAGAGAGCACAGTGGTAGCGCCCTCTTCAGGAGTCTAGGGACAAACACATAAACACAATTAAAAATGTAAAGAGCTCCTGCATATAAAATATATAAAGAAAAAAACTGGAATGGATGACAAGATCAACAACAACCTATCCTTACGAAGACAAAAAAATGTGCCTAAGTGTGTGTGTGGGCACGGATGAAAGAGTAGGGCTAATGTCACTGTGTGTTAGCATCACTGAAAGGAAGGCTCAGGGTAAGTGCATGTGTGTGTGTGTGTGTGTGTTTTCATGGGTGAGCGTACGCTTGAGAGCGCTGGTGTTGATGCATTTTAACAATGATCTCAGTGTCAGCAGTGAGACCAGCAGCAGGTTTCTGAGCAGAGAGAGGATCACAACCTGAAAGCTTTAACAGCACACTTGAATACTTGTGTATGCAGTACGTGAATGCTGTCTGTGATGTGTGTATGCTGTACTACTGTGCAATAATTTCAGACATCAATTTTAATTGTTCTTCTAAATGAATTATCATTTTGCTTGAAGGGCTGAATTTTTAAGTACAAAAAAAAGGGGGGGGGGGGGGGGGTATTGGCAAGCAAAACGTGTTCTTCATAATTCATTTTGCTGTCTGTAGTTAAAAAGTCTCTCCATCCACGTAGGAGTTTTAGTACAGAAAGACAACAGCAACAACAAAAACCCCCAACTCTTTCTGTGATTGGGGGGAGGGGCAATGGTTTCCATGGCAGTAGGATGCTTGATGGTAGGGCCATTTTAAAGTATGCAGATGACACGGTCATTGACAGTCTTTTACATACACGGAAAGGAAAACCAGCCATAAACATGCTATTGAGCACTTTGTCAGGTGGTGTAAAGATTGTTATCTCCAGCTCAACATATTGAAAACCCAGAAAATAATTGCGGATTTCAGGAAAAAATTCCAGGACATCTGATTCCACAAACATTAAGGGTCAAACCAAGGAATGTGTCCCTACAAATATCTGGGGACTATTATTGATTCAAGCTTGAATTTGACAATAAACTTCTTGAACCTCGAATCTTGAAAAAGGGTCATCAAGGTCCTTCTTTCATATTGATAAGACCATTATCACAATATTTTTTTAAAATCTTTTATTGAGTCAGTTTTATCTTTTTCTTTGGTGTCATGGTGACCTGTCTTTGAAGGACAGGAACAAACTGAGTCAAACTGTAAACTGGTCAGGGCAGCTGATTGGTAAATTGCAGCTTAGCCTAGAGTCGATGTATACCAGACAGTTGCAGAGGATGGCTGTTACGGCCCTAGCTGGGCCTCCTCCTGAAGGTGCCTGTGTGGGTGTGTCCCACCACCTCTTCTGCCTGAGGTGCCACCTTTCCCTGTTACACAGCTGACTCACATCAGTAATTAAAAGTATTTAAGCCCAGGGAAAGGTGAGCTCTGGGCCAGAGTGCAGTTGCAGCTAGTGAGCTGTGTGTGGTTGTGGTGTTTGCAGCTAGTGAGCTGTGTGTGGTTGTGGTGTTTGCAGCTAGTGAGCTGTGTGTGTTTGTGAGTGGTTACAGCTAGTGAGCTGTGTTATTGTGGTTTGCAGCTAGTGAGCTACTCTCTTTCTTTTTGGCTTACGTTTTACTTTATTGACCAACGCCTGAGTTTTGTTTGTTTTCTTAAATGGTGATAGCGGCTTGTCATGTACACTGCTCTTAAATGATGATTCCCATCCCCTGTGGGATTTTCAGCTTTTCCAGAGGGAAAAAGCTGAAAAGCTATTGCAAATTGTGCACTTAATTTGAATGTATTTATTAATTTATTACATTTTTTGGCCTTTTTATAGTATTATATATTATTAGTTTAGGAGTTTGAAGGGTTATTATTAGTTTGGGGGTTTGAAGGTGTGGTTTTATTGAAGCCTGGAGAATGCTCTCTTTCCCTCTGTATGTGGAGCCAGTGTGTCCAGTGTCTGCGTTTGATGTCTGGTTGATGGGTTGCCTGCTCTTTTAACTGCAAAAGAAATCTACCTAAGGGCATCAATAAAGGAACCTGAACCTTCTCATACCAGCTCATCTATTGCTTTGTTGTTCACCACTTCACTGCTTTACTCTCATGGATGCTGCATTTTTGTTGCCATTATTACTTCCTCTGAATATTGATTGTGCCGCACTCTCAGAAATTGTACTAGGTTCATTGACTTTCAATATGGGAAATGGGAAATAGGTACAGCAATTTACTGAAAGATGGAAATACAGTATAAAATGCAAAAACAGACTTTGCACAATTCTAATGAACTCAAAAGTCAGTATTTGCAAACTCTATCTTCATTCTTTAATATACAACTGAATTTTTGTGAATACGCCAAGTATTCGTTAATAGTCTATCTACCAGAATTCTAAGAAAAAAGTCCGAATTCTGAGATTAAGGTCAGTATTCTGGTAAAAAAGAATTTTGAGGAAAAAAGTCAGAATTCTGAGATTAAAGTTAGAATTCTGACTTTTTTCTCAGAATTCTGGAAAAGAAAAAAAAAAAGATGTGCCCACTTTTTTTTTTTTTTTTTTTTTTTTTTTTTTTCCCGGTGGCCCTAATCCTCTTCTGTGGGTATAAGGTCTGGCCAGCGTTCAAAGAAAAACTCTGAAAAACCTTCAGAAAGCCTAGAGAACTATTGCTCAAGACCACTCAAACCTGTATATTTTTTTCAATAGTCAGCAGGGGGCACCTCCTCTTGTTTCAAAAAGACTTCCAACTAAATAAATGCCTATTAGAAAATGACCCACGGTTCCTTTCCTCTGTGACCTCCATGGATCTGACTTTGTTTTTGTGATTTAGGATCAAGTACGCTGTCCTCTTTCAATGTTATATGTTATAAAGCAGGGGCTAAAGTGGGCTATTAATTAAATCAGTTTAATATAAAATACTCTCTACTGACTTTTCATATGCTGCAACCTGCCATTGCTTCCAGCTAACGACGTGGAGATAGTTAAATACGAGGAAAATCATGACACCTGACAGTTTGTCTACACCCTCAAAACATCCATTTTCCTTTTCCTCCTTGGGATGAATTCATGGTGTAGATTGCTGTCATGGTACCTAAACATCCTACTAGTGCTAAAAAAGAGAACCGTGCATAAACAGTGGCAGATAATTTAAAATGCAACTTTTCAAACAGCTCAACAAATATCAACAGACACAGTTTGCAACACTGAGACGGATGTTTCAGACGGGTGTTTTTTAAAATAAGACATTGGCTGTACACCTGATGTGATGCTGATCAGAATATCACAAAGTTAAATTCAGTTGGCTAAATCAA
This sequence comes from Perissodus microlepis, assembly GCF_051167445.1. Lineage (NCBI taxonomy): Eukaryota > Metazoa > Chordata > Actinopteri > Cichliformes > Cichlidae > Perissodus > Perissodus microlepis. The sequence goes on from NC_140476.1 coordinate 11,881,713, forward strand.
CAAAGAGCAGTAAAGTAGCACCTGTCAGCTGATCACAGCCTCTACACAAAGAAAAATCTAATAGTGGTCAAATAAAGTGACGTATTTCTACATCACACTGTGCTCTTCATTTAACAACCTGCTTCTACGTATTTTCCCGATGTGGCACCATTACACCCAATCTTAGGGCAAAATCCAACTTTAATCCCCGAGTTTAAAATAAAAAGGTGTTGTAAAAGGCAAAATAAAAGTGTGTGTGTTAGTTAATAATTACATGGACTATTTCACATGATAATAAGTTTGCATACTGTATGTGGGGCAAAACTATTCCAAAGGTTGTGCTCACAGGCAAATGTGACAACTGTGGCTTGGGGCTCAAACATGCACACATATCTTCTTCCATTAAATCTCAGGGACATTAACAGCAGCCTGGGGTCAGTGCTTTAAGTTATGCAAAGAAGGCTTTAAAATGTAACACAATGTGAAGAGGCTGGAGTTTTAGTAGCACTTCCACTTTTCAGCAGGGTGGATGGACTGTGTGTGTGTGTGTGTGTCTGTTTCATCTCATAATAAAATCTGTAGAGTGCCCACAGTCAAGTTTGTAGGTTCACATCTAACAGTTTTAACGTTTACAGATTTCCAGTTCCAAAACCTCACAACGCAGAATAAACTGCAACTCAAGAGTTGAGGAAACACTTAAATTATCCAGGGTTGCTATCTTGTTGTTACAAGCTATTCTTCTAACAATAAAATAATTTGAAGATCAATCACTGTGATCATTCTGTGATACAGTGTGAACAGTATAAAATGCATTTACATTATGCACATGTCAACTATATTTGATCTGAACCGTACATTGTGTGCTACTTCTCTACAAGGTGAATATTACAGTTGGGACACAACAGAAAATGCAGAGCCGTGTTTTACCCTGAAGAGCAGGCGAGCGATGACACTTTGTGCCAGATGGAGGGGTGTCCAGAGGTGGCGGTAGAGTGTGGTATCCACCATGCCGGGATCCACGGCACATGAACTCACTTGGAAACCTCCACTCTGCATCTCTTGGTGGAGGTGGAAACTGAATAACACCTGGGCCAGCTTGCTCTGACAGTAAGCAGCATGTGAGGAGTAAGATTGGCTGAATACAGAGAGAGCAAGAAAGAATGTCAATTATTATCCTCCCTATGAAAAAGCCCCTTATTAAAGTAAGAAACTTTTAACACAGCTTTTCCAAAAATCTGATTAAATTATATTAATTCACTTACAAATTACTAACAAACTACATTCCTCAAAACAAAAAAACGTAATTAATTAATAAAATATTAATAATTCTGTCCTCAACTATATAATGTGTGTAGTATGATAGAAGCTTAAAATTATTATTTAAATAACATAATATATTTATAATGTCCCCGAAACTTAACAAGGGTATTATAAATGTTATGCTAGGCTTTTGGACTAAAAGAAGTCTGTACTGAGTTAAATCAGCATTTGAGTTTAAGACCTTGGATATTAAACACCAATATGTCTATGTAACGACATGATGACGATATTCAGGCTGTTAATACATCTTGACAGCAGTGTTGAGAGCTGGAGCGATACTGAGCCAACTGGAACCAACAGTTGTCCACTTGTGCCAAACTGAGATGTGTAATACTGATCTCAGCATAAAGAAGGCAGGTGAGCACAATACACAAGGATGTGAACCGCTCTTCTTAAAGAATATCGAAGGACTGACTTTATCTTTTTTAATAAAGCGCTTAATGTGAATGTCACACATCATTAAATATGGTTGTGGCTCAATAGTAAATGGCTGATAACCACCAAACACTAAAGTGTAAAATTAATGACCACTGTGACAATAGCAATTACATGAAATGACTCAGTTTGCATCTGAAGCAAGCATTTTTAAAGTCTATATATCATTTTAACTATTTATTAGTTTATTATTTGTTATTAACTTCAGGTATTGTGTGCATCAGATGCATGTCTTTGGACATGTGCGTCTTTGTGTTTGTGTGTACCTACCGGCTATTCAGGTCATTTAGTCTGATCTGTCCGATGCAGTGAGCTGAGGATGAGACATTGACCACACGAGAGACATGACCCGATTTCCCAGAATCCTTCAGTGTATCCAGGAGTAGCCAGGTCAAAAGGAAGTGTCCCAGGTAGTTCACACCGAAGTGCTGCTCAAATCCATCCTCCGTACGCCCCTCAGGAACCAGCATAACACCCGCTTGACACACACATCCACACAAACACACACAAATATTTGATACACAAAAAAATGCATTTTAGTATTTCAAATGTGAATTTAATTCAAATGCTACAAGACTAATTTAACATTTTACATAAAAAAGTAATAGAGATAAAACACAAAAAACGCAAAGGTTAAAGTGAAACCCATACATCAGTCAGTAATTTCTCTAACTAGTCTCTGTAAAGCAGCGTGTGCTCTTCATTTAACAACCTGCTTCTGTTTCACTAGTGCATAAATGTGAACTGCAGCAAACACCCTCTTTAGGCTATATTTCTTAAAAAAATAAAAAGAAGCTGACAGCAGAGCATACCTGTGAGCTGTTGAGGGTTTAAAAAATAGTTCTATCAATATCAAATATGGCTTATATCATTAATAGTCCAAAGTTACATTCATTTAAGTTTAATCAGACACACCTGGAACATGACAGCTGTTTTCAATGAGGGAATACTTGAGCTTAGTATATACAGTATCCAAGGATGCGTGCAGAACATTTCACAGTGTGACTGGATCTGTGTGTAATTCTCCCTTTAAATTTAGCCAGGTGACTGCGTTGAAATTACACAGCTGCGCAGAGGCTTTCTACTTCTCTCAATAAATATTTGATAAACTTTGTGCAGAGTCCGGCTGCACGCTCACAGAACACAAGGACAGAACACAAAGACTCACCATTATTGACCAAAATATTTAGCGGCAGGTCCCGTTCTCTGAAGCTCTGGGCGAACTGACGTACAGACTGCAATGAAGCCAAGTCCAGTTTCTTGAACTCCACTGCAATGGACACACACACACACACACACACACACACACACACACACACACACACGCATCAGAGCCATTATAAATGGATTAATCCTCCACGACACTTTGCCGGTAAGACATCAAAGAGTGTATTAATCATCTTCTCCAGCGGGCTTGGTGGATTCCTACACTGCAACACTAACAGCACTTCCATTGCTCCATCACATTATAACAAACCTAATATTCCCACCAGAACTCTATCAAAGCTCAGCACATTGTTATATCAGATCTAATATGTGATAAGACACAGGTAAGAGATCAGCTTGTCTCATCAGAACATGAAGGGGGACTGCTGGCTTTAGTAAGCTCAAGTGTCTGCACGCTCACAGAAACACTGATTTAAAAAAGCTTGACAAACCGAGCTTTCCTGGAATATATAAAATTTTAAGTAATAAAATAATAATAAAATTCTCAAATCTGTTCATCAAAAAGGGATATGTCATTCTGTTTGGGGTTTGATCAACGAGACCTACTTTTTCCACGGTCAAAGCTCTGTGGCTCCAAACACAAAGTTACCTCAGCATCCCTTACTAAATGGCCAGCCAGGTAACAAACCTGTGACATCACACCTTAACTAAACCACTGAGATACCCAAGGTGCTGCAGGGTTTATTGTAAAATAGTAACAGACTGGTGACAAATTAAAGGAACAAGAGCCCCTCCAATGAGAGCATCTTGTGGCTCTGCTATGCTGTGAGGGATATTTTGCTTGCACAGTTTAGGTCCACTTGTCCTTTAGAGGGAAATCAATACAAATCTGTTCTGACTGATCACCTTTCTCCCATGCTGAAGCCTTCTATTCTGATGGGAGAAGGATCATTTTTTCCCAGGATGACAATATATTCCACGGGGTATTAAAGGTCATTGAACGTGTTGATTACGAAAAAAATGTCAAATGTATGATATGACTTTGAAAGCCCACAGGTGTCAACCCAAGTGAGCACTATGCAGGAGAATTTGAAATATATTAGACAACATTTTCCACCACCATCAACATCAAAATGCCAAATGAGCTGTTTTGATCTGCACAGTACCATGAAAATGTTCATCAAATATGCATTCAAGAATCTCTTCAGGCTAAAGAAGCCATTTAACTGCCCTGATTAAAAGTTCTACTGCTTTTTATTCTGCACTTGAACAGATACCATAATGAGGCATATATGACTGTCATGCAATGTATTAAATAGTGCAAAATCTCTGTATAGTAACACCTTTTTAAAGGTGGGTAATATAGAAGTGACCCCTAGTGGTCACTTCTCTTGTTTATCGGGAACAGTTTTATGTTGTCTTTCCCAGTTTTTGTGGTGCTTCTGCTTCATTTAATGGTGCAAAAACAAAAAAATAAATAAACTTTCTTCTTTTTTACAGACTCTACATTTGTAGAATGACCTTCCCACTGCAGACACGACTGCTGACTCACTTCTAATCTTCAGCAGCAAATTGAAATCTCATTCCAGCAAGAAATGTTTTAAATTGTTCTTTAACCCTCCAACATCCTCTGTGTGCATTTCTCAGCACTTCTAGATGGGAAATATTCTTGAAAAGTAAACAATCCTGTTCTATTAAATGCTAAAACAGAAATCCTATTTTGGGTTCACTGGCTTAAAGCAACAGAGAAATGAGTTGATCACAGAAATGTGACACCCAAAATATACACAAAAACGAATACATTACTCTAATAGCAAAGTAATATATACTAGTGCTCCCATCACATTATTGTTTTTCTTACTCTGCAGACTCATAACTCTACATGGCTGAAATTGTTTTGCATTTTTTGTTGCCAGTGGAATCCATCATGTCTCTTTTTATCTTTGTGTAAACGTAAATTTTAAAAAATGACCCTCTATTAATTTTAAGGTATTAATGCAAAATTATCAGGAAATATGTCGTCCTTAGCAGGTCTTTATTTTAGGTAAATACCTAACCTTAACACATGGCATATTACTGTGTGTCATTCATTTGAACAAACTAAGCCAAAATGCAGAAGCAGTGTGCGGAAAAACTAAGTTAACCCCCTGATTCAAAAGCCTGCAGAACATCTTTAGCAGCAATAACTTAAGGTCATTGTTTTCTGGACTTTACAACGCTGTTTTATGTCATTGAGGTTTGCAGGCATTTATTAGGTTTTTAAGCTCCCACCATAGCAAACAGCAGATGAGCAAAATAGTAAAACATCTTCTTTCATTGAGGTGATCACATTTTCTGCTCATCAATTAATTAAGTGCATCTGATTAGAAGTGCCTGGCTGCTACTTACCTTCTTAATTTGGATGGAAACAGAATCGGGGTTAGATAATAAATAAATCATGACATGGTGTAACAGGCCGTCTTTTATACTTCATTTGAGGTTGTATTGATCTAATTTTAAGACTAGCTAAGGACAGATTGTGTTTTTATTATATCTTGAGATATATAAGATATATAAGCCTATGATTACAGTGAGAATTTGAAAGTAGAAGCTTACACATTCTGACAAGCAAGACTCAAGCTGCATGAAGCCTCAGGATTATTCACATGGTTTGGCCTTGCATTTTTTAATAGCACTGTCAAATTATATCCCTCAATTCAAAGTAAAGCCTTGTGCCTTTCAAATATCTATAAAATAATATATTGTTTCCTTTAGAACTCAAGTAAGCCTCTAACGTCTCAAATATAATGGACAAAGACAGGAGGAGGACAGAGAGAGCACAGGGAGGACGAGTTGATGGAACTGATAAAGAAAAGGGCTGCTGAGACAGATGAGAGTGCAGCTGTTCCTGATGAAGGTCTGATAGCAGTCTTATCTCCAAGCCACGCTACTCACCTCCTGCTGACTGTGTGTGTCTGAGAGAAAAAAAACGAAAGAAAGGAAGAGAAAATAATAAGAACAAACCCGGTGTGTGCATCAGAGTGACCGTGAGCACAAATTTGACTTAGTAAGAGTGTGTGCTTATGTGTACCTGAAAACAGGTGCACGTGTTGCAGGAGAATTGTGTGTACGTATGTCTGTGTGTGTGCCATGCCCGTCAGTCCTCTCTTGTCATCTTGAATGGGGCCTCTCGAGACTGAGCCCTTTCAGAAAACCCAGTCGTATTTAGAAAGCCCACTGGGAGTGAAATGCCATTGATCATGCGTGGGCCTGCACCTCAGGATTTTCTATAACACTCAGGCTCCTTGACTAAATCGCTCAACACTGTGATTGTATTTTATGTCTTAAAACACGACGCGATGAAAAACCTTTGGAGGCGTTGTACCGGATCTACTCACTGACTCATTCACTGTTTATCTTAAATGAGCTGCAACTTGTCAAATGTGGAGGAACCAAACTAAGTAAAGTGGTTTTAGTGAGATAATAAAGTGGTTGTTAATTTTGTATTACTCCTGAATAGTAGATGACAAAGATAATAAATAAATAAATCAAGAAAAGATGACATAACAGTTTGTTTCTGAGCAAAAAGTCATGAAAATAACCATGAAAGTCCTCCATGAAGAGCGATTACCAAGGTTTGTGATTCTGCCTATGAAAAGCAAACACCTTACCTGGTTTAAATTCACTCTCTTTGCCCTTCAGGGATGTCTCCTTGTGCCGTTTCACTATCGACCTGTACTTGTGCAGAGAGCAAACATGACTTCTTTGTTGAACTAAACTACAGCTGTGGGGGAAAAAAGTTTTCACAGGACTCTATGTAATCATGTGAAAAACTAAGTTTACCCTTACTACTTCCATAATTGATTAACTGATCAACTGACCATAAGCTGAGTTTTGGCAGTTTGCTGGTCTGAAGTATTCAGCTCTGTCAAAACAATCTTTCAGTGAGTGGACCGACTATACAGGCCTCAGTTAGTTTTTAAATGTTAAAGTTCATGACAGTTGAAGTAAAAAAAGACTGAACAAGTGCAGCTTGTTTGGAAGAGTTCCCAGAACAAAGCCTCTTCTCTCTAAAAAGAACACGGCAGCACGGCTTAGGTTTGCAAGCTGGCACCCGAAAAAACCCACAAGGCTCCTAAACAATGTCCTTTCGGCGGCATTGCCATAATACACAGCACCACGTCTGGCCAAAAACAAACAGCATATGAGTTCCTGCTTGCTGGATTTGACTCCCAAATCTTAATCCTCTTCCTAAATATGAAATTGAAGTTGGCAATTTTACACAGTGGAACAGAACATATATGGTAATCAAGTACAAGCAGTAAGATTGGGACATCCAGAGAGTTATTCAAATGTAGTAGGAGCAGCAGAAGTGGTCCACAGGTGGACATTGAAACGACCCTGTCTTTCAAGGTGACAACACTCTAATTTAAATTAGATGAAGTTGTACTTTTTATATGTGGAGGTACATTGTACATTACTATATTCTAAAATTAGAATATTTATTCAATGCAGATAATCTGTATTTTATCTCTACATTTTCTGGCTTTGCATAATTTAGCCTCTTATCCGTTCCATTAATGTAATTTGCAATTTCAAAGTATGAAATTGTCCCTCATTTTAATCTTTTCTTTTGGATTAACTCACTAAAACTGCTGCTCTACAATACTTCTATTTTCAGTTTAATGAGATTGCCTCAGTTATCTAAACAGACGAGCATGTGGCCATACAGCGAGCTGGTCATATAGCATGACACTGGTGCAGAATTGGTGCATGTGCATAACTAAAAACCAAAAAAGTATTGAAAACAGTCAACTTCGCTATGAGAATAAGGTTGGAAGACGATGACAGGACTCAGTTCCAGTAAAAGCTGCCAAAGCTGACACAGGCAGGTCTAAAATAATTAGTAAAGTAATTTTAATGCTGATTTTAAATGTGACAAAATGCCTTAAATCACAATCTCAGACCTTTTTAAAATAAAGACATTTCCACATGTTAAAGCAGGGAAAGCACAAGTGTAAATAAGTAAAAGATAATAATAACAGCTGACTTCTAGTTATTCACAGCCAAGAATTACTGTAACTTTAAAAAACCCCATAAATAATTTATATCTGCATATGAAATAGTTCTGAAACAAGATGAAGGCATTACTTACAATTAGTTTCATACAAACAGTAACACATTTGTACTATGCTTCATTTTTGCCAACAAAAAACACACAACGACCCTTGAACGTTAGGTTTCACGTTTATGAATTGAAGTCTTAAGGGGATCAAAAGTCAAAGGATGGTTTCATGGCAGAGCAGCCATTTCTAACACTGCTTTTAAAGCTTGTGAACTGTCACCTTCCCTTTCCCCTTTTTCATCTCAACCAGCTGCTCTTAGAGTCCCAAGTGGATGGAAAGGCACAACTGTGTCTGTAATTTTGAACACTAAATGTGATTAGAAATGGGTTCTGCCACATCAGTGCACAATCAGAGTAACTACAGTAGCATAAGAGCTACCGAAAAAAATAAAACCCTTTCTGATTGAAAGCCCTTTGGTAACATTTTAAACTGAATTTCCTCAGTTTTTACCAAAGGTGGAAAGTAACGAATTACATTTACTTGCGTTACTGTAATTGAGTAGTTTTTTTGTGTATTTGTACTTTTTAAAGTCATTTTTCAAGTCGGTAATTTTACTTTTACTTAAGTATATTTTTTAAAAAGTACTGTACTTCGCTACATTTTCAATCACACCCGTTACTGAGTAAATTAAAAGAACAAACAAAAAAAAAAACCCAACATTGCGCTTCGGAAATACTGCAGGGAATGATGGGTAGTAGAACAAATTGGCGTTGGGTCACGATAAAGATGGAATCTGACATCGGTGGTACGGATCCAGCGAAAAAAGAAACCCCGTCGAATTCTGCTGACCCTGAACTCGAAGAAGATGTGAACCCCTGGCCGTATTTAAGGGACCATTTCGGCTTCAAGTGCAAGAAAGGCAACAGCTTTATTATGTAGTGTAAGCTGTGTTTGCCCAGAGAGACCGAGTTAGCAGCTTTTAAAAATTCCACATCAAACCTGCGCAAGCATGTAGAGGTAAGTTAAATGAAACTTGTACATTTATTTTAGCAAAAAGGCTGTGCTCAAGTTAATCACATTAAGTAAAGACATAAGCTGTTATTGGGCACGTTGTTGTCCACACAACTTAATTATTATTTTTTTTTACTGGATTGGTAAATTGCCAAAAGAAAATGTGTTTACTTACATTTTTCCTGTTTGTTAATAATAATCATTTATTTAAAAAAAAAAAGTTAAATTAGACAGAAGACAGAAGAGGCTACTTTCTTACTTAACCCACATATGTTCACACTGCAGGCAAAAGAATAACATGTGCTATGTGCAGAGGTGTTTTTTTCTGTTCTCAAACTGATCTCCCTGTTGGAGCTCAGTCTGGGGGAAGTTATTTTTTTCTCCTTATCTTTCCTCATGTTGTGCATTTTCCATTGTTATACCTCTCTGACCTGTCTTCCCCATGTGATGTTTGTGTAATGTATATATGGTCAGAAGGGTAAGATGGCGCTGGCAAAGGTCGGCAGCCTTAACCCAATTTCCTTCGGGGTCAACCTTCAGGATCAATAAAGTTTTATTGAATTGAATTGAATTGAATTGCTCCTCAAAATTAACAGAGCAGGGCCAAGTTTAAAAAATTAAAACACATTTTTATAGCAGCTGCCGTACAGCTCAATTCAGTACTTGTTCTCTTATTTGACGGTTAGGAACACATTCTCATGTAAAAGAATTATATGGTTTTGACAGTTTGGTTGGTTGGTTTGGTGACCATTATCCATTTTGATGTATAGACTTGCAGTTTAACTGCCACTGCGCTTTAATTTGTAAAGTTTTTCTTTTAATTAAAAAACAACTACTTTGAGATTTATCCCACTGTCTTTTTTGCACTACTCAGAAGAGGCTGTCCTCCTGCTGACAAAAAAGTAACTATGTAACTTTTACTCTGAGTACATTTTAAATGAGCTACTTTTTACTTTTACTTTAGACAGGTAATTTTACTTGTACTTGAGTAAAATTTCAGCAAAGTAATAGTACTTTTACTTGAGTAAAATATTTTAGTACTCTTTCCACCTCTGGTTTTTACAAACACAACCTGCTCTTACTAAAAAAAAAAACCCAACTGTTTAGCAGAGATGCTTTTTTATGTTAATTATATTTTTTGCGATTTATTTATTTATTATTTATTTTAGGATGAGCGTAATCTAAAATTACAAAATTAAAGGGAAATTCAAAGCATCTTTTTTTTTTTTTTACCACCCATCACTATAGTGGTCATATCAGCCAACAAACAAACAAACCAGGAAAAAAAATGTTGAGTCTAATGGATCCAAATTGGACTGAAAATGAGGTATATGCCTGACCTACATGTATTTGAGAAGAGCAGGCTGCCCTCCTCAAAATGTAGGTTAATTTGTAAAGGTAATGTGATTCATGCTGTTGTTTGGAGACACCGCTATCAATATATCTCCATATCTGTTATAGCCGTATATATTTAGCAATATTAAGCGATAGCAACATCAGGAAGAATGAACATGAGTAGCTTGAGAAATACCAAGGGAGGAGCCAGAGCAGCTACTGCAGATCGGGAAGGTGAAGGCTACAGTGGTCCCTGTGATCCCCAAACTGAGAGAGGAGCTCCAGTAGATTCCAGGAACAACATCCAAGATATCTCTCCAGGAGAGAGCTGTTCTAGGAACAGCAAAGATGGTGCACAGGGTATATCTGTGGTCTGACACATCAGACGTTTTCTTCACTCGCAGCTTTTACCTTTAACAACACTCTAAATTACTCCAAAGGGCCCAATCCCTAAAAGTGAAGGTTGGGTCCGTAGCGCTAGCTTACCACTATCAGAAAATTACATCAGCAACACAAAAAACTGAAACAAAAGGTGCTAGTTCTTTGGAGTTTCTGTAGTAATTGCAAACGGCTGAAGGAAGCACTATCTTCATGTGGCTTGTGGTTAATGTAGATTACAAGTAACTTGTGACACCAGTATACAGAGAATCTAAGAGATTTTGTACCTAAAACCTAAAACTAACATCGTATATTTTTAAGGGACTAATACAGAAAACAAAAACAGTGTTTATACTATTGATTTAGCCTGAATCAAATCATGACAAGCAATTGAAAAGCTGTTCAGTTTAACTTAAACTTATACTGGAAAGGAGACAAAAAATTAGTGAATTAAAAACGTCCAAAAATTTCTTATGCTTTCATTTAACGTGAGTATTGTTAGGCTAGCTGCTCCAAACTCAAAGTGATTTTGCTCTAATTAATCCTGTCTGAACTAGCGTGCTCCAACTGTGATTAGAATATGTAGGCTAGGCATGCAATAGAAATGTCCATTCAAATTTCATTCTGACATGCTCTGCTGCAAAGCTACAGTCAACACAGTATGTCTGGAGTGGCTAAATTGCATTGTCATATCAATCCAGGAAATTATAGAGGATCTGGGGGTTCTGGTTGCCATTTTTCTGCAAAACATTGCAGAAATGTGTGTATATATGTATATGTGTGTATATATATATATATATATACATATGTCCTACAAACACTAATTCCAGTCTATATCATGATCGGCAGGTAATGATTATGTGATTCACCTCATGCCCAACTTGCAATATCACAGTAAACCTCCCTCCATTCCCAAGCATATTCTTAATTGTCATTTTTCATTCAGTTTCTTGGCCAAACAACTCTAAAAGAGCAACACAGTGAAAAAGAAAAAAATTATGTCAGGACAGCCTGTTTCTCTTACCCCAAATCCTCCCTTTCCACCTGGCTCTAACATGCATCTTGTGTCCCGATTTTGACTACAGTAGATTTGATTAAGCTGGATTACACCTAAATCTGATATTAAAATGCATCAGTGGCAAACACATTAAATTTCTCTTCTGCTCGTCAACAGGCCGGAGATCTTGCATTACTCAATGCTTTAAAGGTGACAGTAAATACCTTGGTATGAAAAGCCTGATTTTTGCATTGCACTCGTTAGTTTCATTATTTATTTAAAATATTTTGTTCTTAATATACCACAGTATAGTGTCAAGTCATAAATTCCCTTGAGTTTCTAACCAATCAGCTCTACCCATCAACAATATTTTCTGACTAAAAAGATAAATGAACTATCTTCCCCGAAGGATACATCTTACGGGACCCAGGGGGTGAAATATAAATAGTTTGACTTTAAATCTGATAAACAACAAAGTGAAATTCAAGAGTATTAGGACTGGGCAGCCTGCCAGTCTTAGCTCCTCCGCAGACGTTTTTATTCGGCTGATGTAGGAGAGAGGATGCTGGCTGGTCGAGTCCAGCGTGCAGCGCTAATGAGACGTTGCTTTTCAAGACAGCTGTAAATGTGAATATGTGGCTACTGTGAGTCAGTTTCACACGGACCAAAAAAGAAATCACAGAAATGCTCAAAACTAATTGCTGTTCAAAATTATTCACAATATCACGCTTATAACCACGTAACAATCCCTGAGGTACAAACGTGCACTAACAAGGTCAACCTTGTATGAACATCCCATTGCACTTAAATTCTGTTTAGAGTTAAAGAGCTTAGGTAAAACAACAATGTTTTTTCTAAGAAGGCAGCAGCTGCGTTACCTAAGCTGGAAGAAATTTGAATGTGTGCTAAGCAGACAGACAAACACACATAGGTTCCCCTGTTTCACACTGCTAATCTAGGCCTTTGGTTTGAGGCACAATGTGTTACTTTCAAGTGCACCGTGACTAAAGTTAGTGGGCAGACAGCGCTGCCTGTGGCAAAACACAGAAATACCCTGCATCTCCCAGTGTGTGTGTGTGTACGCATGTTCATAATTTAAAGTAAAAGCCTCTAAGCTTCATTGTCTCGCACCCAGGTGCAGTCCAAAATCATTAGCATATTTCACAGGATTTTGCTAGAGGTTTCCAAGGGACATTACCTCTTTAGAGTGCACAATGTACTGCTACATGATTCCCAATAGACCAAAAACACCTTTACACATTAAAACAAATGTTAAAAATCCCTCAGCTTACAAACACTCGAATAACATCACTGAATAGTGAAATGCATGGTCCTAAGGCTGTGTGACACCTTTCAAAAGAGCAGACAGTTAATAATACATAAACTTTACTGAAGAACAATGCTTTTTTCGTCTTGGTCGTGGAACACTCGCCAGCTCTTTAACCTCTTAAGTATACTCGAGGGTGTGTGGGAATTTGCCAAGCAACTCTACAAGTATTTTGTAGACTTGAAAGCATTTAACTATATCCCTCGGGGTGTCCTCTGGTGGATTTCTCTGAAGTATGAAGTATCATGCCCATTGTTACAATCGCTCACAGGGGGGCAGGGGTACCTGGACCTGGGATATAGAGTATGTTTGGGGAGTGCGACTGTCTGTGCAGTGTCTATTTGTGTCTGTCTACACGTTGGGTGAGTGCCGAGTATTTGGTTGTGCATATGGGGGTGGGAATGCACGTTTGTGTCCGCGTGTGCCTGTTTGTCTGTGTCTATATGTCAGGTTGGGTCTTAGACTCAACCTCTCTGGGTACATCTCAGGCCTCCGTACTTTGGAGGGCCTATCTCCCCTCACCACACTTCCTGCCGGTGGCTGATGCCCTCAGACGTTGGTGTGTTGGTGGTCCTTGTCGTCTGGGGCTGGGCGCTCATGCATGTACCGGCTCACTCCTGGTGGCCGATTGGCGGGGCTGGGCGCCTGTGGCCCGGCTGGGCTCCTTTCGGGGGGTGGGATGCCCTCAGGCCTCTGGCCTCTGGGCCTGAAGCTCGGTCCTCTCTGGCACAGCTGGCTGCCGGCAGAGCCCGCGGGCACGCCACTGCAACCCCCTCTGGCCTCTGCTCCGTAGCTCTGGATATCTGGGGCCTGGATCTCCCCCATACCTGCTTCATACCCTGGTGGACGGGGCTATGGCTCCCCACACTCCCTAGCAGATCGTTACATGGAGAAACCTTTGGAATACAAGCATGCTGATCCACACAGGTATGCACACAGGTGTACACACGGGTGTTCACAGACGCGGACTACACCTTTCTTGGCTGCTGCCTCAAAGCACATTGTGCGCTGTCTATCTTGCGTGCTGCACAATATCGTTTATTATTTAGTATCTACTGTTATCTACTGCTAGCTAGTTTATTGTGATGGTGCTGTTTTTTATTATGTTGCTCTTTGTTGTTTTCTTTCTCTTCTGTTTTTTTTCTCCATACAGGTGATCCAGGTGTTTTGTTTGTTTGTTTGTTTGTTTTTTCCTTTCTTCCCCCCCTTCTCACCATCTCTTCTCCCCTTTGGTTTTCTTTCTCTCCCTCTCTTTCTTTCATTCTTTCTCCCTGTCCTATCCCCCAGTCATGTCTGTCCCGTTTGTAGCAACCGAAAATAAAATAAATTCATAATTATAATAAAGGTCAATCAAATGGACCAATATGGCAAGGCCATGATGATCCACTTGGTAAAATAAATCCGCTTGGCATCTTTCTTGGCCTTAAGACAACAACTCTGATGGCTAAAGATCCAAACGGGACACAAAAAAAAAACAAAAAAAAACTATATCCCTCAGGGTGTCCTCTGGTGGATTTCTCTGAAGTATGAAGTATCATGCCCATTGTTACAATCGCTCACAGTCAGAGCCTGGTCTGCATTGCCGGCAACAAGTCAAACTTGTTTATGGCAGAATTTCTATACGCACCCAAAATTCCTAGGATGCACTTTTTTGGTGGCCTTAGACTCACGTTTGCTTTTTACAGATGATTTGGTAATCAGTCGGGTCGATCTAGAACATTCCCACCCTCACCTTTGCCCACCAATGGCACGTAGTAACCAAATAAATTAGACTGCAGATACAAGCAGCAGAAACAAGCTTCCTGTGAAGTGGTCTGGGCTCTCCCTTTAGAGGTAGGATGAGGAGCTCAGTCATCCAGGAGGGACTTAGAGTAGGGCCACTGCTCCTTTGCATTGAAAGAAGCCTGTTGAGGTGGTTTGGGCATTTGGCCAGGATGCCTCTGGGTGCCTCCTAGGCGAGGTGTTTTGGGTATATCTAACCAAGAGGAGAATCTGGAGCAGACCCATGAAACGCCTGGGAGATTATGTCTCTCAGCCAGAATTGGAACATTTTAATGTCCCCCCAGAAGAGCTGGAGGCAGTGGCCAGGGAGAGAAAGATCTGGACATCTCTGCTCAGACTGCTCCCCTCAGAATCCGTACCCAGTAAGTCGTAGAAAATGGATGGACTGACCTATAATATACTGTCATTTATGGAAACCTGTTTCTTCAGTAGAATTGTTTCAGTGTTTTAAAAAATGGATTAACAACCAGAATGTGTTATCTACATTTAGGGTGCTTTTTGTGTAACAGGAATTTTGCTTTTATAAAGATGGCATGAAAAAGACTGCTCACCACGACCCCATAAAAAACAGCTTTTTAAACGGTCAATTACATTATATATCTATATATAAAATCTGAGGGCATCAAGTAATTCTACAATAATGTGCAAAAATCTTGAGCCACTCATCATTTCTTTATATTTTTATAGGAAAATTGGAAAAATATACAGTGATTTATTGAGATTTATTGAAAACCTGAACTCTTGTAGGCAATCCTTGACTGATATTGTTCCATTTATATAGATGGATGGAGGATCCCCAACACCACAGACTAAATAACCACAGCCCCACCCCACGACAGAACCTCCACCGTGTTTTACAGATGATGCACATCCTCACTGTTGTACCTCTGTCTCCTGACCTCCTCTGTTCATACTGACGACGATTTGAACCAAAAATTTCGGATTTATGCCTCAGCCATTTCTTCCCGTTTCTTTTCTTTACAAATGGCTTCTTAAAAGCCATTCTCCCACTAAGACCATTTTTGATGAGTCTTCAGCAAACAGTAGATGGATCAACTGAAGTGCCAACTGCTTTTTTCTTAAGCACAAGACTTTGAAATATTGTTCACATGCTGTAGAAAATGTTTTAGGCCTGCCACATCTTCTTTTTACATTCATTTGTCCAGTTTCCTGATATTTTTTAAGGACATAGTACACATGATGCCAAGACATGACAAGTTTTCAGCAAATAGCTCTTAAGGAATTATCCCGTTGGTCACATTGTGCAAAAATACAAATTTAAGCCTGTCCAACTATGTTTTGCCATTTTTCGTTAGATTCAACTGAAGAAACTATGTGTTTATGTGACAGGCTTCTAGTAACAAAGTAAGTGTTAAGTGGCTTAACAAACAAACAAAAAAAATCCTCTGAGAATTAGGTACAGGGACTGCACGGAAAATGAGCGAAAAAGCAGCCAATGTCAAAAAGCATGAAGAACAGTTTTTTTTAAATACAAGAAAAATCTGTCTCCTTGGAAGCAAAATATAAAGTAATGAAGGGTGGCTCAAGACTTTTGCGCAGTGCTCTACATTGAGATTGTGAAATAAAACACTTTGCCACTCGTGACACCTTGAAACACCCTAAGGGACCTGGACTTGTCTAGCCAAGTCCCCAGTTAGAGAATCACCTCCACAGCCTATGTATTATGAGCTGTCTCCCATTTCTCATAACAGACAAATGTACACACGCTGGGAAGGATGCCAAAGGGCGTTTGGACAGAGATGTTTAAAGCTCCTGCCTCACATACTAATGAGAATCCATTACTGTCTCATTCAAATAGTCTCAAACACACACATACGCATACACAATCAGCACATTCTCATTCAGTGCATAAGCATCTGGCTACAGACACCCCCTTGTCCCCTATGCTTCAGTGCCTGCCAATTACAAAAGAAGTAATCAATTCCACCACGGCTCCGTCCCGGGAAATCGACTTCAATGACACCGGCTACATGGCCGCTGTCTCTGTACCTGACAGCCACTTACACACAAGCAGGGACCCAGTCAACCAGCCTTCTGTTGCTCTTCAGTGCAAGGCCAAGCAAGATAAACCAGATCCCCCTTCCCAACTGGAAGCATTACCTCTAAATACTGTACCATATTTCATGGTCATCGTGAACTACAATTTACAACAGTATGTCTAAAGAAGTGTTTTACCCATTGGAATCTGACAAAAAGGACATTTTCACCTGCACACACGCTTATTGCTTTGCAACTGAAGGCCGGCCGTTTGCAGGCAATCCAGGGTCTGGTTGCCTAGGTAACCCTCTAATGTATTTACTGCCAGATCATAAGTCAAACAGCAAAATTCTTCATTCGCATTGTTACGACTTGTTTCAATTGCTTGCCTGGAATTACTGGCCCATTTCCCGTCACCAGCAGTTATTTAGTGGAATGTCATTTACTTTCTATGGTGTCTCGTTGTGGCATCGTTTCACGCATGGGCACGGTTTTAATATTAGTTTTCATGTGCTACATGTCCATGTCCTCTACAAAGTGTTCACGATTTACCTTAGAAGCATCTCAAGAATAAATGAAGAAACACAGGATAAACCTGTAAATGTATTTTTTATACAAATCCTATAAAGTTTGTTGTTGACAGGACAAACAGCGTACAGCTTTTTTCTGCTAACTCGAGGTCCCAAAAGCTTAAAACTCACAGTAAGTGCAGCAAATAAGCATGAACGTATCATCAATGATCAGGTACTGGAAAAACTGGAAACATTTGAACATACAGTATCATTACACAGTGTAATGGTGTAGCTAACCCAAAGTGTTTTTAATAGCTTTGGACAAATGTGGCACTACCACACACATTCTGGATCCAAAAACAAGTAAAATGACTACATTGTTTTAGTTTTTAAGAAGATTTTTTTTATAATAAAAATATTAAAAAACTGTAGATTTATAAAGGAAAACATAAGTAGTTCTAGTATGCCCCAAATATTACAGCCAGTATCTAAAACCTGATTTTGCAAGCGTACCAATCTTGGAACACCTCTTTAATGGTGGTAAAATCTCAAGGCTATTTCGTACAGTCTTCTTAGTCACGGCACTATAGTGGAATTTATGGTGATGTGAAGGTCAGCCGAATCAATTTCTCAACATGGGATTTAAAAAGAGAACCCTGTAAGCTGTTGTCGATGAAGTGATAAATCTCTACTATTATTTGTCTCTTCCCATTTTCATCACCATCTCTGTGTTTCCCATCTTCTTCCACCTCCGCATTCTTTTTTTCCTATTTTATTTAGAAAAAAGCTGGTACAGCTAATGATTTAGCACTTTTTATCATTATCTTCACATCCTTTTGCATCATTTTCCTCTTCATTTTCGTTACAGTGGATCTACAACACTCCTGACACTGTATGTATGTGTGGTTGTGTGTGTTCAGGTTTACCTGCAACTGTGAAATCACGTGTGTATGTTTGGTAAAGACTGGAAAAAAGCCTACGGGGCAGACTACAGCAGCTCTTTCCTTTATCTTCAAACAGCGGCTTGCTAAAACAACAACATTTGTGCATACGCATGCGTGTGTCTGCCTGCGTGTGCATGCGTTTAATGTTTGCAATGTTACCTTTGGCCTCTTTGTAGTGTTCACAGATCCTTCTGACAGCTGCAAGACCCTCCTGCTCATCTCTCCCACCTCAAAGAGAAGGAAACACACACAAACACACACAAATGAATACAATATATGACGAGACCTTGGAGGCTTTTTATAAAAAAATACAGGTTTTCTTTTTTTGTCAGTCTTTCATCTTATAAAAACACATTTCCAAGAAAGGTTCTTTGAATGGAAAAACACTCAGTGCAAAAATTTAGCCCTTCAGGAATTAGGAATATTAACAAGGCTTCTGATTCAATACATCTACTTTTTCAGTAAAGACTTTAAATGCAAGCCTGTAAAGAAAGTACAACATTATTAAAAGTATTATTATGAAAGTACCATCTAACTTCAAACAAGCTATATGAGGACACTTCACCAAAGAGATTTTAGCCAAAGAAAAATTACCTTAAAAAAGGTGATTTTTCTTTGGCTAAAATCTTTTAATGCTTGTAAAGTCAAACAGCAAAATTCTGAATATGAAATCAGTCAAAAGACACTTTTTTGCACCATCACTGGATCCAGGCAGCATAGCCAGACAGGAAAGTGGGGAGCACACTTTTATAATAATAAGTATTTTGATCCCAAAAATATCAGAAGAAATATCAGAGTGCCGCATATTTTAAAAAGCTATTTGGTAGAAGCAAAATAAATGGGTAAAATATGGTGCTTAAGGAATTTATTAGACCACAATCCAATATAATGTTTATACCACAGCTGCCCCAAAGTTTCTACAATGTTTCTGCAATGATTTATCAACCAGGATGCACAAGCTCCTCATTCTTGTTATCCAGGAATTTTCCAATTCAGTGTTTTACAAAAAATAGCAGAAAATATAGTGATGCACATTATTACTTTTTGCTTAAGATGCCAAATTACTGTAATTTACTTGCATTCCTGAAAACCAAAATGAGTTTTAGTATATGAATGTAATGCTTGACTAATTTCTGACTTGTCAGAGAATTCCACTCTGCCTCAAATTTAAGCAAAAAATGAAAACTGGGTTTGTTATTTGCCTGATAAACAATGACGTCATTTTGTGTTCTGAATATTTCTTTATTTGAAAATATTTGTGTTTTCTTGTTCTATGACAGCTGGTCTAATAAATTTGTTAAGCATCCTACCTGTTTTATTGTACTTGGTGGGGGAAAATGAGATTCATACAGTGCTCAGTGACAACTGAAAATGGCGTGTAATACCATCTACAACATCAGATCTGAGTTATAAACTCATAAACACAAGACCTTTAAACACACTGATCCACAGCTCTCTATTTTGTTTCCATATTGAATGTACTGTTCAGATTAATTTACATGCTCCAGCAGCACAAGACAAAATATGCAGAGAGATACATATCATGTGCTGCCTTCTAAGATCATTGTGATAAATATATTATCGCCATATGAACAATATCATTTTGAAAAAGTCCCTGACATGCTCCTATCATAGCAGTCTTTAAAGTCATTTTCCTTTCACATTGCAACAGGAGCAAGGGGCTTTAACAGCTCTTTCATAAAAATAATTTACCACACACCCTATGCCGAACGTAGGGTAAATTAAGGAACTTAATGTCCTGTCATTCAGCTCAATTCAATTTCCACGGTGTTAAAAAGATGACTGTTGCTATCGTTAGATGTAGTACACAAGATATGCTTAACACAAGTAAATGTTCTGAAGAATAAAAAATGCAGTCACTGATGCAGACTCGGGATAGATTTGCTGTTTGAGGACATTTGCATATAAATGAACGACTTCTCTTTGTTAGGTAATAAAGAAATAACTAAAATAGAAAGTGTAAGCAAATCACACAAAGGAGAGAAACATGAAGCTGGTGTAATTCACTGACTCAATATTTCTAAAAAATAAATCATTCCAAAGCCCAGTTAGTTGCACAAACACAGGCTCTGACAAATAAAAGGACAAAGACACAATTATACTCTCAGTGCAAACAATTAGTGCCAACAATTAGTTGCTTAATTGATTAGCCTATTGACAAAATATTGATCAACAAAACACTGTGAACATACGCTGGTTTCCATTTGTCAAATGTCAGGACTTGCCGCATATTGACATACAAGCCGCATGACTAGACACGCACACACACAAACTTGTACACACAAATAGCCTATTTGCACACGCTCATTTCCGCTTTGCTCACACACATAGACACACTTATCTTGGATTATCACGTAGACCTTTTCAAGGGCACAGCATCATTTACCCTGATGCACCGCTGTTCAGGCAGGGCTGAAGGATGCAGCTTCTCTGAGTGACGTGCCACATGGCTCACACAAACACTCACATTCAGGACAGGAACAGCCTGATCTCACACAAACAGATTTTTTTTTTTCAAACGCACTAGTGCCCCTCTAGCAGGCTTCTCTGCCCATTTGCCAACACTCACTAAGAACGCTGCATATAATTGAATACACATCTCTTCACAACTGCTTCTGGACAAAGCTCTTCTTTAAAATAGCTACTGATTAAAAGACGTGCCCCAAGGAAATAAGTTTGCCTACTAAATATTTTGGGATGAGTGTTGAAAAAGTAACCTAATTAATTCACAGACATATTCTTGCTGCAACTCAACAAATGGATAAACTGAGCAAGACCTGGAATAATAGTTAACCGTAAACTGCCAACTACTGACAATCTCATGCAAGCATGGGGACCTGTTGTGCTTTCCCCATAAACATTATAAAAGATGGACATAGAGTCTGGGTCTGAAAACTGAAACCAATGTGGAAGTGCTTTAAATCTGTAATTTATTTAATGGCCTCCAAGGAGCAACACCTGTGGTTATACAGACTTGTCATCCTATAGAACTCTATAGAAAAACAGCTTTCTGACACGACCTTTTCTGCTGAGTTTATGGGCTCAGTCACTCAATTTGGGTCAAACTTAATAAAAAATTATGGTCCATTTTGTAAATCTCAGAGACACTATGGAGGATAATCTGGATAGCAACAAGTTTGATGAAATTCTAACCAATACTCTAGAAGAAGTTGCAATTTTTATGAATTGGGAATGGATGTACAGACGCTTAATCACAGCATAAACTAAAAATACTTGTTAGCCAAAGCTCTGTCACGGCACGGTGCGCCGGTGTGTTAGAGCAGCGCCCAAGAGCAGACACAGGCAAGGAGACATGACATGACTTTAACAAAAGGTGAGCCTTTATTATGGCTGAACAGAGGGCAAAACAAAAGCTAAGACGAGTGCTGGCAAGACAACTAAACTGACTGTGAAAACCTATGACACTGAACACTATACGAGACTATGAAACTGTGATAAAGCTATGAAACTTCGAAAACTAATTCTATGACTGTGACTATGAGAACTGTGACGACTATGACAAGCCATAACTGGGAAGGTTACACAGACGACGCGACAAAGACTGACTGAAACACAGAGACTAAATACCCACAGGGATGATTAGGGGAAGTGGAAACACGAGGGAGAACAGCTGACACACAGTGTTGGGTAAGTTACTTTAAATTAGTAACTTAGTTACATTACTAGTTACTTCCATCAAAAGTAACTCAGTTACTTCAAGTTACTCGTTACTTTCAAAGTAACTAGTTACTAGGGAAAGTAACTTTGGTTTTACTCAGACTTCTCTTGTTAATGTGTTGCTAACTGGATACCCAGCAAGAGTGCCAGTCTTCTAGCTTGCTTACTTGCCACAAGTGCACTGTGCCACCTACCAAAGGAAAAAATAATGTGCATATTTCCACGAGAGAAATCCCACGCCTGGACCGTCGTTGACCACCGCCATGATTCTAGCCTACGTTACAGCGTCATGTGCGCTTTTTACATCCAACACAAAAACTGCAGTCGTGGTGCTTTTGATTGTACTCAGAACTTGGAAATTCTGCCTTCCGAATAGGAAGATGTAGGCAACACCAGACTGCAGATGAGTTGCATACAGGGCTGGACTGGGACAAAAAATCAGCCCGGGCATTTTGACTAGAGACCGGCCCACCATTATAGCAAAAATCATAAAGCCTTTGAATGAAAACAAACACTGTTGTGACAGTGATGTACACTGTCTTGATGGTATATATGTATCAATCTATCAATCGTTTGTTGTAAGACTCAGATAATTATTTATTAAAAGCTAGACATTTTAAATGAGAATAAGAAAGTATTTCTTTGTGCCCCCCTCTCCCTGTTAATGCCCTACCTGCCCCCCTGGCAAAACTTTGCTAGACCCGCCCCTGCACAGTTACCAGCTGTCAGCTACATAGAAAAGGATCCTGGTGTTATTTATCTCTCAGAAACAGTTCATAACTTCTCTTCAACTCATTCATGTCACCTAAAAGGTAAACCTGTTTCTCCATCACCTGTTCAGCTCTGATGATTCAGTAAGGACATCTCCTGGTTTCATCTTCATGTTTCCCACTCACCACATAACTAAACCGATATCATGACCAGCAGCTTTACAGCTGTGGCTCCAGCAAACATCAGCTGATACTAGAAAGTAATATTAAATAAATTCTAACAACAGCTGATCAAACGTGCTGCTGTTGTTTAACGTGACATCCGGTGGTTTCCTCTTTCTGGCGCAAAGCGGACGATAAATAAACAAGAGGGAAAAGCCAATCAGCTGATCATTGATCAGTTTCATGATTAAAGTAGCAACAGGAGAGGGAGGGGAGAATGAGAGAAGAAGAGGCAGCTGTGCAGCAAAGACACAGAATAACTCCAGCTTTGTGTCTTTTTCATTGTAGCTGAAGTCCGGGACAAACTGTGTTCCTTTTCACCTCAATAAGAAACGCGTAATAATTTCTCTGAATACGAGACGATTCCGTTTTTTAGGGAATGGTTGGCAACTCTAATAATTAACCGTATGAACAAAATAAAGTTCAACATCAGTAACATAGCACCCACCCAGCTGTATAGAAACCCCGTCATGCTAGCTAGCACGCAGTACGAAAAAATCAGCACAACGAAAATAAACTCCAACTAAACTTGGTTTATATCTGACCCAGATGGACTGCAGGTTATAACTTCTTACCTGAAGTTCAGTTCACCTGACATTCGGACGGGCGGCCGC
This sequence comes from Perissodus microlepis, assembly GCF_051167445.1. Taxonomy (NCBI): domain Eukaryota; kingdom Metazoa; phylum Chordata; class Actinopteri; order Cichliformes; family Cichlidae; genus Perissodus; species Perissodus microlepis. Next base: position 11,905,188 of record NC_140476.1, read on the forward strand.
TTCGGGTCTCTCCTCCTGCCTCCCTTTTCCCTCATCCACCTGCTGCCTCCACCACTTGCTAATGTTACTGAATCTGTGGAAGCTCCGCGATGCCACCACACGAAGTAACGAATAACGAGCCTATCTAAATCCCAGCAACGAGTAACGCGTTCCTGATTTTGGCATAATAACTAGTTACCGTGCTCGTTACCACAATAATAACGTAGTTACTGTAACGCGTTACTTAATAACGCGTTAGTCCCAACACTGCTGACACACATGAACCTAATGACAGGACAGGGGAAGTGAAACTAAATACAATAAGCAATGAACACCGGACTTTTTCAAAGTAAAACAGGAAACATGGAGACTTAGACATGATGCAAACCTGATAACAAGAACCACACAGACATGAAGCATGACAGGTAGACACACGAACCAGGGAGGCTTAGTACAGGGGAGATGACAAAAGGAACTAAGAAACAAAGGACTAAACAGCAACCTAGAAATTAACTAGATGAGCTACACTAGAACACAAATGAATACAAAAGAAACATAAAAACTCAAACACTGGGTCACACGACCCAGTGTTGTGACAAGCTCAGACTTTATGCTGCTTTAAATGCTCAGTTTCCAAGTTTTCCTTTCTTCTGCTCTTGGATCTGTATGATGATACAGAGAAGGATTAACCTTAATATGTCACCTCAGGCAGACAGCTCTGGATTTAAGCGGCAATTCAAGTGGCTCCATTCACCTGCCATTCAAACCTTCTGTTAGTGAGTAACAGCCAATCACAAAGGGATTTCTCACTTAAAGGTAGGATAGGTGTCAATAAAATGAGAGACGGTAAAATGGCTCACAGTACAGAGGCTGCATCCAATCCTGGTATACGAAACTGTTATTCTGAGCTGCAGTTCAGGCAAATTAGTAGTTGGGAATGAGCGTACTAGGGGAGACAGAGTAAAATATTTTATTTGTTTAACCTGCAAACTGATTTGTGCATCATGTGCTACGTATGAGCCAGATTTTGTCTTTGTTACCGGCACAGTGGTATCAAAACCTTCAGTCTGCTTTAGTCAGTTATTCTATTCGATATATTTTGATATAAGTCATCCGTTTCAACCACCTCCTCCAACTATAAAGAAATTATAAAAACCTTTCCAAGAAGCAAAGTCTTCCATGGCAAAGATTAATTTAAATTTCATTATCTTATCTTAAAAAATGCTCTGGACTGCATCATTTTAATTAATTACCTAGTGAAATGTATTTTAAGCACAAGTGCATGCTTTTAATACCCAACTCCGGTGTTTGACAGTTCAAAGGCTTAAGCCATTAACTGGCTTCACACAGATACTATGCTACCACTCCACCTGAAATATGCATCCACTACATAACTAGAGAGGGATCCACTTTACCATAAATACTCTCACTTCATGAATTACCTCAAAGAGTTGGCATATTTGAAATGGAGATACACTCAGAGTCATCAGCTGTGGGATCAACTTCGGTACACATAGGATTGTCTGGGACTACAACAGACACTTATCCGAGTTCTGGTATGATTGATTTTGTGAGTGTAATCCCACACACATGGTGCTCACATCTAATTTATGTTCTGCTCAAACCGTCTCCAAGGATACTCTGACATTGACTTTGCGCTATACACTCTGAATGAATAAAGCAGAGTTTTCTTCAAAGTTTTTAAACTCGTGGACAGAATAGAAAATGTAGTCTCATGTAGTCTGTAGATTTTGCTGTTCTGTGCACAGAATCTCAAATGTGTTTAACTTCGGCACCTAATATAGGTTTGAAATGTAAAAAAGAAAGAAAAAAGCACCAATTCAACTAAATAATTTCATGATTTATGACCAGTCTTTGAAGAGTGAGTTGAAATCGAACCCCATAACATTCTGTCAAGATATTCCCACACTGCTTCAATAATGTTGAGGTCCAGGCTCTGGATTCCAAACCATGACTTATAGTGTTCCATTGTATTTTTTTCTATGCAGATATCCATTTCCCACATTGATAGTCTGTTTGGGATCATAATTATGATGAAAAATAAAGCAGATGCTAATCTGACCATTTCCAGATGGTACTGCATGGTTGATCGAAGTCTTTCCTATATTTATAATTAGATAGATTTTAAAAAGATCTCGAACACCACGGCTGAAATGCAGCCTTAAACCATAACAGCATCTCCACTGTGTTTTACCGATAACTGTAGACATTGACAGTTGGACATCCCTCCTGACCTCCTTCATATGTACTGATGACAATTTAAATCAGAAAATGTAAAATATAGATTTAATACTCCATAAAACTCACTTATTGTTTTTTTGGTCCTGTAGTTTTTGTGTAATTTAGTATACGTCAGCCTTTTCTCCCTGTTTCCCTGTTTAAGAATAGCTTCTTGACAGCATCCTTCCACGAGACCATTTCTGATGAGGCTTCAGCAAAGAGTAGATGAACTGAACTAATCTCTCAGTTCCTGTTTCAGGTCTTGAGACATGATTTTAAGAAACAGTTTATCTGCTTTAAATACCTTTTAAGGACTGCCATTTTTTCCATCTGTCCTCAACTTGCGCAGTTTACAAATTTTATTTAAGAATAGGGCTGCCACGATTACGTCGACTATCAAAATCGTCGACGACTGATTTAATAGTCGACGCGTCGTTTGAAGCTTTGTAAGATCTCAAAAGACGCAGGAATAAGTAGTAGGATTTAAGAGTGTAATAACGGACCGAAACAGAAGATGGCAGCACTGCATGTACAAGGATGCCAGCTGCCGTTAAACCCCGAAGAAGAAGAAGCTGTGTCCCAGAATTCATAGCGCGGCCCAGCTCAGTTTCCAACAATGGCGGCAGCTAGTTAGTTTTAATATTACTCTTATTATTCTTTCTGGGTCACAAAATAAACGTTTAACATATTTTCAGGCGAGAATGTAGCTGTGTAAACCTCAAATATCTGCTCAGTTTATCAAGACACCGCATATTTTCAAAAGCACTCCGACGTTTTCGGAGACGTCTGTTACCCACTAGCTCGATAGCTAGCCGGGGTTCAAGGGTCACTAGAGCCGTGAGAACACCGGACTCCCGGCAAATCGTTTTCAAACCCACCGCTGTCTTTCGCTACTCAGGTTAAACATGATATATAAGTCACTTTGATAACTTAAAAATGTTATTGTTTGGCTTTTTTCAGTATTTTATTTGTTCCTGAGTAAATCGGTTTGGCTGAGATTAAAGTTATAGTTTTTACACAGCTGAATAAACGTCAAGCAGACAGCTGATTATCAGAAGTGTGAGATGCTCGAGAATATACTCCGGTGTCCTGTTATATTTTAGATAGCAAGGAGTTTATTAAACTTCACCGAAACAATCTGCAAATTTCATTAAAATTTAATAAACTATCATCTTGTCTTTATGTTTAGTTAGCACATACCTTAAAAACTCTTAAAGCTGTAAGCTAATGATAGTTATATAAGAGCAGATGCTGCTGGTGCAATAAACTGTAGTTTTACGTCCAATGGATGCATGATCTGATTAGTCGACTAATCGCAAAAATAATCGGTGACTAGTCGACTATCAAAATAATCGTTTGTGGCAGCCCTATTTAAGAACACAGTGAAGTCCATGGACGAAAGGCCCAAACGCATAGAAAAACCTGCTAAAAGCTGGGGGAATCAAAAATACTCGTGTAGGTGTGGACGTAGCATAAAAGAGTTAATAGCTTGATCTATTGCTGCCCGTAACTTATTGCAGTTTTCTCGTATTTGTTTAATTGTTTACAAAAGGTTTGAGGTTTGAAATGTGTGTGTAGTTGGAGGATGTGTGTGTGTGTGTGTCTGTGTGTGTGTGTGTCTGGTGGGGGGGGGAGGCAAGATTTTCTTGTAAAACAAAGGGAGGCCTAGCGAAAAAGTTTGGGAGTCACTGCTCTAGCAAGTGGTTCTAGGCAGGTAGAGCAGGAGTGGCATGGGACATGTGGCACATGAAATGAAAAAAGAGACATCCCACATGATAGAAAACCTGGAATTGATTACTTATATAGAGTACACATAAATACACAGACTTCTAAATTGCTATTATCTCACAGCCTTTATCTGTTTTTTCCCCCAAACCTTTGATGGTAGCTAAAATTAGAACAACGCACATCATTTGTTATGTTAAACTATATTCAGTTAAATAAACTACTTCTGGAATTACATTCTTTTGCATATTTTGCCTTGCCTACACGTTCAAATTCACTTTTGTATTTTTTGCATGAAATACATTTTTACATAGACATTTAAAGAAGCTGTAACGTGAAGCATTTCATTTTTTAACATTTGGTTTTACTGCATTTACCTTCCCACAATAAATATAGCTAAATGAATAATGGAACAATAGCAGACCTTGTTTATGCAAAAAGGCCTGTCATAATCCTTGAATTTGCATTTTAACACCCAATTTGATAACAGCCCTTTAATCCCAGTGAAGCTCTGAAAGTCTTTAAATCTCCTCACAGTGAAGAATCACACACATTTCCTAATGATGAAAACAAACTGTTTTGAAGCTATTCCAACCCTTAGCATGAATCAATGAGGTGTCAAGAGGGTTTCTGACAATAGTACGCTTTTAAGTAGACAAACAGAGGATGCCTTGGGTATTATACAGCTGTTGATCAGTCTATAATAGATTTTATGTTATCATGGACACCTCATCATTCAGCTTCACTGGTGCTTTGGGATGATGGTGAAGACAGAACACTGACCATAATGTCTGCCCTTCTGTTTTCAGACCAAAGGTTAAGCAAAGTTTCATTTGAGAACTACAAACTTCTAACTGGGCTCAAATACTAATATTCTCAGAACGTACCCAGACTTTCTGTAAATTTGCTTATTTTTCTTAGTTTCCTCCTTTTCAATATAAAAAGCTCTCAGCTCACAATTGGCTAGTTCTCCTTTTCTGATTTTCTGTGGAGTGAAGAAAATCCAGTCTGTGAGAGATTATTAGCCAGGAGGCTTTTGCAACACAATGCGAGACAGATTTTTTGTGGAAACTTAAATCGTCTTGATGCATTCTCAATCATCCAGGAAAGTAAATCCCCAAAAGTTGATTCTGTTCATCTGGACGTAGCATTTTGTGGGAGAAACGTTTCGTCCCACAAAACGATACGTCCAGATGAACAGAATCAACTTTTGGAGATGGAAACTTAAATATTTTCAACTTACACACATGCACATTTGCCTCTAATTGATTCATGTGCAACAGCCATGTATGCGATCTCAGTATGTATATGCAGTTTGTGGTCCACAGTAGAATATGTTATGCTGAAATCAATATGTGGTACTTGCTAAAAGTCAATATAATCCTTTGCTATCACTGCGGTGCCTTGTTCAGAATTTGCCAAGATTAACAGAGACTCAACTAAAAAATACTGACATTTCCTCCTCTACACCAGTCATTTTCAAACTATTTTTTGTTGCCCAAAGTACACCAAAGGGCAAACCAAACTTTCAAAGTGCTCTTGTAGTCATATCTGTCATCGGTTCTTCTTTTGATTGGAATGCAAGGTGAAGACACTTTGACAGCTCATTTGCAGCAGCTGGACCTAGTATGTGTATCATCCCATCCATTAGCATACCTTACCTCAATCTAACAAATGGTGAGTCCATTTGGATTCACTGCTCTAGACTTTTACGTTCACCCTACGTTTGTGCTGCACAGCAATTTAAAAACTAGTTAAAGTCTGTTTAGCGGTGACTACGGTATTCTCACCATCTTATGTGGTTAGACAAGGTTATCGTGCCAGCACTTTACCACCTGCAGACTGACCTATCCAGTTTGTTGTTGCACACAGCTACACACCCTACACACAATGTACTTTTTGTGTAATTGTGTGATATGTAAAATAAAAGTACATTTCAAAGGAACTGATATTGGTGCATGTTTTAACAGATATTAACAGAGGTTTATAGACCACATTGGGTATTTGTTCCTGCATTGTAATAGAGATTCTGGAAAGCTGAGGCATATATAATGTGACATATCCCAAGTTTTGGGCCTGACAAAGTTCATAAAGTGCAAAGAAGAAAAGAATTTTCAAAATGAAGAAAATCAAGGACCAACAGAGAAAGCGATCAGAATTTTTAAAGGAGTGTGTGAATCAAGAAATTAAGTGAGCCTGCGGTTTGAATACTCTTTAACACTGAGGTTAATCTTTTGAAACATCATTTTTTTGTCTTACTTTCTCCAGTATTAGGCCACATCTCTTATAGCTATTTGTGCAGTTAATGTTTATGTATGTGAACAAGCCAGCCTATAGGGAAATCATGTGTGTTTGTGCTGTTTGCATATCAGTGTTGACGTGCTTCATACAGTACCTATGATAACATGTGCCCCGAGTCTGACCAAGTGGCGCGCTACTTCATAACCAATTCCCCTGCCTCCTCCTGTCACTATGGCAACGTTGCCATCTTGTCTGGGCATCACTGGCAGAAGCAGAAGAGGAGACAAAGATATCAGAGAGAATGTCACTTGATAAGGAAGCTTCTTCAGGACAGGTTGATGTTTCTATAGATGACAACTCAGTAAAAAACACATGGGCTTTTTGTAGAATTTTTTTCTTTTTATTTCCATTGTACTGAATAACAAGTTTTCTTTACTTTCTTTCATTACTAAAGTTACTTTATGGGTTCAGTAGCAACAAAATAATAACAGAAAGGGACCTTAATTAAATGCAAAATAGAAGAAAAGTTCAATAAATTTAAAAAAAAAAAAAGCATTTTATGAAATGTGTGAAAGCCATCAGATTTTGATTTATTTTAATCAGAAACGCAAAACACTGATATAACACTCAAATTAACAGAGTTAAATATCAGAAAACAACTGACAGCAGATATTGTTCACCTTATACTCCACTAGTAACATATGATATATTATGTAGTTACAGTTCATATTCCAGAGAACACATGAGTTCTTCCTATACCTTTTCCTGTCAATTTTCAAGAAGACTGAAAGAGTCTGCCACATTGGATGTGATACAACCACTAGATGCTGGGGAAAAATATGTATTTCTGGATTGGTTGGCAGTGGTTTCTGGAGGTTGCTGTTTCTTGCTAGGTGAAACTGACTGCAAAGAAGGGTCTGCATATGCTGTATCACTAAAACATCAGGTTTGTATCACAATTCTGGCACTTTGCAGTTTAGTTTGAGTTTTTAAAAATGTTCAGTTTTAAGTAAATTTTAATGGTTTCAGTGTTAGTTTTTATTTATTGTGCAGTGAGCAGTATTTATCCAGAGCAACAAGTTTTCAGAACTCATTCAGAAAGCTCAGTCTGAATAAATCATTGCACCAGTGCCTCCTGAGCTTATGTTAACCACATTGAAAAAGAACAAAAATAAATTAGATAAATAAATTATTTTTTAAAAAACAATGTATTTTTTTAATTTATTTTTTATTCTAGTTATTTTTCTAAGTTAGCAATATAATTTCAGTTTGGATTATTTCTGACGTCTCTTTTTTTGTTTTTATTTCAGTAAGATAATAATAATAATAATAATAATAATAATAATAATCCTAAAATAAAAACATGGTTATAGTTTTGGTGTAGTTAACCAGGTGTCTGCAACAAAATTAAGTTGCGCTGTCTCTGGGCGACGAGCGGACTAGCCCAGACAGCATTATGAAAAGTGCACATTTAACCTCACAAAGCTTGGTGGCAATCGTAGAAACTTTGGAAAGGACACGTTGATGTTCTACGCAATCGTTAATTATTCGGCTGAATTCGGCATAAACAAGACGACAGATGATCATTTTTTTCGCTAATGTTTTGAGCTTAACACAAACTAGCTAACATAGCTAGCATCGTGTTAACATGTGCAAGTGCAACATAGTAAATGACCGCTACATGTACTAATGAACAATGATAACTGACTATAATGCACCCACGTTCTTTGGTTACAACTTGGTTGCTCGTGCTGTCACTTACAACTTAATTACAACTTGTCTAACTAACGTACGCTAAAGTTAAACCGACCTGGCAGCCTCAAAGGTCCGTTTAGCAGTTGAAGCAAAAGCACCTTTAAACCAAGCAGGTAAAGCTTTATAGCTGACAGAAGATGACAACAAAAAGCAGACAACATCTCTGCGAGGATGTGTAACGCTGGTATCCGAAAGAGCCGTCAGTGCAGAGGCAGAGCAAACCACCACAACGCAGTTACGTCTGTGGGACGCGTTCCAATATGAAGTTGTCCAACCTCGCTTTCTTCCTTAACACATCTTCTAACAACTCATGTTCCATTTTTAGATGACTAGATTAGACGACTAACAATTCCCTGGCATATCTATTTTAAAATCTTGACTTTTCAAATGATTTTCCCCGTAGAGCCGCTATTTGAAATCACGATCCCTTAAAGTCATCTGTCACATGGCTGTAAAGCTGAAATAAGTGTATGATGGAGGGGACACGTTCTCCTCGCTGCTCCTTGGCTGCTTGATGTGCCGTATGATCCTTATCTGTAGATCCAGCATATTGCACCCTTCAGCTCACTGACTCCCTGATTAACTGCTGCCAGCCAGGTCACACGCGACAAAAATCAACTGAGGGATGACACATAGTAGTCTGATCCATAATTTCCCAAGTTACACTTAAAAGAACAAGTTTCTAGAGCAGGGTTAGTCTGAACTAACAGTGAATTCTGGTCTGCCTGTCAGTTTTTCTTCCCAAGGGATGGCTTGATTCCACACCAGCCTACTTTTATTGGCGGCTGCTGTGATGGTGAAATGTAGGAATTCAGCTGTGAAAATCCTGATTGCACTAACTAAAAAAGAATCAAAATATGGTATTTTATTTATTTTAGATAGGTGACAAACTATGATATAACCGAAGTTGGCTGCACACTAACAGGCTGTATGAATTTATGATTTAATAAATTAGTCATCATAATTTCTCATAAATATTTATAGCACCTATCATGATAGTGAGGATTACAGCTTCAGAGAAATTATTTTTCCACTTCTAGAGATAAGCTACTGGCACTTTTGTGTGACACCCCATGACTTCTAATCAGGACCAATACCCCCTGCTTACAGCAGATACTGAACATCTTTGGCCATTTCACTGGGCTCAGAGAATCAAATGTCAAGAAGATATTTTCAGACATTATCGGATGAGTTTCAGCGACATTTTGTGTCACCTGCCACTTTGGAGTACAGTGATTCTGAGTTTGTGTGATACTTAGAGGTCACAAGCACCAACTTATTTAAGCAGCTATCAAATATAGAGGACAACAACACAAAGCATGATGACATAATGAATTATTAAAGCTTAACTAAATGATTCCTTGTGACTTGTCTGAGACAAAAGATTAGAGTTTAAAAAATAAATGTATCCTCCTGAGACCCCGTGACCTCAGAGGGGTATTACATTTTGACTTTTCTGCACCTTCATTCTTCTAAATAAGTGTTTCATACATGGTTCAACAATGGCAACTTCATTCTATTATGGTGTAAATTAACCCCACAATTCCCTTATGGGCATTTTTCAAACATTCTTATAAGATCCCAAATAGTTAGGTGAAAACTGGAGGTTAATTTCTTGCAAAATGTTTTTATTTACTCTTGTTTTTATTTATTCTTAACCTTTAATCATTCTTTATTTGTCTGATTTTTTTTTTCTCAAGCCTGGCTCCAGTGTGACCACAACAGTAAAGTGCAGCAATATTGACAACCTCATGTGTTCTTTTTCTCTCCACATTGGATCATCTGCCTCCATCTCACCCGATCCCTAGCATCCTCACCCCCACCCTGTCGCGGCAGATGGCTGCCCCTCCCTGAGCCTGGTTCTGCCGACGGTTTCTTCCTGTTAAAAGGGAGTTTTCCCTTGCCATTGTCACCAAAGTGCTTGCTCATAGGGGATTGCCTGTTTGTTGGGGGTGGGGTCTCTGAAATATTGTATATATTAGAGTCTTTACCTTACAATATTATGTGCCCTGATGCGACCGTTCTTGTGATTTGGCGCTATATAATTAAAATCTATTGAACTGAATTGAACTGAAAATCCTCCTCTGTCCCTACTAACCCTCAGGATGTCCTCCCTCACTATCCACGGATCTTCTTTGTGGTCTTCCTGTTTTCCTCCTGCCTGCCAGCTCCATCTTCAGCAATATCTTCAACAGTATATTTGTCCACTATATTGATGTCTGATATAGTCTTTTCTAATCCCCAGTAGAGACTCTGAGCATCTCCACCTCTGCCACATCCACTCCTGTCTTTTTATCAGGACTACTCTCACCAAACCACATGTCCCAGCTGAATATACGGTTAGGAGGTGATGGCAGAGGGGCACGATCATTTTTATAATGTGACAGACAATAATACTCTAAATGTGTCATAGATAATATTTTTACAAGCAGACCTGTAATTTTACTTCCATAGATTTTTAACACAAGATTTCTCCTTGTAATGGACTATGCAATTTCTCTACTTCTGCATTGGAAAGAACACCGTTTGTGTAAATCTAATAATTTGTTAGAAAAAGTGTAGTATTTGATTGACACCTGACTGACAAATACCACCAAGGATTGAGTGGTTGTCCCAAAAGGTGAAATTAAAGTTTCTTTAAAAACATAAATGACTGCCCATTTTCATCTATAATCTACACATCTGAACAGATTACCTACTACAGTGACGGACAGGCTAACAAGCGAGGAGTGAGCTGAATCATCACTGGCACTCAAAGTAGGCCAACCAGTCTGTCCCTCATTTCAATAAAATTACAACCATTTGTGTTAAAGACAGGTCTGGGGCATTCACGATAACTTCCCTTTTTTTCCCTCTTGGCAGGAAAATCATTAGTATTAGTTCGCTTCTTGCCCAGTATGCAGTGGTTAAGGCTACTGCTGCAGTGACATGCAGTTGGCCTCGGTTATTAAAGTCAGCTCAGGAAGGCAGTTAAATGAGCATCAACATAAAGAAACTGTGTCATCACCACTACCCTGATGGAGGCTGAGCTGCGGAGGCTGTGTGTGTAGTCAAAAGTGCATGTGTTGCTGTGAATTCAAGCTGAGAGGATGAGTTGCGCGCACATACGAGTGTTTGTTCACCCGCAGCCTGAGAGGTTGTGGGTCAGTAAGGCGAGCCGGCCTGCTATTGTTTAATGGAAATCGCATCTCACGCATGACTGTGGGATGATTATTTGGGATGATGGGAAATCAGGCAGACACATGAATACACAGTCGCACACGCGCACAAAAATTCCCACATACGTTTGAACGCATGCGAGACATGTTGGGAACAATACGTGACAGGAGGGTGTGTGAAGCAAATAACATGTGAACAGCATCAAAATAGCTCCAACTAACAGTCACCTAGTCTTGATGACAAGCACTGGCTGCCTGCAAAGCCCAACTTGTCTTATTTTGTAAATCCAGGCTGACAACAGCTCTGCGGGATCTGTCTCTGTGTGTGTGTGTGTGTGCGTGCGCGCATGTGTGTGTGCTAGTTAAAATGCAGTTTTTATTTCATTTTTTTCATAGACTTATTCTGGGTAAGAAGATGGTATTGGATATTTTTAGCAGAAAATGGCCCTAACTGTTTTTATATACTGATTCGATGCGCTCTTCCTTAACACTCTACTCCCCTGCTTGTATTTGTTCCTGATCAACTGCTACCCACGAGAGATGGGAGGTGAAGTGTCATATTGTGAAGAAAGGGAATTTTCTGGGTGTGTCATGGGCAATTTGGGCTCCGGAGTGCAACAGCTTGTGTGAATTGATGTTAGCTTTTTCTCTGGCTTTGAGTTGCCTCTTTTGTAGCTTTTCCTCAGAAGTCTTTGCCATGCGAGAGGCAGACAATCCAGGTTAGATTCAAAGTGTAGACTTATCCAGAGCTGCAGGGTGTAAAGCCTGTAATGACACGTGTACATGTATATGCAGAAAAAAGAAAAAAAGACAGACAAATCCAAGGGGAACTGCTTGTCTTGCAAACTAAAGCACAGGTCTATGTATACTTATTCTTGAGTTTGTTTAAATAGCAGATTGTGCGTCTGTCTTCTGCTGACCAGTTCACAGCATATTTCTATTGGTGTGTTCTTGGTGTCACGTTTTGTGAAAGGAGAGAAGGAACCAGTCACATCAAATTTCTGGTAAAGCTGGAAAGTGCACTTCATTTAATACTAAACCTGAGTGTGTTTTTAGGGGCAATGTTTTGCATACTATTTTTCCACAGTTAATAGGTGTGACTGTAGCGGTTTCCCTAACAAGTGAAGGATCCTGGGTTTGATTCGAGCAAGACAAAAGACACAAATCCCTTTGGGGGTTATGTAAAAATCTGCCAAATCAAACATGCTACCTGCTGTGGCAACGCTTTGTGAATAAGAACGCAGCTGAAAGTAACTTTTAATAGAAGGTTGTGATAAGGATGCATAAGGATTAGAAATTGAGCTGGAGCACACAGATCTATAGGTTTTCTCTAATTAAAACCTATTTGTTTTTTCAATACATGCAAAAACTGTGTACAGTGTAAAAATATATACTGACTTTTATGCCCAGCTTCAAATGATGTTGCTTAGAAAAATATGAGAGTTGTAAATCTCTTGACAAGGAAGCATATAAGTGTACTTTCTAAAGTGTTAAACTATCCCTGTCTTTGAGTTCAGTACTTTAACATTTAATGTTTAGATTTTAGTGCTTTACCCCACTTGTTTGCGGTTGTTTGCAGAGCCCAGCGTGTCTCAAAGGGCACAGCAGCGTGGGCTTCCAACCCAGCCTCAGCTCCCTATGAAGACACGAAAAAACTTACTGAAAGAAACACTTTTATTGTAACTAACAAGGAAAAATGAGAAGAAACCCCAGGAGAGGCAATTCAGAAGGAGAACCCCTCCACGGATGGCCAAATGTGTCCTTGGAGCTATGGGTGGGAAAAGGCAGTAGACTATGTGGGCAGAATTGGTAATAGCTGTGTCACTTCAACTGTAGCCACTACAGGTTTTCTATGGGGAGAAAAGCCAAAGGCCAGCTTGTAAACATGAAAGTGAAACCTGAGATTTTTGCACTTGTTTGCAGTGGATCTACAGACATCATAGACCAACTACATGGCTTCACATTAGATGTAGAACATTTTTTGAATATTGACACTCACTCTGTTTTACATGCATTTCAATGTCTTTACTAATAACTCAAAAGTTGACTGTGTCCTAAAATCTTTTGCGTTTTCATTACTGGATCACCAACATGACCATAGCTGGATGGCTAAATAATCAGGAACAGACAGGTCAAATCATTGTCTGTTAAATCGCTCATTTTTAGCATGTTTCAAACAACATGCTGAACTTCAACAAGCTTCAGACAGCTGATCAGCATTAGAGTAAATTCCTCTCACATGATAACTTGACCGTATAATAACTTGAACTATAACTCTTTCCAGTTTCCAGGAAAGATAAGCATAACTCTAAAGCCATCCTATCTCACAAGCTTTCAACAACTTCCCAAATTAAACTCGGGCCAAGCAATCCCTCTATTTATGGTACCTGCCTAAAAGGTGGAACCTAGGGCAGTCTTTCAAAATATGTAAGAGTCTATTACTGCGTGTTTTGGCTGTGGAGGCTTAAGTGTAAAGATGTTAATAATGCATGCAAGATGTGCACAATGAGTTCATCAGAATGCAAGAGACAAAAATCTGTGTATATGTGTGTGTGCGCACATTCATGTTTATCAAATACATCCCACCACCATTATTGCTAACTGTCTTAAGGGAGTGAATGTCTTTCTATTAGTAGATGTAGAATGAGGAACAGTGGGAGGGATATTTGCCTGCACCAATTAAGACTGTCATTAACTCTGTACACCGAACACTCACACTCACACACACACACAGTGAGACAGACACGCACACACAGTATTTAACACATTCAATTTAACAGTCTGTGAGTCAGTGTGTGCCTCTCTTTCTGTCTGTCTGAGACCTGTTGTCACTGAGACGGGATACGAGGAGACTCTTTCATCTCTCGCTCTCTCTCTGCTTTTTTCTCTTCCTGTCTCACACTCCAGGATTATGTGAACACGGAAAACCTTCAAGGATGTTTATGTGTACTGCTTTCTTGGCTTCAAGGGCGTCAGCTACCCCTCTGTTAAACCCCAAAACCCCACTTCAGCTCGGTCAAGCAGTCCGGTCTAGCATTATGAAATGGGATCTGAATAACTGTTTGGTATTTTTTTAGGTCATTTAGAAGATATCACAGTGCTTATTTGCTTTCCTGTATGTCTAACCCTTTTTAAAAGACATTTTAAATGTTGAAAATGTACAGACATGTAAAAGGAAATGTGCCTGAAGTAGGGTCAAATGTTATCACAAATAACCAGGAATGGTCCTGGCTCATTGTTTTTTTTAAAAGTCTTAAGCTCTGTTTATCATTACTTACATTCAGTCTGATTCTTACTTTTTGCATTTTCAGCTTTGTACTTGTTTATTGCAGTTACAGTTGTGTTTGTGGTATTCCTCCTATCAGTTCACGTTACATTCCTTGTTCCCCGTATATAGTGAGATACTCTCTGTTTCGTTACTTCCTGTGTTATTTTGATAGTCATGTATCTTTTTGCCAAATTTACCTCCCAGAGTGTTGTTATCAGATGTAGTTCAGCTGTGTGTAGTTCCCAAGTTGTTTCCATTCTGCCCTCATCACTTCTTGTGTATTTATACCCTCAAATTGTTTTGGTTCTTTGGCATGTCATACTGTTACCTGACTTTATTATTTTGTAGCCTTTCAGACTACTCAAATGGCTTTAATAAAGGTTCTCATTTGATCACTGCCTTCTTGCGAATCTGCATTTGGGGTCCAACCATCATTACATGCAAACCCGTTTTTCCTAATGTCTTAGAGTGGATGGGAATCATTAAAGCAAAGATACAGTAAGCAAAAGGTGTGGTGGCGTGAGGATAAGGAATGGGGATGGTGACAAGAGGCCATTACTACTCTCAACAATTGTGTTTATGATTATGTGTTTATGGCTGGTCAGCAGAACTTTCAGATAAATTCGGATCTTTAAATATGACCTCCCCAAACACTCATTGCACACTTTGCTGATGATACAAAACTCTCTGAACCAGTGTAGAGGTCTATATTCACACCCAGGATAATAAGGAAGGAAACATAGATGGAAGCTGATTAAAATGTCTCACTATAATTAAGACCGCCCAGGTTTTCTCATAGGGGACCAGTACAGTTGATAAATATATAACCAAATTCCCAGTATAACATATTTTCTGCGGCGGAATCTGATTTGATGTTTAATAAAAACAAAATCAAGTTAATCTACAGTCATACTCTAGATTTAAGTCCACAGTTGCTAATGTTTACCAGTACTGATTGAGCTGCCTAACTGACCAGAGGGATGGTGGATCTGAATCATGTCTAACGTGGTGTTTCCGTCCCAGTCTGCGCTAAAATGCTAATAACGTAGTCTGTTTGGGCTGCAGGGAGTCTATTACGCTGACTATATCACATCCTTGTCCATTGGGGGACACACGCTGGGGAATGCAGAGAGGAAAGAAGACTGAGAGGAAGAGAGGATCACACGTATGTTCTGGGAAAAGTGTGTGTGTGTGCGCGTGTGTGTGGCTCTGTGAATGTGTGTTGAAGCTCGGACACAGCAGACATGTGTCACCTCAGCTCTAGTGCCGTCAAGCTAAACTGACATAAACAGCCCCAGGCGGCCCTATCAGAGATGGACTTTACATAACGGCTGAGTCACTCACAATCTATTTTTATGGCTTTGAGGTGTGTGTATGTTTATGTGTGTGTGTGTGTATGCGTGTTCCAGTGCATCTGCATTATTTCTGAGAGCCAATTTCTGAAGGTCTACAATTTTAGTTGTAGACCTTCACAATGAGGAATTTTACCCCTTTTACAGTGAGATCATCGTAAAAAGATGCTCAGAAATGAGCAGTAGGGGAGGGCAATTAATTTTCCCAAGAGGCCACAATTAGGGCTTAATTGTAACATCTACTCTTGGCAGTTGCAGTTTATACAGTTTAAAAAGAAATACATTTAAAATTGAGCCGAACTGAGTTCAACTTCTTGGCGCAGACCTCGACAAAAGTCCCAGTTTCTCATGTGCCCCTTTGGGAAAATAAATTTCCCACCCCTGCTCTACAGCGTTCACTCACACAGGCAAAAAAATGCTGAGATTAGTTTTAATCCTTTGTCCCTCCTTAAATTAACCCCTATGGAAATCTTAACCTGAATACAAAGTACTTGCCCTCAGACAGCTGAAGCTGTCTCAGGATGACCCAGCGTCACAAATATGATATTCCACAGGATGTCCCAGACATACAGCCTTGTACTGATGGCAGTGAATAATAAGATGGCACACGAGTGAAGCAACTAATCATTTCTCAAACAGGAGCGTGTTTTCTGTCTCATTACTAACTTCTTTTTTTGGTTTTGTAAGCACATCCTTAGCAATAATGAACCGTTGATGCTACTGCAATATACAGCTTAATGCACAGGACATTAAAAAAAGACTTTCTCTATAATTTCAGTCGGACAAACTAAGATAAAAACAGTACAGTAACTCTGGGGTCTCATAGTTGCTGTTCCAGAGCCATATGTCGCTCTTTTTTTTCTATCTCCAGTGACTCAATGTGACTCTGAAAAAAAAAAGGACTTATCCCCTTAATTTTGCTGTACTTACCCTGCAATAGTTAGCATTGATGGTTCATATTTACTATGGATTCTAATGTAACAAAGGAAAATTCTTTGTTTTATGTCCGACATTACTGGCTCTGCTGCTGAACATTACTTCAAATCAAATTGAACACATTTTTGTTTACATTGACTATATTGAGAGCTATATTATTTTTTTCTTTTTTCTTTTTAAATTACACCCATTAATAACAATAACATTAATAACATCACCCTCATTAAGGTAAAATAAGAGAAATGCACTTTATTTAACCTGAAAAGTTAAACTTCTCTGGTTATACCAAGTAAAAATGTTATTTAAACACTAGAAATACATAACAAATGGCTTAAATAAGTTATTATAAGACTCATTTTGCTGCTCCATAAAGATTTTTGGTGTCAAGAATTGCTTAAAATTAGCTCTGTGGAGTTTGCCATCCCCTGTTCTACATCAAAACATCTTTAGTATGTTTGACTTGAGATTGTGATTCCAGTTGTAAATTTTAATCTGTATTTAAAAAGCCTTTATTAAACTTCTTTTTTTTTTTTTTGTAGCCTTTGGTGAGACAGTCAGGATTTGATTAAAGTCGAAGCATTTTTATATGAGATATTCTCATTATTACCAAACTATACAGCATGACCAAAACCAACAAAACCTCAAGGTAACATCGCAACTTAACAGCCACAAAATGTGTTATTTTTGATGTCATGAAGTTAATTAAACTCATTTCACTTCAGTGACCGCATTGCTATGGGGTATGTATTAGTGTCTGTGTGAATGGATGGATTCACTCGAGGGTTAATGAGACAGATACACGCACAGGCATAAACACACACACCCATGTTACATTTGTTAAAGCATTCACCTTAAAGTAATTTCAAGTCAAAGCAGTTTGTTAGCTTTTTAATTTTTAAATGTAACTTGGTAATTTCATGACCCAAACATGAAGGTTTTACATTTTTCTAAAAATCAGATGATCTCAAAACAAAGACCAGTTCTTTCAAAGTCAGGCAACGCACCTTTTTTTTGGCAGAGTGATTGTGAGTAGCAATGGAGCAGAAAATAATAATGAGTTCATCAAGGGGTAAAGGTTATTGTTAATTACACATGATTTTGATAAATTAGTTAAGCAGATAGAGCTTGTGCATGTCCTGGGAATTATCTTGTTGATGGACATCCAGAATGTTTATAAATAAATTAACAATATGGTGTGCAACACCTGAAAAGCAAATGTTAAAAACTGAAATATACATAAGTATTAATTATTTACAGTAAATGCCAAACAACAGGATCATTAAATATCCCTCTTTAGCCATCAGATTTTCATGGAGCTTCTGTGCTCTTTGACAAACACCACATTTTTCCATCCCAGATAAAAAATTCTGACTATTTACATTCATATTTATGATCTGGTCATCTGGTCTGCATACTATATTTATGGGGGGGGGGGCGGGGGGGAGTATTATGCAGGGCTGAAGATTTTTTTTTACATGTCTGCAGCAACACACACACACACTTTGTCATATACAGTTTGCGCACATTGTGAGGCTTGAATATGTTAACAAATCCCTTCTCCTCTTCAAGTTTCAATAATTTACTTTTATCCCTACATATTTTATAACTTCAATCTCAATTGAACCTGGATCTATCAAAACGTATTAAAATTCAAGCAGGCTGAACAAATCCTTTCCATCTTTGTCGACGTCCTCCTTAAAAAATTAATATGCAAACAAAGAGAAGAAGAAGAAGATTACCTTTTTTATAGTCTAACTGACCTGGGTACAGGTGATGCAAACACGGCTAGAGTGCTTGGTTTAAAAGGTGCAGCCATGGTTCACGGTTTATAACAGAAGAGATGCTAAATTTAAAACACACACACACACACACGCACACACTGGCCAAGCCTTTAAACAAATGATGAAAGACCATCTGTTTGTCACTCAACGTAACAGCACCCCTAATCAGCCAAGTTCCAGTAGAATTTAAAGAAAAGTGTAACAGAGATTCAGCGTGGTTGTTCGCAAGAAGATCCTGAATTTCAACCCACTGACCTGCTGGGGCCTTTCTGTGTGGAATTTCTATGTTCTGTGTGTTCCTGAGTGGGTTCTCTCCAGGAATCTGGCTTCCTCCCACAGTCCATGCATGTTAGCATTAATGGTGAACTGGTCTTAGGTGTGAATGGTTCTTTGTCTAGCAACCTGTCAAGAGTGCACCTTGCTGCATGACCCACGGAAAATGACTTGATGAATGCACTCGATTTGGAGCCAGCCTCAAGTGGTCATTTGAGGAACTGCAGTCTTTAGCACTTCCGCGCTACCTTCACTTTTCAATTGCAGAGGTTTTCACTGGTGCAGAACAAATAAAATTTCACAAAACTGATTTTTGTGAAATTTAATTTATGTCCAGGCTGAATGTTGCAAAATGTTTTTGTAGACATGGAATCACTGAATATAAAACAAATAATGAAGCAGTCTAAAAGTTTCAGATGTTCAATTTTACTGATGAGTAATAATTTTTAAAAAAATGTTGTTATTTGGTGCTTTGGTTTCCAAATGTATGTTGTCATTTTCAGGTTACATTCATTCACATTTCCTGAACAGCAGATGAGTGTGTGTCATTTTATCTATCTTAGCATTGATTACTTTGCATCTAAACAGCAAGTTGCCTTCATCTGCGGCTATAAGAACAGTAGACTTAAGTACTATTTTGACATGCTGAATAACGAGAAAAACAATATTTCTCTCAATGGAAGTTGGAACTTTTAGAGGTGGCAACAATAACATGAACCAAAATTTTGTATTTAAACAGGAGCTTGGAAGGTTGTGTCCACCCCTTTTTTTTGGAGTGGGGCAGAAGTCAAACTTTCGGGTTATTATCTCTTTGTTTTTTTCATGGCGGAAAGATGCTTCCATACTAAAGTGACTGTTTTTAAAAAGGGAACGATAAACACAATGGAAAATATATTCTAGAACTAGCTGCTTCTCCCATTTCAATATTAAAATGAAGCAGAAGAGAACAAGATCAGTGTTTGCTGTGTTGGTGTACCCGAGAACATCGGCAAGGATAATAAAAACACACCTTAGTGAGGAACATTTGACAAATTTTATACAGTCACCACAAAGATACATTTTTTTTACAATCAGGGATTGAGTTATGATATATTTTCATCTCTTACAGTGTATTTGTTTAATTTAGGTGTAACAAAACTGGTATTAATCTGCTGTGTTGTTTCCAAATGATGCTTATGATTCATCTCATTCTCATTAAAGAAACAGCTGGACAATGTAGGAAGGATTCTGTTCTTTTTTTAATAATCAGAGTGTGTATGATAAGGGTTGTTTAACAATTTGCCAACACAGACACACACACACAAACACACTACATAAACTGCTTATGCCCTTACACAGTTGGCACACTACAGTATTACAGTTTACACATGTATTCAATGAATGAACACATTTTCAATAAACTTGAGTGAATTTCATACTCATGCATGTGTGCACTCCTACTGTACACACACACACACACAACCTGTCTCCCTCACTGACACTACCGCTGAGCCTTCCCTGCTCCACTTTTTTTGTATCTGTCATCCAGGAGCATGTCAGTGTTTAACCCCCTCCCACGCTGTGACACACACATATGCACACATGCAGCCATTTTCCTTTATAAAAAAAAAAAAAAACTGCACAAAGTCACTCAAACATTTTTTTACCCTTCTTCCTGTGTAGAAACACACATACACAAACCAGGACACTAGTTTAGACAGACACAGACAGCTGGAGCAGGTATTATAAGTACCTTTCCATTCCTTCTCTTTCCCTTGTTATGCCATTACTGAGGCTGATAGAGTCGGAGCTGTCGTTTTCAGCCTGTGTGTGTGGCCACGTATATGTGTGTGCGTGTGTGTGTGTTGAGAGGTGTCACAGGCTCGCTGCATATTTGCTTTCGGCTCGCAGAAATCATTTAGTTGTCCGGTCAAAAAGGGCATCTGCCATCCAGCCACTCTCCTTTTCTCCGCAGGAGAGCACTCACAACAGTTTAAGAGGCTGCGGGGTTTCTTCCTCATGACTGCATCCAGCATTTAGGCTGCTCTTGGATATTTAAATACTCAAGTGTTGCAACCGTAGCTCAAAATAAGAAGGTTTAAAAATTTTAAGTCTAAACTTGCACTTTCCTGGTGAGTTGGGCTGAGGAGATGCTCAGGCTTTTTTTTAATCCCCTGTGGTGTTTATGGAAGAAATAGTGATGTGGTCTAGCAAGTGCCGAAACAAGAGTGTCAGCTGCAGTCAGCGATTATCTCTCAGTAATCACTGCTCTGTTATATTTCAAAGTATCAAGTCATGCGTTTTCTTTGTCCTTTTGTTGTGTCAGGATGTGTAAGATATATTTATGTTGCAAAGATATGAAGAAAACAAATCAACTCCACTCTGCAGGTGATTGAAAAAATAAATAACACGAATCTTTCTCTATGCATTCACACTTAAAAAATCAACATGTCCTTGGTGTGTCCTTCAAATCCTTCACTTTGAAACATCCAAAATGTGTTAATTTTCACAGTTGAATGTTGGTTAAGGTAACATAAAATGCTTTGGACCATGATGAAAATGGCAGGCATCTCACATGTGTAATAGCTTTATGGGGCATGTGATAGTCTGCATGCACGGGGGGCCAAGGTGCCTGCAATAGGGACAAGTGCTTGGCCAATTTGCAGCGTGTTTATTTATGTGTGTGGGTGTAAGAGTAAATATCAGTACACCTTCCTAAACCAAGACTGGCCATAGAACAATGAAATAAGCTCACAGTTGTCTGGGGGAATTAAAAAATGCGCTATGCGTAAAAGAATTAGCGGAACATATATGATAAGGACGCAGAAACATGGCACTAGACAGATTAGGAATAAGACGCACAGGAGCCAGTGGAGATAATCCCGTTATCTCGTTGGACGTAAAATGCCAATGTGAAGCATCCTCGGAGACCAGGATGAACTGAACATGAACTAATGCTGCGGATATACGGCAGGAGGAGTGGGGGCAATCAATACTGGGAAACTGAGGTAAACACTGTTATTCCTGACCTTAAGGAACATCCACGCAGTTTACCGCAATGTCACTGACTCCACTCATTGCGATCCCACACACGCGCGCACGCTCCGTGTTCCGTTTGACACCAGTTCGATGTCCCCCCCCCCCCCCGCGCTAATGACATTGTTTCACCTTTGAGAATTCCCAATCAGTACCAAGAGCGCGTCTCCAATACATAAGAGATTATTGATGAATGGTCGCTGTCAAGTTGAGGAGAAAGGAAGCCGGGGTTCTGCTCATTAAAGGCTCGGGATAACCGAGTGCCTGTGGAGACGCACGCCGGTCATCACCTTTTAACCAGAGCGCATTTAACATTACGCGCGACAGGAATGCGCGCGTGTACACACGCAGACACGGACACAAGAGATACACAGATAACCACGAATTAAAAAAGCAAAAATACAACACGAGTATAACTCAAATGACAAAAAGGAAGACAAGCAGACTTACAAAATGACCCTGGGCTCTGTTGGTTCCTCTGTGCGACCCATTGTGATATTTCCGTTACTCCGTTTTAACGGAATCCTCAAATGCCGTGGTCGCAGTCCACGTCTCTGCAAATGTACCAAAGGATCACATAGAGAATGAGGAGAATGGCGAAGATGAAGAGCGCTACTAGGATGGCCTTGGTCACCGGAGAGATGAGCGACTGCATGTCAGGAGCAGAGCCGGGCAGAGCGGCGTGGAGCTCCGCGTCCCTCCGTACTCAGTCTGCTATCTCTCTCGCTCTCCTCCTCTCCTCTCCGCCGCTCCGGTGGCAACTGTTGAGGATGGAGCCTGGGGCTTTGCCGTGCTCAAGTACACACATTTATAACCTGACGCGCATGCACACGCACTCCGCCACGCGAATAGCCTCTCTACCGGCGATCCGGGCGCGCAACGCGTGGGGGCTTCCCTTGCTAGAAGCGGCACAGCAGTGGGTTGTATTTCCCCGGATCCACACTCCCTCACTCCCTGTCGCACATCAGAAGACGCAGCGACAGGTGAGACTGGACTGATAACACCCGCGCTTCCCGCAAAGAGGACGGCAAAAAACAACAACAAAAACACTTGAAATTCACCAATACAATACAATAAAATAAAAGCCCGCACAGATGTTTCCAGACACAGAATGGAAAAGTGCTAAGTTGCGCGTCGAGCTGCTGCACTTGTCGGCAAACAGGTTGATTAGTATTCCTCACAGCGGCGTGTGTGAGTGTGCATGCGTATGTGTGAGATGGCTGGGGATGACAGGCTATCATCTTATCACGACCCTTCGAACCCCCCTTTTTGGCCAAGCTGTCAGTCCAAGGATTAAAATATAATTCTACATTTTTAATGTTTCCATTTCCACCTGATGCGCGCTTTATTCCTATTTTGTTGTATTACTAATCAGACTAGCCTATGCGGTTGGTACGTCTTGCGCATCTTTTTATAAGTATTAATCCTATAATAAAAAGAAGATGGTGTGCAAATGCCATCAAAAACTCTTGTCACGTATACTCCATCTGGGCTAATTAAGACAAGGTCGTAACTGATAAGGCTAGAGGATATGCGCCTTTCCTCACATAAAATGCGAGATATCCATGTTTAAACCTATATGACCGATATACGTTAAGAAATTGGGAGTCTGTTTTATTCAGAAAATACAAACACTACATGACAGAAGAGATGACTGCATTAAACAGCTTTTTAATGTGAGCAACAGTTAATAACCCCCGAAAAAGGTCGTGTATTTCTGCATGATATTCCTATCAGATCATCACGGTTACCCACCACCCAAGCGATTCAAAGACATTAAATCACTGAAAAAAACGCGCGCTTATTTTAAGTTGCCATTTCCAAAAACGGTGCAAAACAATAATGGGATCAAAGTCTAGAAATAACTGGGCTATTAAGGCATCACTGATGAACATTTAGGCTGCAGAAGTAGGGCACCGAAAGGACATTATCAGTTGCATGATGAGAAGCGCAGCGTTCACCTCGAATACCACCGTGCACCACTAGATGGCGACAGATTTAAATTTCCATGTCCTGATGATGGTGTATTTGATTATTCCGCACACCATCACTGCACTGTAGTCTTGGATAAGAATCATGACAGCTAAACGGGCTTAATACGCGTAGGTAAGGAGAAATAAAATTAAGTTTTCAATTATTTTCATATCAAATATGCACTACTCACGCGTATTATTGTTTGTCGTGGTAGAGAACAAGGTGGTTAGCGAACGTTAGCTTGTGAAGATTGTGGCCTATTTAGCAGAGTGGCTGAGGAAGCTAAAGCCAGTTATCACTGCTAATAAGTAAGGGAAAGTTGTGTTATGTGTCACATGTGTCGTTTAGTGTGAGCTTAAATTTGCTGTTGAATGTCACATATAAGGAGGTACCGCAGCTATGAAGATGCAGTTGCAAACGAATGTTATATCAAAAGAGAAAGACCAATGTTTGCAGCAAATTGCTAGTGGTTAGCTCACTAGCTTCAAATAGGCCGTAAATGCTCGCGAAGTAGGTGCGTGCATATTGGAACTTCCGTTCTGGGCCTTCAAGGTAAAGTCCCAAGTAATGCGCTTTATATTGCAAGGTTGTGGAAAAATACGAGTTCGTAAGGTTCAGACGAACTACACAGTTTGTTTTTCAATGAGAATGGTAAATACCTAAAAGCCTGTTCCGGTATTGTTTACTTAAAGCGTTGAGGAAGCTTTTAATTTGAAGACGCCGTCGCCCGTCTTCCTGTGTTTTCTCCTGCTGTTGTTATGAATGTTTTTGAGGTTTGACGAGCGCAGCTAGCTAGCTAGCTAGCTTGCTGCCTATCTAGCAAGCGACTTAAAGCCACTTAACCAAAGCGACACAGAGAGTGTGTTTGCATATGGTACTGAGTGGCTGTCAGTGTGTGTTAAAGCCCTGACAGATATTTATCGGCCCCGCTGTTTCATTGTTCAGTTTGTGTTAGGAACAGCGTCAAACCTGTAACCAAACGGTCCACAAGTCCAGCGGTAGCTAGCTTTTTGCCAGGTTGAGCTCAAGTGATTTTCACATTAGTCAGCCATCTAATCAGAGTGCAATGTAACTCCGAATATAGGCAACATCGGTGTAATACAACAGTATAATGTACTGTGGTGGCTGATTGAAATAATCTATTCTCGATATGTAGCTGTGTTTGTAAGAAATATGCTAATCTTATGGTTTGACGATTTAGGTTTATCACTTTACATATACTTGTAGTTCTTTTAAAACATTAGAAAACAGAGTTTAGAGTTTAAATTAGAATATATACAATCATAACTGCTACACTTGCATGAAGGCAAAAAAAAATGGAGGAAGAAGGGCAGAATGCAAGCGTACCTGTGCACGTCAAAACACAAGCATGTAAACATACAGACGGCGGCATGCTTCATGTGTTCACATGCTCAGAAACAAAAGAGACAGAAAATAAGCACAACAACTTTGAACTGAGACGCTAAACTGGCCAATTTCTACAGATCAGTAAACATACAGCTTATCTGACTTGGTATGCAAGACTTTTCTTTATGTACATAGATTTAAATAGTCTATTGTTCGTGGTGTAGTGTAAATCTTTCTTCTCATGGTTTCATAGTTTCACTCCGCAATTGGAAATACACGTTTTTTAAGGTAGTCAGACACACACACACCCCCCCCCCCCCCACACACACACACACCCACAATCGCTCTTCTTAATTAAATTTAAGGTCATAAGTCTTAAATTTGGTGAGGTAGCTGTTAATTTTAAAGAGCTTGGTTAGGCGTGTGTGTGTTTTTTAGTGAATAAAAACCAGTGGGATCTGAAATATAAGTGACTATGTAGAACAACAGTCTTGCTACCTATCCTCAGGCTTAATATGCAAACATGTTTTTTAAATTAATGTTGATTTTTTTGGATCATTCCTAATAGTGAACTAATGTCTGATTCATAAAAGATGCTTAACACAAAAAGCCTTGCTTAAGCAGTTTCTAATAAACCCATAAGTAACTCATTTTCTTCTGTAATCTATGAAACTGAAGTCATCTTAAATTACCAGCAGTGGCCTGGGGGGAGGGGGGGGGGTCTCCTATTACAAATATCAGAGACAGCCGTGAAGCAAAAGGTAAAAGCAAACTCTTTGGAGAACAGGCTCATAGTGGTGGTTAAGGAGAGTGAATCCAGACAACAAATATTATCCAGTGGACTAAATAGCGGGTGGAGGAATCCAAACAAGCAGCCTGGAAATGTGTTGCTCCTACACTGACTGGGGTTGGATAGAATCACAGAACTGTAAAGTACACCAGTGGCTTTGAAAATCGCTCCAGTCTAGACTTAAGATTTGAGGTATGGTCACTTCTGTGCGTGGTAAGGTTTTGTTTTTAACAGGTTTTTCTCTTTAAGCATACTTAAGATAGTTTTATATGTTTTATAAATGGGGCCCTAAAGCTCGTTTTGTTGGTTGCCAGGCTTCATACCACCATGGGTGTTTGTTTTTATATTCTTTCATATTTATTTTTGGTTCAGTGTTGTGGGGATTGAAAAGAGCTGCCGATTTGCTCGTTTAAAAATAAGTAACCATGACTTATGGGAAACTCAGTTAAAAGTTACTCACATGCAGCAAGTTCTAATCTGTAAATAGACTTAATCCATGCTTGGGAAAGTGAGCCTTCATGGCCACAAAAGGGATCTTGGTGAATATAATTATTTCATCCATGATAGTTTACAGTTGTATTATGTCCCTTTTTGGGGGGGGGGTTTAAATACATTTTACTCAATTTGTACATTTTACATTTGTTTTTTTGTAACAGTGTTTCTTTGTTTTTATGTTATAGACTCAAGAGCTACTCTATGTAAGATGAACACTGAGGACAAACTGGAAGGCATGCTGCTGAAGTGCAGCAGCGGAGGAATAGACGGAGGAGGAAGAGTTGGCCTGGGCAGCGGAGGAGGACTGGTGGTGATGACACTCGGGGAACGATCGCTGGCTAACCACCCTCTGCTGGCTGAGGATGACGACGACGAAGACGACGACGAGGACTTGACTCGAAGCTCGCTGGTCACTCACGACCTGGTCCCTCCAGAGCAGCTGATGATGCAGGAGGAGATGACGAAGAATAGCGGTGGAGGAGAAGAGGAGGGAGGAGCCGAGGTGGGAGAGCATTTCCCCCTAAAACTCACGAATAAGTTTCCCTGCTTGCTTCATATGCCAGTGAGTTCACGCTGGTTTAGAAGTAGATCAGATTTTGATAAGCTCATTTCTGTGAGTGCATCTACAGTCTCCACTTGATCAGAGTGAGTTTGCTTTTATGCATGTTATGTTGACTTAGCCTGACATTTTGGACTGTTCAGTGCAATCAGTTCTTTTAACACACAAAAAGTACTGTTAGGCAGCTGCTAATACTGCAAACTACTTTCACACTAGTTATTTTTATGTGCCGGAATTTTCTTAAAAATTGGTCAAAAATAGGGAGCTCGCATTAGTGTTTTGTTTTTTTTAATGAATGACAGAGATTTTAATTAAATTTTTTTCTGTCACTTTGACCCACTTGTTCATATTCAGAAACAATATATTTGTACACTCTGATCTTCTGAATCAGAATAAACTTGCAGCAAATGTGAACTTTAAAATAGTAATTTCTATTCTAAGAATACAGCATAATGAGGATAATCTGAATTCACCCTCAGGGACAGGTTTAAAGCATTGCTTCTCCTTGGGAACTTTAAGAGCTGGAATTGTATGGTTTGTGTTGTTTGTCTGTCTGTAGTTATTACAGCCGGGTTATTTTCAGAAAGCTGAAAAGTGGCTACATACATTTTAAAATGCCAGTCAGAGGATTTGAAAACGCTGTCCCTGGCCACCTGGCAGATGTAATCTCTCAGCCTGTTCTGGGTTGTAAGGGGCTGAGGCTTCCCTCTGGTATTTTATGCCTGAGGCAACTGTATGGTGAGATGCCCTCACATTGGTTGATTATGCTCTGTTTGCCCAGTTGCACCTGTCTGACCTGGATAAAGTGGTAGCTGGCTGGGTGGCCCTTAAAGTAGGTCATGTGCGATATTCAATGTATAAATGACTATGGTCCTACTTTTACAGTTGAGCATCAAGCAGGAGCTGAAGTTGTCTGAGCCAGCGGTCTATATAAAGAAAGACAAAAAGGCAATCAAGGATCTGACGATGTGTCCCAAGAAGAAAAAAAGGAAGCAGCGATCACCAGCAAAGGTGAATTCCATCTGTGGAATTTTTATATTTTTAAAATACCAGGGACGGTTGTGAAAATTCAACACTACATGTGTTCTTTTTTACCCCCTTTGTAGATTCTCAGCATCAATGACGATGGCTCATTGGGCATACCAAACCCCAAGTGTCACGTCTGTACTCACTGTAATGCTGCGTTCAGAACCAACTACCATCTACAGAGGCATGTCTTCATTCACACTGGTATGAATAAGCCTGGCATGTATACAAATATGTAAAACATGTTGCTGTGAAATTAGATATGTTGACAGCAGGGGATCTTTTAGTCATCAAAGGAAGCTAAAAATTAAAAACAACTGGTTTTCATATATGTTACTGAAAACCTAGGTGAGAAGCCGTTTCAGTGCAGCCAGTGTGACATGCGCTTTATTCAGAAGTATCTTCTCCAGAGACATGAGAAGATCCACACCGGTGAGTAACAAACAGTTTGGCAAAATTCTCAATCGTTTTTATAATCATTGTTATGTTAGCCTGAACTTTTTCTTTTTAAATACTTGTCTCTAGGTGAGAAGCCTTTTCGCTGTGATGAGTGTGGGATGAGGTTCATCCAGAAGTACCACATGGAGAGGCACAAAAGGACTCACAGTGGAGAGAAGCCCTACCAATGTGACTATTGTCACCAGGTACTATTCTTTTGATTGCTTGTAAATTAGTGTATTTGTAAGCTCCAAAATTGGTAAATATTTTAATTAGAAAGACATGAAAGGTCTATTTCAAACCTTTAGTTGAGTCATTTTGGTTCAGACAAAGGGGAATTAAAATGTGTTGGGTTTTTTTGGTCTTCTGTTCACTAACTTTGAAAAAGAAATTTGTGAACTAGTTTTCTTTGGGTTATTTCACAACGACACTGTGGTCCCTTTAAATTGAGCTCTGGCTCATTTTCCCCTTTAGTGCGGTTCATTTGTGCAGATGTCAAGATGTGTGCTCGGCTGCTGACAACCACACCGAGACCCTTTGAAAAGGGTGGTCAGTGGGAGGTTCTAGCTAAATACCTTCTTGCATTCTGGGATGTGGCAGAGTACACAATCTGTACAATATTGCCATTTCCATGCAACCCAAACTTCAGGTGGATTTCAAAACAGTATAATAGGGATGACAACTTGACCATCTCATATAATCATGGCTTTAGGAGTAAATTTTCAGTGTAGTCCAGTTGTCCAGACCTTAAGCACCTTCCTGTGTTTCTGGCCAGTAAGTGGACTGATCATTCTCACGTAGTTTTTAGTATTGCGTTTTAGTTAATTTGGAGCTAGCTTGTAATTTTCTTTGAAAAGAAAGCAGAATATGTGAACATATCAAACTCATCAGTTGAACAGATGAACTACAAGTGTGAAGATCTCCTGTGTGTGGATGTATTTGTGTATTTGAATAGTATGTGGTACAGTGGTTGGCTGTAATATAAAACATGTACGAATATGTGTTGAAAAAGGATGAGGATTGTAAAGCGCTTTCAGTGGTCAGTAAGACTATAAATGCACTATGTAAACGCCACCCTATTTCAAGAAAACACAGGTAGAGACAGGATGATCTTCTGTCTTTTATTTTGACTCTGTGAACTGACTTATCACAAAAGAATACAAACACTAAATATTGCAGTGTAAACTGTCATTGATTGCTTAGTCAGGCTAAAATCTTTTGCTGACATGTTAACAATTTGCTTTTAAGGATAGGAATGCCTGCTAAACAGTTATTACACAAGATATTTTTTTAAGTAGTTCGGCTTCTGTGAATTTGTTGAGTGCATTAAACCTCTAAATGCTGTTAGACTAAAAAGAGTCTGCTTAAAACTTAGTCTGGTTAAATGGTGTTTTTGGCATTCAGCTTTTTTTGCCATCCTAAAAAGATTGTGTGATTAAAAACACATTTGGTGTGAAAACACTGTCACTAGTGCTCATATTAAAGATCTTTATGGCTGTAGAGAGTAGACAGGAAGAGTAAAATTGTGAACTCAATATTAGAGCCAGTAATGAAGGTTCAGCTGTTTGTGTGCACTGGTTAAATAGTTAATGAAAGTACAGAAAGTGGAAAGTGCTTTAATAAATTGTGATGTTTTTTTTGTCGTGTAACATGTATAAAATAAATGCATTGTGTCCTCTTTCTGCAGTACTTTTCCAGAACAGACCGGGTTTTAAAGCACAGAAGAATGTGTCACGAGAACAGAGAGCGAAAGGCAAACAAGACTGCCGGTAAAGTCGGACCTTTACGTGAAGCAGACTCTTTAGGGCCCCCCTTTGTTGCCAAAGAGTGCTCACTGCCCAAGAAAAAGCGCCAAAAGTGTACAGACAAGAGTTCAGGAGCTTCCACTACTGCCCAGACAGAAGGGCACACTTTTACCGTGGTAGAAACAGAAGAGAAAGAGGAGCAAAAGGGAAGTCTTTCTCTATATGCTGTGTCCTCCAAAGTCAAACATGAGTACGTGATTGCTGACTACTCTGTGGACCTTCCTGAAGAAACGGCTAACCAACACCAAGATGGCGACGTCTCTTCGGAAGAAACAACTTCTCCTAAGCTACTTCTGAAGAAAGTCCCCAAGCGGAGTCTTAAGCAGTCGACTGAACAAACTCCTCCTTGCTTGTCCACTTTACCCTCCTTTGAGGAAAATACTAAGGTGGCACAGTACACCTTTGAGATCGTGGACAAGCAAGGCCTCCTAGACGTAGAAGGCAACAGTGAACTCGAGTCAGTTGAAACTCTTCAAGGAGGACAAACAAAACCAGCAGCCAGCAGCACAAACTATGACGACGCGATGCAGTTTCTCAAGAAGAAACGTTACCTTCAAGCTGCAATGGCTAACAACAGCCGGGATTATGGCCTGAACACGAGCAGCATCTCCTCTCAGCCACCTGTTACACAAACTGTGGTGTCAACAGTCATCGACGAAACTGTTCCCGCCACCATCCTGGAGCCCCAACCCATGAACACAGAGATTAAGACTCCTCATGACAAGAATGTTTTGCCTGATGAGGTTCTTCAGACACTGTTGGACCACTACTCCAACAAAGCCAATGGGCAATCAGACATTTCTTTCAGTGTGGCTGACACAGAGGTTACCTCAAGTATATCTATCAATTCCTCCGATGTTTCTGACAGCAGTCCGGTCGAGAGCCTCGGAGCATCTAGCGCTCAGGCTCAGCCACCTGCTGAGAAAGTGAGTCTCTTGCAAGAATACTCCAAATTTCTCCAGCAAGCACTGGAGAGGACCAGTCAGAATGACAGCTACCTGACCAGCCAGAGCCTCAGCTTGGTCTCTGAAAACCCCACATTAGCTGGACAGCCTCTGTTCTCCACAGAGAAACAGTTTCCTTCCCCCAGCAGGTTCAAATCAGGGATGAGCTCTCCACTAAGGTCCACCTTAGAGAAACCTCACTATGGGTTGCTGGTCGGGGACTCCCAGCACTCGTTTTCCTTTTCAGGCGACGAGACCACCCCTCCCTCTGCGGTGTCCCCAGCTGAGGAGGACTTTCTGGAGCAGGTCTCGCCCTCAAAAAAGACTGACTCTTCACAAGGGATACTACAGACTTTTCAAATAAGCTCCTTTGAACAGAACTTCAAATCTCATTTCCAGACGTCAAGATCTGCAGCCTCCTCGCAGTTTACGGTTGCCAATGGACAAGTGAGTGTTCGAGGACACAGCACAGAATTCTCAGAGTTCCCTTTAGTCCGAGTCACTGAGACCAGGTCTCAACTGAACTCATCCCCTGACGTTTCGACCAGTGAATCGTTTGGCTGAAGAAATGGAGGCGGGAGCGTTCATTTCTGTTCATCATTTCTGTGGCACTTTATCTCGTCTTTCCTGTGTTTTTGCCAAATCAAATCCCACTGCAAACGAGGGGTCTTTCTTTTTTTTCTTTTTTTCTTTGTGTAAAGCAGTTATAATTTTGTGTTTTTACGTTCTAAACTTCTTAAACAGGAATATTGAAAAATGATAATCATACTATAATTAGCATTTCCCCTTTTGGAAAAAAAGTCAAACTTCCTCCAGAATGTACATTATGAGATTAAGCGACCAAAGTGTAATGCAGGAGATTAATATTCTCTAATTCCATTGCCATTATTTTTAATGTTTGTGTCAATCATTTTGCCTTGCACACTTAACGATCAAGTCACACTTGCTGCTTAATGCAATATTTAGACTTATTAAAATGTAGTTTGCATCTATGTACACTCCCCCCCCCCCCCCCCCCCCCCTGAGTTTTTCGACTGCACTGGGGGTTGGGTGGTCCAGAGCTGCACAAACCTACTGTTATTGATACTTTTTCCTTATGAATGCATTAATTTTTTTCTGCATTTGAAGATCAAAATCTGTGATTCAACTGAGCTGAAATGAATTGGGGCCACATAAGTTTGTCCTGCTCCCAAAAATCATGCCCCCTTCCCCCATGGCGGTGGTAGATTTTTTATTTTTTGCTTTAGCTACTTCCCCTTGCTCTTTGTTTTGTTTTTTGTTTTTTCAAAAAATATCACTTAGAGCTTTTTTCTTTATTCCAGCGGTTAAACTGTCTGCTGACACGCATGGTGACACAAAGTTGCGTTACCTATTAAGGGTATTTCTGCAGGATGTGTGTAATGAACGGTACAGGATAGATTTGACTGATTGTGTTTGTGCTACCTGGGATCGAGCTCACTATCCATTTTGCAGATTTGAATAATAGGTATATGAAATTAAATTTAACATTATGTGAATTAATGTATTCCCTTTTGGAATGGTTGGATTTCTGGTCACTGATTTTACAAACATGACTAGTGCAGGATAGACTGACTGCACTATTTGGGAAATGTTTTGGGGTTTTGTTTTTTTTTTCCTCCATGCCCCCCTCTCCCCCAAACAAAAAAGTTTTGGCCATCAAATAGCTGCACACATTTAATGGTTGCAGGATCATTCTTAGCTTCTGTTGTTAAAATGCATAAAGATTCAGGGTTGTGCTTTGTGTTCACACAGTTTGGACGTTTTTCACGTGTACATTTATATTAGATTATCACAGTATGTATAAGTCACTTTTTGTTAAGAGATTAGTGAGACTAACCACTTAATTAGTTTAAGTAGAAATTCAAACTAATTCACTTTTTCTTTGATCACTTAAAAAGACGTAGCTCTTATAAGGGAAACAAACTTAAAGTTCACGATCCCTTGTATTCAAGAGAATTTGATTAAAATGAGCAGTTTATTATTTTGTGCCTTCTTTTAAAAGAAATATTACAATTTCCTTTAGTCATTCCTGCACAATGCATTTATTTCTACTTGGTCTACGCTCTAAGGCTACTAGTTCCACTTGCACAATACAGACAAGCACATAAGCTATCAACATGTTCACACCTTCATACGTTAAGAACTGGGAGCTTTATTTAGTTTTGCCTTTTAATATTGTATTATTTTAAAAATTTTTAGCAGAGACGTATCACCAAACTTAATAATCAACATATTATCTGTAGTTGGGAGGAGTTAACGTGTCATGGACTCTTCTCCAGTATGTGTGTAAGTACAGATTTAAGTTGTAGATGTCTAGATTTGCTGATAATCACTGATTTGCTGGAATTTTCTGGTCAGACTCATCTGTACGGGCCTTGTTGAAACCATGCAGTTTTAAACGGGAGTGGCAATGAGTTAAGTCTTTTCTGTACTTCATTACACTGTTGATTGTCGTTCACGTCTTAGGTGCTATTGTGTTAAACAATGTTTTTATCTTTTTGTTTTTCGTGCACCATCCAGTTTAGGTTTGAAACCAATGTTGAGCTCCCTCTTGTTACAGCTCCTCTGACAATCAGGGACACACAGAACCACGTTAATCATCGAATACTTTATTCTTCCTCAATGATCATTCCCTCTAGAATGTATAGAAGATATCCTGCTGTAAATACATTGTATATTTTTATGCTCTGAGAAGTACTGTTAGGTTTTATTTTGGTCCATAGAAAGACAAGGCGTGTGCAAGAAACACTTTTGTCAGTGAATTTGGCAAGTTAATTTGTTTTTAAGCATTTATGAGATTCAATAATGAAACGGTCCACCTTCCTGAGAAAATGTGGCTTTTGCAGAAATCTCACCACTGTATCAATATTATATTTTCAGTTTAATTGGTGATTGATCAAAGTGAATTTAGATTTTTGTGAATGTTCATTATGATGGGTTTTACTGTATAACTATCATCCGTATGATATATTGAAATAATTCCTTTTCAACATATTTAAAGTAAAAGAAAAATGTTCTTAGTGGTGGAAACAATCCTCCATTCAACAGCTATTAGCGTCTTGAATTTGTGTTAAAATATCACTTAAAAGTTAGTGTGGTTGAAATACCTCACTGGCTGCCCTTTTTTTTTTTTTTTTTTTTTTTTATTGTAAGCAATCTTTAAAAGCACAGTGCAGATAGAAATGATGGTTTTGTAAATTGTACCCCATTTAGTTCTTTGAATTTTGAATTCAGTTAAAGTGGAAACCTATTGGAGATTAATGAAGTATGTGAGCAGTACGATGAATATTTCCTTTTAATTAACTATTGTCAGTAACCTGACCATAAGTGTCCTTGTATAAGCTAGAGAAATCTCATTTGTGTGCGTGTGTGTGTGTAAAAAGATCTGAATTTTTTGATAAAAAGCTATTTTTGAAACATGTCATTTAAAGCACTGATATGTACAGTATATCATATGCAGTCATTCTCGCTACCCTCATTTATCTCTGTATAAGTCGTTTGTGTCAAGGTTTTTCAAATACAGATGGGAATCTGAACTTTTTCTTGATTTTAAAGAATTTGCTTCACAGTAAGGTTGGTCTTACGTTAGGTTTATTCTGCATGGTCTCTGACTTGTTGGGTCAAGTGAACTTGTTTTATGGATAATGTGCAGCTTTAATTGTAGCTGATTATTTTCAGTCAAGTAACCCATATGATTAGACTTTTGCAATATACAATGATTTGTAAGCAATCTGATTAAATTGTTTTTGATTGTTGTGTGTCATGTCCTTATAAATAAATAATTCACAGCATGTGATCTTGAATTGTTGTTGATGTACAGAAGGCGTGCAGCTGCTGGTGAAACTGAGTGTGGGTGGGTAAATGTGTTTCCTGCTGGAAAGCAGCCAGAAAAGACATAAAGAGACCCTGGGATATTTGTTTTGGTGTGTTAGGGGAATTCGAGGAGAGAAGAAGTGCTGCAGAAGACTGTTTTCATAGGTTCACACTCGTACAGTAACAAATTGAAAATCTTTCACCATATCGTGGTACACGGTGACATCTTTTTCAGCAGGTCCAAAACCTGAAGATATATTCCGTTTACAGTGATATAAAAGTGCAAAGCATAGAATTCTCACATTGGAGAGCGTTGGAAAAAGAACTACTGATGTTTATCGTGGAAAAATGTATATCAGAATAGTTCGGTCTTAATTTTCTGACAAACTGTTTGTCCAAGCACTGTAAGCCTTTATCACAGCCCAGTAAACCATGAAGGTCAACCAGCATGCACAACAACAGGACCTCCCCCCCAAGTGAAATGCAGCTATCAAATACACCTGTGCTTTCCTGCTACCATACAGTACTGTGGGAAAACCTTCAGCTACCCCTCATTTCGTTATATTTTTCTTCCATTTAGCCTGTCTTT
The DNA here is from genome assembly GCF_051167445.1 of Perissodus microlepis. NCBI lineage: Eukaryota > Metazoa > Chordata > Actinopteri > Cichliformes > Cichlidae > Perissodus > Perissodus microlepis. The sequence continues at coordinate 11,940,713 of NC_140476.1, forward strand.
CTTGTAATTTTGAAAGTGTTTAGCAGGTGTTCTCCAGACTTTCTGAAAGTTCTGTGGACATAGCTACTTTTATACTCTATTTAAGCATAAAAGGGCACCTAACTCAAAGGATGAACCAGTGTTGTGTCTACATATAACAGAAAACTGAGCAAAGAAGTGTGTTTAAATTGTATCTTTAGGCATTTTAATATTAGCAGTCTGTCCCAAAAACATTTCTTTAGCCGAATCTACAAAAAATCCCAAAGCTAACACAGACTGGCATAAAAAACACCAAGAATGTTATTCCTTAAAATATGGGATCCAGAAAAGATCTGACACAGGACCTGAGAGATTCATCTGGTCCTTCAGTTGAATTTCAGTTGTTCACTGAGGCCTCATTAGAAATTGTCTTGGTGGAAGGGTGGCTGTCAGGAAGCCATTTTTTAAGGAAGAGGAAACTGGAGGGAAAGGGTGATGTAGTGATGAACCCAGATATTCAATTTTTGGTTCAAATCATCGTCAGTATGTGTAGAGAGGGCCAGGAGAAAGGTAAAACAGTGTATATAGCCATCTGTGAGATGCAATGGAGTCTCTGCCCTGGCAGGATTTCAGCCAGTAGTGTTGGGGACTTTGATCTTTAATGGGAAACAGCTGATTGGTAATGACTTTATTTCTCACCATGGCAATGATCCAAAACACAGTCTTCATGCAGTAAAAGAATACTTGGATGACAAATTGGACTGGCCTCCCCAGATCACAGAGAGCCAGCCAACATCCAAAGAAGAGCTTTTAATGTCCTTTAAGAATCCCAGAGAACTATTCCTGAAGGTTATTAAAAGAATTTACAACAAAGTTTGCCTAAGAGAGTTCAGACTGTGATGAAAGATGGCCATACCAATGCCTGGCATAATCATCTTAAACCATGAAAATGTAAAATATTTTCATTGTGTTATTGTACAGGGAAACTCTTCCAAGTTTTGTTTTCTCTTATTTATTTATTTTTGAATATGTGTTTAGACTGATGTGTTTTCTGATCTGATTGGTAACTTATTGACTGGAATAAGACTCAGAAAACATCCCCACAGTCTGAAATTCAAACGCGTTTCAGGAAATAACTCCATAAAAAAGGATCAAATCCATGTGGATGCATTTTTCAGCTAATCATTACTAGCATTACCTGCCGCAGGACTTGCCAAAGCAAACACGAGATCCTTGTGCAAATGCTCCAACACATCCCGGAAAGGTGAGCAGTAACCGCATGCCTAAGTTGCCTGCTGGCAGCTGACGTATCCATATGACGAACACGTTGTAATACTGAGAGGATTTAAAGAAAAGTGGGAAAGTGGAATGGATTTATTTTTCTTTAATTTTTAAAAAAAATTACAAGCAGTGGATGAAATGAGATTGTGAAAGGTAAGGTGTCGCTGAGTTAATCTAGCTAAGAAGCTGTTTGAAAGAAGACCGCCACTCACACCAAACTCTATTGAGAAAACTGCCAATTTTAAGACTAGAGCACATCTCGGTTTTCATAATAGCGTATATCACCAGGAGCTTATTTTGAACTTTTAAATTGATTACACTTTCTGATATGCTGTCTTTCCATAAACATAACTATTATTATTGTTATCATTCATTTCAACATTTTGTTTTCTAACTAGGAAACAATGAATTCACATGTTTGTTATAATTCTTCGTTTATTTATCTGGAAACAGAAGCCTCTGAGGTAAAAGCAGTGATGCTAACAACTATTTACTGTTTGTCGCATCGCAGAGGAGCACACCCTGCTGCATCCGGGTGTCCTCAAGCTGCACCTGTTGCTGTTTAACCAGGATAAACAGTGCTATTCTTTCCAAGACGACCGCTACAAATGCCTGTGCTACCGTACTGTTTACTATGCCAGGAAAAACCGTATGCTCCAATCATAGATTACATATCTTCACAATTATGAGTGTTTTGAATGCGGCATGCCAGAATTACCCAGTAACATGCTGTGATATTTCAAATTCTCAATAGTTTCTGAACGGAAATGTATTAGACTAGTAAGTAAGAAGGAAATCCAGTTTTATCGGATGTTTTAATTGGGATATTATACATGTTTTATCCTCTTATTCCTTTTTCTAGTTTTAAGTCTAGACTTTACGATATTTGCCGAGGAAAAATCATATACATGATAGTACATCATTATGTAAAATATGTTTGGGGGGTATTTTCTGTTTTGGGGTGGGTTTTTTGTCTTCTCAGGGGATTACTTCTTATAAAATACACGTTTAAGACAGAAATGTTCTAAAATATAAATTAGAATATTTGACAAATCTGTCACAAACGTGTTTAAATTTAAAGATATATTGTTATTTAAAACAAACTGTATTGACTTTTTTTTCCCCAGATGTGAAATCCTCGACTTTAAACCTCTAAAACTTTTTTTTTTATTCAGGAGTGCCGGGAATTAACTGTAAGTTGGAAAATTTGTAAATTTCAAAACTCATGGATAACATTATAATGATATTTTAGCTTTAAAAATGCGGATGGGTTAACCATTATTGAAACTGATTTTTGGTTCTTAACAATATTGTTATTTTAGGGCACAGACCTTACATTGGGTGGTGATGTAATACATTTGTTAAGCACTGTACCTCTAGCATCCAGTAACTCACTAAGACCATTATTTTGGTACACTATATGTCTTTTAGAGTGAATCTAGTAGTATGTGATCAAAAAAGTTTTTCAATATTAAAATGCAGATTTTATTTTGTTGTTTTACATCCAGCCTGTAAATATAAACACTGTAACTCTCCAGGCTGTAATGGAAACCCTGCCAGCCGGTTGGACGGTGTACACCTGTGAGCAGGAAAGAGCTGAGACAGGCCTGTTGAAGGGAGAATCTGATGATACTAAAGCAAACACACATGTTCAAGATCTGTTCCATGAAGACGCAAAGGCAAGATGTTCAGTGTGTCAGCTCAAATGAAACAATTTGTAGGATCATTGCAGGCTGTTGTTAAAGTGACTTCAGATAAGCCAGTGCTGCTACAGTTGTATTTCTGTGTTTAGGGTTTTCAGCAGTCTAATCAGCCATGGTGGAGGATCAAAGTATTTGTGTGGGAGCCGGTGCTTTTTGGCACCTGGGATGGAGTCTTCACCACCTGCATGATCAACATCTTTGGTGTGGTTCTGTTCCTGCGTACTGGCTACCTGGTGGTTAGTAAACAGACTATCTTTCACTTTGTGTATTGTAGGTAATAGAACAGCTAATCCACTTTAAACTCTCCCCACGCTAATAAAATGCTAAAAGGCTGATTTCTGTTAAATGCAACTGCCATAATGGGGCTTTAAATATGAGTCTAATAACCGTGCATGGTGGATACACTACAGTGAAAAAGGATTTTTCACTTCCTGATTTCTTATTTTTGCGTATTTGTCATGTTTAAATATTTCAGCTCAGACAAAATACCTGGGTGAAAATAAATGCAGTTCTTAAGGTTTTTTTTTTTCCTCATGGCCCTTTGTGATAAAGTAATTTCCCCTAAACCTAATAACTGGTTGTGCCATCCTTGGTAGCAAGAACTGCAATCAAGCATTTGTGATAACTGGCAATAAGTCTTTGGCATCACTACGGAGGAATTGTTGTCTCAGCCTTCTTTGCAGAATTTTAATTCAGCTGCCCTGAATGTTTTCAAGCATGACCGGACATGCTAAAGCATGAATCACACTACCACCACTATCTTTGGCTGTTGGTATGAGGTTGTTTTTATGAAATGCTGTGTTAGTTTGACATCAGATGTAACAGGACTCAAACTTTCCAAAGAGTTCTGCTTTTGCCTTATCAGTCCGCAGAATATTTTTCCATCAAGATTTTTTCTGGCAAGCACAAGACGAGCCTTTGTGGTTTTATTGCTCGGCTGTGGTTTTCTCCTTGGAACTCTTCATGGATGCCATTTTTTGCCCACTTTTTTCTTATTGACCTTAACAGAGGCTAGTGAGGCAGTTCTTTAAATGTTGTTCTGGGTTCTTTTGTGACCTCCTGGATGAGTCATCGATGCTCTCTTAGACTAATTGTGGTCAGCTGGCCCCTCCTGACACAGAATACCACTGATCCAAATATCCAAATGATCTGTCTTTGTGGATAATTGCTTTGACCGTGGTTCCACTGGAGTCCCAAATTCACTCCATAAGACTTACAGATGTCAGTGACTTGGTTTCTCATCTGTTCTTGAGTTTCTTTAGATTATGCCAAAGATTATGCCATAATGCTCCAGTAACCACTGTCTAAAATTTATCTGATTATGTGAAACATTTAAGTGTGACAAATATGCAAAACACAGACATCTAGGAAGAGGGTAAATACTTTTCACAGCACTGTAGTAGCAGACTAAAGAGTCAAAAAGAAATCACTAATCACCAAATTTTATTTGTATATTTTCATTTTTATACTTTATAATGGCTTAGCTTCATGTTTGGCTTTCTGCTTTCAGCTCATCCACATTTTTTAGCACTGTTTTTAGCTTCACATATAGTTAAGTATGTGTCATCATGACGATTGATCCAGAACACTGTAATAGCCATGTGTCATCACAGGACACAGCTACAAAGAGACCCAGTGATTGTAATTGCTACATCCGTTTGGCCTTAGCTTGACAGCTAAAATATAGTTTGCTGTGTGGAAAACAGGGTTTCTCTTTCAGAGAGAGACGCATCTTATCAGAAATGTCTGAGCAAATAAAAAAAAAAAAAAAGTGCTGGTCCATCACACCTGTATAGCATCTGCATGTCTCTTTTTTTTCTATTAGATAGAAAATACAAGGAGGAGAAAAGAGGAGTGATTAAAAAAATGCGAGAGAATGGAGAAAAAGGTGAAGACAGGATTATTTAAATGAACTGAATACAAAGCACTAAACAGAGCAGGATGTCATGTGCAGAAGATGTGTATAATACAGGTGGTATATTGGCCCAAAATATATCCAGTTCACAACTGCAGATGCATATTGTGGTGTAGTTTGTGCAGTGATCACTCAGTACTTTGGATCTTTGCTGTTTCCTAACATTATCCAGGGGAACACAGGAGTGCTGCTTGGGATGGTTCTCGTCTCCATGGTTGTGTTGGTTGCTTTAGTGACAGTTATGTCAGGAATCGGAGTGTCTGAACACTGTGGTGTTGGGAGTGGAGGAATCTACTCCATGATCTCTACCATCCTAGGGGGAAGGGTCGGGGGCACTGTTGGCCTCCTTTATGTGTTTGGGCAGGTGAGTAAATTTGAACACCGCTAAAATTGTTTGTTTGTAGGGTTAGGGACCCTTCCTTCTATCTCGTGTCACTATTAATGCTCTCCACCACTCTGCAGTGCGTCGCTGGGGCGATGTACATCACGGGGTTCTCCGAGTCAGTGGCAGAACTGCTGGGTCTTCAGACTCAGTGGGCGGTGCGCTGCATGTCAGCAGCAGTGCTGCTAGGTCTGCTTGGAATCAACTTGGCTGGTGTCAAGTGGATTGTCAGACTTCAGCTGCTCCTCCTGGCTGTTCTGGCCATCTCTACCCTGGACTTTGTCATTGGCACATTCACACACCTTGATCCAGGTAACAACCGTCACTATGATCACGATGAAAACGAGAAACAAAAAAAATCAACAATCGGTTACTGTATCAAAGACGAGAGAGACAGTCACAGTTATAGTTACATTTTTTCATGCATTAGGAAGATTTGTGTGAAAATTAGGAGGCTAGGATGGCTGCTGGTCAGAAGTAGTTGTAGTGTAGTCTTTAATTTGACTCTTAATTTCTGTAAGAATCCAACATGGCTTTTAAGTATTGTTTGCTGTTAATAAACACCTACTGTATAATATTTGATACATACAATTTTTTGTGAGTTTTTGAGACTCTTACATCATCAGTGTCATTTTTCCCCCACCCTGAAAAACACCTAAATAAATTGCATAATACATTTTTAAGCAATTTGAAAACATGCCAGATGCAGGAAATATAATGCAGACTAAAAGTCTTGTGTGGAAATTAAAATTTAATTAATTATTTTTAAAGAAATTTGTTAAATAGCTCAATAAATTCAGAATCTTCTGGCAATTATGTGATGATTCAGGCTTTAAAGGTTTAAAAAGCATTAGTACACAAAAAATCTAGAGCTGAAGCTGTCTTTGACTCTTTGAGTGTTTGAGTATCAGATCTCTAGTAGAATATAAAGAGAAGCCTGGCTCATGTTGCAGGGAACACTAGTGTTTTGTATAAGGCTTTCCAGTTATAAATACCAATACTTTATTATGCTGTATTTGTTTTTGTTATATGTCATTGTCCTTAACTCACTATTAAATTTTCGGGGGGGGGGGGGGCTTCCAAAGAGGCAGTGTGATGGAAGGAGTGTGGGAACCTGTTGTGACCTGTTTTAGTCAGTAGGTGTAGCTGCAGTATCACTTATTTTACTTATTTTACAGACATTCCTCTGTCCATTAACATGTTTATTTCTTTCACACTTTAGCGATTAGTTAATGTGTATTGTTATGTTGTATTTTGAGATTTTAAGTTTGAAAATTATTTTATTTTATTTTTTTGATTTTATTATTATTGTGAGTAATTTTTTGGAGGGGGTATTTTTTTTGTTGACCTCCAGGAAGTCCTTCCCTACATTTCCTGTTCTCACTGATTATCAACTTCCTGCCGAGTAGGAAGAAAAAAGTGTTCCAGGAGTCAAATCAGTCTGTGAACAACACATTTCACACAAGACCCAAGAGTTCTCACACACATGATAAAACATTCATACATTTTTTTTTTTTTAAACAGAGAGATTACCTTACCTGTCTTGTTAGTTTTTGTTGGATTTAGCTCGACTACTTCAGGTGAAATTAAAACCAGACTGCCTACTGCTCTACACCTCCCAACTCCCAGTCTTGTTTAAAGCACACTTGGTACAGACCAGTTTTCAGCCCTTGAGATCTGTACAACCAGCCATAATGACCACTCCAGATTTTTCCAATTAAGAGCAGCTCTGTGTGTGTTTTGGTGACCTAATGGTTGGCAGAGGACCAGCAGGTCTCCATGCTAGCTGAAACGGCCCAGATTAGCATGAACTCACTGAACACTGAGACACATCCTGGAGGAAAGGAGCCACCGCCAAAAGCATGTGGTCATAGTTTGATAACATGTCCCCAATTTTCACACGCCATTGTATAGCTCTATCACAGCTTAGGCATGTCTGGTTAACCACATATTCCATCAAAATTTCACTTTCTATGGACATGATTGCTAATATGTTTGGCAGATATTGCCATTGTAAACACTGCAATCAGTATTTTCCACCTCTGTCATGATCAGAAAGGCAAAGTTTAGAGTTCACAGATTGTCAATCAGCAGAAAATGATCAGAGTTGGTTTTAATTCTAATGTTTTGCCCGTGTAATGTTTCACTAACTTTTATCCCTAGCAACAAAAATCACAGATATCGGGTGCTGGCTTTGACCATCCCATGTTAATTGTTAGTAATCATTAAGATGAATTTAGGAGTGTTTCTATCTATTTAAGTATCTATGAATATGAACTCTTGACTTACAAACCTGGTTTTCCCATTCACTAAAATGTCAAAGAAGTGGATTGCAGCAAGTCCTTTTTGCAGCACTGTAAGAGTTGGAGTTAAAATTAAAGTGTTGCATAACTGCAGCATGTAACACAGTCCTGAATAGTTCACAAGTCCGTAAGCACAGTAAATTATTCTGACAGTAATGCCGCCCATGTATTGTCTCTGCAACCAAACAGTTTAACCACAAACCCTTCTGATTGTGGTGCATCGTTGAATTACGCTCTGACACGCCTCACCCTGTCCTTATACTTAAAGTCTATTCCCCACAGAAAAGGAAGCCATAATGTGCTCCTTGGGTCTGGGGTTTAGGGTGTTAACCAGACTCACCCACATTTTTGGAAAATGACAAAGAGAGAGAGCCGGAACTGAGATCTGAAGCCTGCTGCTACTCCAGAGACCGCCACATCATCTCTCCCTGTGATCCTTACTATAATATATAGTTCTCGATCATCCCAGCAGGACCTGCTCCACCTCTGTAAACTCACAGCCTGGCCTATGCAACATGCACGGCAATTTATGTAAGTTAGTGTGGGAGTGTAAGAGGTCATTCAGACTGAGGGAGAGGCCTCAGATGTTCATGTAATCTAACTACACATTCAGAGGCATGGTTAACTCAGAAATGAGCCCCACTCTGCCTGTAAACTTGCTCAATACAGAATAAGTAAACTGGAATGAAGACATTCTTGCCTTAGCTCGAGCTGGAAACATAGTAAATAGGCTTATAAAGCTCTACATCTCTACAAAATGCTATGGATCAAATTGAAGACATGTCAGTACAAGTCTTCTAGCTGTGTATTAAAAAGGATCATCAGCCTAGTGGGAGTTACCTTCTGATTCAGTATTATATAGGAAGCACTTAGATTGGATTCTTTGATGAATAAATATTAGGGGTAATAATGGTTGCTTACATGCTGCAAACTTCATAAAGAAGGCCCCACATAAAGCAAGCAATCAAGTTTGTCAGTTAATTATGGTAATTAGATGACTTTACTTATTTGGAAACTGGGAAAGCTCCGGGGTATAATATTATATATTGTGCACATCTATGGTCAAAGTTTCCTTCATACACATTTTAATATTAGTTTTACAATACTATGCAAAAGTCTTGAGTCACCTCTTATGGATAAATAGGTGGATGGTCTTGAGAAATAGTTTTCCAGGTTTTCTAAAGGACTTTTAGAGTTGTTCTTCAGACAATTCATTGCTTTTTCACTCATATTTACTCCAGTCCTTGTACCTGACCATTTTCAGAAGAATGATTTAACATGGACCTTGTAGGAAATGGTTTCAGTGGAAGGGCAGCTGTCAAGAAGTCATTTTTTAAGGAAAAGAAATGGGGAAGAAAGGCTAAAGTATGCAAAATTGCACAAGAACTGGATTTATGTGTGAAACCTGAATCCAAATTTGAAATCTTTGGTTGAAATCATTATCGGCATGTATGGAGGAGGTCAGGAGAGATGAACAACAGTGAGTGTCTACAGCCATCTGTAAAACGCAGAGGAGGCTCTGTCATAGTTTGGGTCTTTATTTCAGGTAGTGGTGTTGAGGATCTTGTAGATACATAATTAACGAATGCAGAAAAGTACCATCAGATTTTTAATCCACCTTGTGTAAAGCTTCTGCTTGGCAACTTCATTTTTCAACTTGACAATGATCTCAAACACACTGCCAATGCAATGAAAGTAATACACAATGGCTTAAACGGGGTTTCTGGATCTTGTGTGAAGTCTTATGATGCTGTAGTTTTTAAAATGAGGTGTAGTTTGCAACAGGGCCCAACACAAATCTTTGCCAGCCTATCATTGTTATTATTCCTAGAGAAAATGAGGGGACAATTTGCAGTGAATGTAGTACATATAAGGATTTTATATTGAAGTGTAATGAATATGTGAATGCTCCAAAATAAGTACTTGGAGGGCTTAGCCGTGAGAGCTGGCAGAGTTGAGCCCACTTGGATGTTGGACTATGATGTTGTAATATGGGTGGGGTGCTCTTGATGCAGTTTGACACTGGCTGCCCTGGATTTGTTAGATCATGATTGTTTGGATAGAGGGCGATCCTAGTGGGTCACAAAGTGAACAGGAGTTTGAGCTTTTTTGACCTCATTAAGCGCATATGCTAGAGATCATACAAAGCTGGAACAGAGAGTGTATCCAGGCCTTTTCTTTTGGCCTTTTGTAAAACAAAAGGAAAAAAATGAGCATTCTTTCCTCTCTCTCTCTCTCTCTCTCTCTCTCTCTCTCTCTCTCTCGCTATGTGTCTCTCCCTTTCTCGCTCTTTCCTCCCGCTCTCTGTCTCCCTCTCTTGCTCACTTTCATTCTTTCTCCCAAACTTGGAAGCTGCTGAGCTTCTGAAAAGGGTGGTAACTTCCTTTTGGATAAACATGTCATTAATCTGAGAGAACACATTCTTTCCCATCACAAGATAACCAAGGGGGAAATGTCCGGTTTTGTAACATAGGCGGGTCCTTCAGACTGCGTGGTTTGAATGGCCCCCTTCACACATTCAGCAAACTGACCTGACCTAGAGCCATCCCGGCATGTCTGTAGATTTGAAAGGTGTCACCGGTTGTTGTTGCCATTTATTTTGACTGAAATAGACTTTGCAGCATTTATTTACTTGGTGTTATATTGCTGACTATGATGCAGATGTTGTTGAGTTATGGAGGGCTCTAATGACTATGCAGATGTAATGCTGTACTGTTCAAACACCTGGTATATAGTGCTGTATGTTTTTCCTTTCTGTATGCTGTGATTTCTTATACAGTTGATCTAATTTTCTGCACAAAGCGTAGCTTAAAAAGTCAGGAAAAGGCCAAATATGGTGACTGCTTATTAATCTAAGAACACATTATTAATCAATTTGTGAGAGTGATGTGTTTTAAAATCATAAGGTAACTGCTGGCCCTATGTAGCAGCTAAAAACATTTTAAGATTGGACTAGACTGCAACATTTGTTGGGTTGTATTAATAGGAAGTGAGAAATAGAAACTCATTATTATAATTGTTCCTTAAACATGTTAAAGAAGCAAATGTTTCTTCTTCTTTATTTTTAAACCAGTTTATTCCCTTATGCACTAGAGAAATAACCATCATTATTCCAGGTGGAACTGCTATGTGTCCCTTCATGAACTGATTTCAAACAGATGAATGTTACATAAGATAGAAAGTTAAGTATTCTTGTTATGAGTCATTTACAGCCTGGGATTGTGTGTTTGTTGCCTAAAATATTGATACATAAGTAAAAGCCTAACAGAGAGCTGACTTTTCATGTCTAAAGAAAGACCTGAAACTAATTTTCATACCTCTAGCTAATGGAGTTTGCATAGTTTCTTCCTCCTTCATCATCATTTAATGTTCACAACTGTTTACTCAGTGAAGAAATGCTGGTAATTCTCACATGCCTTTCTGTATTGATGTGCTTTATGTGAGTTTGTCTCCACTTTCAGAGCATGGTTTCATTGGTTATTCAGCTGGGCTGCTCAGCAGCAACACTATGCCAGATTATACCACTGGGGAAAACTTCTTTACAGTATTTGGGGTTTTCTTCCCTGCTGCTACAGGTGAGTAGATCCTCAACAACTTCTTTTAGATTTCTGTATTTCACACAAAAAGAACATCCCAGAATAGGAAAAGCATGCAAACATTCAAATCCTGCTTATCATTCTTTGCTTCATATGCAATATAAAAATGAAGTTTGCATTGACAAGCACCTTGTGTACATTTTGCGGTTTGCCCATCTTTGTGTGTGTTGTAGGGGTTATGGCAGGCTTCAACATGAGCTCAGACCTTCAGCGACCTGAGCACAACATCCCCGTGGGAACACTAGCAGCTGTCTTCACCTCGTACGACAACACCCCAAATCCACTAAAACATACACATATCTATACAGTGCTGTCAAACAGTATTTACCCTCTGCACGAGTTCTTGTTTTTTTCATATCTATCAAATTCACATTTAAATGTTTCAGATCATCAAACAAAGTTTAACATTAGGCAAAAATAACCCGAGTAAATACATGCAGTTCAATCCTACCTGCCCTGTGTGAAAAAGTAATTTCCCCCTAAACCTAATAGTTGGTTGTGTCATCCTTAGTTGCAATAACTGCAATCAAGCATTTGTGATAACTGGCAGTGAGTCTTTGATATCACTGTGGAAGAATTTTGTCCCGCTTTTTTTTGCAGAACTGCTGTGATTCAACAACATTGGAGGATTTTTGGTACAGATGGATTGTATAAGGTCATGTCAAAGCATTTCAATTGGATATAAGTCAGAACTTTGGGTAGACCTTTCCACAACTTTCATTTTTGTCTTGTGAGACCGTGTTTGGCTTATGGTCCTGGGAAAGGCGACTCAAACCCAAAATGTTATACTTTTGTTTTCATCAGTCCACAGAAAATTTTCTCCAAAGTCTTGGGGATCATGATTTTTGGCAAATGTGAGACAAGCCTTTGTGTTCTATTTGGCCAGCAGTGGTTTTCTTATTGTTGAATCATAAACACTGACCATAACTAGGCAAGTGAGGCCTGAAGTTTTTTTGATGTTGTTCTGGGTTGTCTTATGACCACCCCCGGGCCTCGGACCGGTACCGGTCCGTGAGTCGTGAGGTACTGGGCCGCGAGAGTTGAGGCTCCGGTGTGAAATGTATGGTTTTCGGGGTTTTTATCAGTTTTCAGCGTTATTTTGTTATCGTTTTTATCGTTAACTCGGTTTTCCTGGGTCTTTTTACGTGTGTTATGAATAAATCTTCTTTTTTTCGGTACCGGTATTAGTTTTATTTTGTTGTATTTATCCGCGACACCTTAAAGGAAAATATTGTCGGGCATAAACCGGTCCGTGGCGCAAAAAAGGTTGGGGACCGCTGGTTTAGGAGATCTCAGAGTAATTGTAGTAGGTCCGCCTCTTCTGGGAAGATGCACCACTGTTCTCAGTTTTCTACAGTTGTGGATAACGGCTCTCTCTGTGGTTCACCGGAGAACCACAGACAGTCTTAGAAAATGACTTTGAAACTCTTTCTGGATGAACAGATGTCGCTGACTTTGTTTCTCATTTGTTCTTGAGTTTCTTTAGCTCGTGGCATGATGTTCTGCTTTTTGAGATCTTTTAATCTAATTCATTTTGCCTATTGAATTTGATCTCAACTTTCCAAAAAATGTGGTTAATCACAGGTAATTCTTGATTTAAGAGGGGGGGGGGGGGCAATTATTTTTTGCACACACAGCCAGGTAGGTTTGGCTCGCTTTTTCCTCTTAATAAATAAAATCATCATTTAAAAACTGCAATTTGTATTTACTTTGATTATCTTTTTCTAATATTAAAACTTGTTTGATGATCTGAAACACTGAGATTTGATAAATGTGAAAAAGCAACAACTCAGGAAGGGGTGAGAAATACTCTTTAATGGCACTGTATAGTTACATACAAAAACACAATAGAAAAATTTATACACAACAGTACGCAATACTTAAACTAGATTAACTATGACTACAGTGATTGTACATTAAGAAATAGAAAGTACAGGAAAAACCTTTGTTAGATTCGGTGGATTGATCTTTCAGAAAGGTTTAATCCTATAAGTTTAGATTTTACTCTTGTGGTTTTCTCGGTACACTGAGTGGGTTTTTCTTTTTCATTCACTGGAAAACAAAAGTAACCTGCTCTAAAAACACATCGCTATCAGACATTCACTTGTTGTGACTCAGTAGTTGTTAGTAATTCTGCGCTGTACTTTTGGTGACCCACAGGTGGTTCCTGTATCTGGTCTTTGTCTTTCTCCTGGGGGCCATCTGCACCAGAGAAGCTCTACGCTGTGACTTCTTGATAGCTGAAAAGGTAAACTCCTCTCTGTGTTTCCATTCGGCTTTGTGAGGGGGGGCCTTCCAACAAAAGGGGAGAGGTAAGGGGACTTCCCATGGTGTCTCACTATGTTAGTGGTGTGGTTAGTTTGTGTTCTGACTATATAATACTGCATAGCAACATTATATTCATATTATATTCAAATGTGGAAATAATTATCAATTTTAGACTTATAAGTGGGGATTTTTGGGAGTGGGGGTGGCAGCAATAATTTTCAAAAGTTGGGGGAGGATTTCCACTGTGTCGTCTAGTCTATCAACCATAAGTGTTTCAGAACTGGGAGGACCACTATAGTGCTAAAAGATTTAGTCTCATTTTTGCTTAATGTAGAAAATGTGCAGCTTAATATTTCAGGTTTTTCAGTATAGGAATATGTTGGGCATGCAGATCCCCCCATTTAGCACCTCTTTTTCCACAGAGCCATGCCGCTGTCATATGTGCAGTTGGTGGTTTGGCATTGTCTGACCAAAAAAAAGCAAAGTCTTCTCTTGCCTTCCCTGTTGCAATAACATGTGTTTCGCCAAAGCCTCCACTATACAGCTTTAATAGGCCTTTGATGCCTTGTGCACTTCTAACAAATCGGTCATATACAGTGTTTTGTTTTGAGGACAGGGAATGAGAAATCAATGCATAAATGTCTTCAGAAAGTGTTGCCCAGCTCCAAACAAATAAACTGATCATTTGTCTCTTGGTGTAGCAAACATTCAGCATAGCATTACTGCAAAATAGTAAAAATCTCAAATTCATTATAAAATGATCGCACATGAGTTAGACGTTTTAATAAAATACGACCATTAGATGTTGCTTTGACCAAGTCCTTGACTTGCCCATCAGTGGTGATTTCTCATTGTTTTTATAAGGGGCTGGCTGTAGCGGAACTGGATTGGGCGTAGCTGTTGTGAGCTCTCATCCCCACCCCATCCTTTTTCACCCTCTGTTTGTTTTCCTTCTTCCTCCAGGTCTCCTTGGTGGGTTTCCTCTTTCTGCTGGGCCTCTACATCTCCTCCCTGGCTTCCTGCATGGGCGGCCTGTATGGAGCACCCAGGATCCTTCAGTGCATCGCCCAGGAGAGGGTCATTCCCTGTCTGGCCTTTCTGGGAAGAGGGGTGGGTGGATAGAGCCACGAAGGGATGAATGTGTGAACTGAAAACTATTAGCTAGAGTGTTTTTGATGTCAATTGATATTACTGAGGTGTATTCATCAGCTACTAAATTCACTTACATGCAGAATAACATCCAATACTATGACATCTAAAACTGATGCCTGCCTTACTTAAAGATTCACAAAAGACTCATTATTAAAGGATGATTTATGAATCTAAGGATTGGTTTTCAGTGTCAGTGTGCATATCGTGAGGGAGGATAAACTTGAGAGTAGCTTGAAGTCACCATAACTAGTCAAAGATCAATTTCAGGGTGCTAGTTGATTAAAACAGATACCTGCAGACTGAATTAAAATGAGGGCATCATCATTCTGTATATCTTCACACCACATGTAGACACAAAATGACTGTGAATAAGTTTGACACAGTGAAATTCCCCTAGAACTGAACTATAACATATTGCATTTTGACTGCAGTACTCTGTAACTGCATGCTTACTGTATTATTCTGTGGCTCAAATACAAGTTGTATAGAGTTTGGGATTGAAGTTGGTTTCTCTGATTGCCCAAAGTAACACACGCATACATTGTAAATGGTTAAGTGTGCTAAGTCTGGCTCTAAAGGGGGCTGTGGTGTATGGATTCAGAAGGACACGGTCACAGGTCTGCCTAATTATAGAGCAAGCACTCCACAGAAGTGAGTGGACTGACTTTATTGCATCAAAGAGTTACGACGCATTGCTGCAAAACACATGCACACATAGTCACGTTAACAACCTGACCTCTTCCACCCCAGTTTTCCTCAGACTTCTCTGGATGGCAGCAGTATCTGACCTCTCTCAGCAGGCTGGAATGAGGCCCTAGACATCTTGGCCCAAATCAAAGCCCCAGAACAAACGCAGGAAGGGAGACGGGCAGGGCCCTGCTCCGCTGTATGCTCTGGAGGCCCTCCAGCACACAGCAGTGCTCCTTAAACAGTGAGATAGGACCTGGGAAATAAAAGCAAACTAGTTAACAAACCACATGTTAAAGCCATTTTTCCATTTTGAGAAAAGCGATTATTGTTGGGGGCATTGTTTTATTCCATTCATTTAACTGTGAATGCTGAACACTATTTAAGTTGTAAACACAAACATATTCTTTATTTATGCTGTGTGTGTTTGATTTAATTAAATGTAATGTAGGCATACTCATGGAAAAATAGCACCAGAACCTTTCTAAAAGTCGAAATAGCTTTCTCATGGGCGTCACAGCTATCTCATGTCAGACTGGCCAGAAGAAGTCCAGATGAAGTCATAGGAAGATTTTGTGTAATGGATTTTTTTTTTTTTAATTTACTCAATACGACCCACATTTTTCAAGCTATAAAGCTTACTTTTGTCAGCAACATGAATAAGTAATCATCTGATTGTTACATTTTTGGTAAATCAAACACTGAACATGAACTTTTGAAAACTCAGTGGACAACAGCAGGAAAAGATCACTCATCGGGGTTTTATTTAACTCAGATTCAGCTTTATGTTCATTTTCATTGTGTCTCTGTTCCTCTGGATTGGTGTTTTCCCCCCTTTGCTCAAAACTAACATCGATTTTACTTGGCAAAGGGTTAGCTGTGGCAAATGTACAAAATCCCAGGAAGAATAAGACATTTTTCTTTGTCACACAAAATGTGTTGAGTTAGAGGCACACAATACGTGCATTTGGTACATTGTAACAGGAATCGCTAATATCGTGTGACCTTTTCTCCCTGACAGAAAGGCCCAAACAAGACCCCGGTGGCGGCTATCTTTCTGACGAGCCTGGTGACGATGGCCTTCATTTTCATCGGCCAAGTTAACGTACTGGCGCCCATCGTCACCATCAACTTCATGCTCACCTACAGCTTTGTCGACTACTCCTACTTCAGCGTGGCCATGACCTCCCACCTTCAGAATAAAGATAAGAGGGACACCGCCATAGTGGGCAAAAGAAACCAGCGCAGGTCCACCAGGCACAGCAGCACGTCACTGATTCAAGCCAATCTTCCAAACTATGGCAGTGATGGCGGGAGTCCGCAGAGTAAAGGCACTCTGCTGGAGTTCAGTAGGGACATGGACCAGATATTTCCACCTGTTTCAAATGTGGACTCTGGAGCTGAGAAGACCTCCTGCATGCAAGACATGAACAACACATCCAAGAACAGAAAGGCTACTGCTAAGCAGAAGCTAATGGACAGCTTTGGTTTGGACTCGAACTCCAGTGTTTCCTCAGAAGAGAAAGAAGAGAGGACAAGTTCTGCTTCACTAGCAGAGGAAGACCAGGGGCCAGGTGGAGGAGGAGAGCTCAAGGCTGGAGAGGAGCCTCAAATCACGGGCTATACAAATGTTGGTCACGTTGAGCAGGATTTGCCTGCTGAGACTCACAATTACAGCACAGGTGATCAGATTTACCTATCAAACATTAGAATAGATTAAGGTATATATTGTATCATAGAAGCTACCTACCTGTTTGACCCTTTCTTAAATCTTTCAGGCACTGGAGGTAAAGCAGAACACCAAAGCTTTGAAATCCAACCCAAGCACAATTCCTTCTATGCAAAGTTTTGTAACCGCTGGATCGCTCTCATTGGGGTATGACAGACATTATTTGCTGTACAATATTTTGATTTTGTTCTCATGACTTTCTTGATATTTTTGGAATAATGTGAACATATCCTTTGTTTTCTTTCAGGCATTGAGCTCCATATTGATTATGTTTGTTATTCAATGGGTTTATGCCTTAACAAACATAATATTTGCCTTGCTGCTCTTCTTCTACATCGGGAAAACAAGTCCTGGACTACCAAGAGGTGATTTCCACATGTTTATTTTCTTTTTAGAACAACTAAGTGGATTCAGGATAAATTCATCTCCACTTAATCTTTGTACTTGATCTTGAAACTTCAGAGATTAAAGTGCTTTTTTGAGCGCTTCATAGACTAAAATTATAAATTATTGTATTATTAAAAAATGAACATGAATACAAGCATAATGAGTCGTATGAGGAAAACAAAGCACAAAAAGAACAAAAGACACCAAAGTGGGAAAAAAGGATTTAATCTTGATACCTAATGGCAGTTAGGGTGACAATGCTAGCGTGTAGACATTTGTGTGTTCCTCCAGGGACATACTTCCCTAGACTATCACTGACCCACCATCCAACCCCTCAGGCTAAATGATGCTACAGGCAAACATAATGTTCTCCACAACTTCTCCAGAGTCTTTCACGTCTGTCACATGTGTTCAGGCAGAATTTGCTCGATTGGTGGTTCTGTCAATTCTGGTATTCTATGGCAATTGCTAATTGGTCTCCAGAGTGCCAGACACTGAACACAGGGTACACTAGATGATGTCGACCACTTAGGCCACCCTCGTAAAGTCTCTTTCTGATTGTTTGGTCAGAGACATTCACAATAATGGCCTGCTGGAAGTCATTTTGTAGGGCTCTGGCAGTGCTCATCTTGGTCCTCCTTGCACAAAAAAATACATACCAGTCCTACTGATTGGTTAAGGATCTTCTACAGCCCTGTTCAGCTCTCCTATAGTAACTGCCTGTCTTCTGAAATCTCCTTCATGCTCTTGAGACTGTGCTGGGAAACATAGTGAGCCCTTTGCGATCCTGGAGGAGCTGGACTGGGCAATCTCTCCAGGTATCACCTCATGCTGTCAGTGGTGACAAATTCAAAAACGTGGAAAAAAAAAACCCTCTAGTGCTCCTCCTTTTAATTTCATTAACACCAAAGCAGCTGAAACTGGTTAACAACGCCCTCTGCTACTTAACTGACCTGATCAATATCCCAGACGTTTAGCAGACTTGATGCTATACTCAGATTAAAAAGTATTCCTTTAATTTTTTTTTTTGAGCAGTGTACATACTGGAAGAATAGTAAGAATAGGCTGATTTAAAGGGAACCAAATAACTTTTCCTGTATCTTGAGTTGTTTAATAAGGCCTTTGAAATATTTTTTAAAAATATTTTAAAGCTGTAGTCTTATTTAAAGACTTATGTCACTCTTTAAAGGAAGTGAAGCACTGAAATAATTTCCATTTATCATTTATCTAAAGCAAAAGCAATCTATAAGTAATGTGTTACAAAACTGAACTTGCTGATCCTGTATTTATTTAATTATTTTTGGGGGGATTGTGTGTCATTCGATCGTTGACTTTTATTTCATTATGTGCAACCAAATCCTTCCTAAACTGCAATCTCACATTTACTGATTTAGATTTGGTTACCATACCATATGTCGTTACGTGACCCAGTAGCATAGTCGGCTGGGAGGTTCACTTGCAGCCTCTTTGCCTGGCAGCTGTTGTGGCTTAGGATTTCTTGAATAGCTGGATGTGACACCCTGCATCTGTGCAATAAACTCACCACATCAGTACGTGCCTCAGCCGTCTGACTCACGACATTTTTGAACACAAGCGTCAAACAAGTGTCAGGTCAAGTTAAGTGTCAGACATTTGTTCCACAAATGGAGATGTTTCCAATGCCACAGCGCAGTTACTAACTCCTGTGTAGTGGCAGAGCTTCAGATACTCACAGCAGAAAAAGGTGTAAAATTTTAGCAACATTGAATGCAAAATTATTACAGCAGAAAATTATGTATTTTTTCCTGGTAGAAACGTAACGGTCTGGATTTTGATTAATTTGCAGGAATTGCAGCTCAGTTCAGCTTTTTCACGTGGTTCAAATCAACACTGAGTAGCATTTGCAGGTATTTATGATTTTATTTATGCACTGAAAAATCTTGCATCATTGATGTCTATTAAATAATGAAGAAGGCAATTTGAGTTTTATATGTGAGTTTAATTTGCTAAAAGTTATTTCTATGGCTGAATCATAATCCGACAGTGCTTTTATTATAAAATTGCAATGAAATCCCAAACCTCATAAGTTTTAAACTGTAAATGGTGTTGATTTCAGTTTTTGATTATTTTCTACATCGTTACGCCTGAAATTAATTTTTCTGTGTACTCTTCTCTTTCAGTAGAAAAGGATCACCCCGGGATGAGATCGTAGTGACGCCCTCTTTGTCTGGGACTCTGGGGCTGAAAACCAAGCAGCTGACGGAGGAAAATGCTGACTTTGCCTCTCGTCACCGCTATCATCAATCGTCGTTCATCAGGGCCAACAATATGGTCCAACCACCATTTCACTGACCGAATTAAACACTGCCTCAGTTATGCATCGCAGCTGACAGCCTGAATACCACATTTTCTGCCTCAAACGGTGTCTCATGTTGCACTACGGGCAGAATACTGCTCACATGTTAAGAATCTCAGTGGCTCGAATTGTTTTCCTGTGGTGGTTCAAGGAAATCAAAGCTTTGCACAAAGGTTATGTGGAAGAATAAGATACATCAGAGAAAGGCGATAGCTAAAATGTGCAAGTTTTCATGCAAACAGACAAATGCAGAGATTTATTATTTCCTCTTAATATAAACTTCAACTTTAACTCTTTAATTTTCAACTGTTTTTTGTTTTTTTTTGCCATTCCATTACTCTAAAATGTCCTTTTAAGATGCAAAACTTTTAAAACATAGTGTATAGTTTATAGATGACAAATACTTTATCTTATATATGGGACTTTTTTTTTGTCACAGCTGTTGAAATAATAATAACAATAATGAAAAACTAATCTCTGCCCCACTAACCTGTCCAGTTAGTGGTCCAGAGGTTGGTGAGGATGATTGATAATCCACAATCACTTTATTCAGTCTGTTGCTGTCACGAACTCTGATGCTGCTAACCCAGCAGAGCACAGCAAAGTACTTTACACTCACTACAGCTCATTGATAGAATATCTCTATCATTTTGCTGCATACACAGAACAAGGAGCTGTGTGGGCTGTAAAACTGCAAAAGTCTTCTATAAATGCCGGTCTATTTCCAATCAAACCTAAAGCTAATTTCAGCCGCTCCCTTCTCATAAGGGATTGCCACAGCCACAAATGGGATTTGCATCTCCATATCTTTTTGCACATAATAATCAAAAATCATAAGCAATAACTTTGTTTTAATGTATTCTATCTGGACAAAAGTACTGGACCACTTACACATTATATCTACAGGATCTTGCTCGGCCTTAGTAACCCATGCCGCGAAGCTCTCGGTGCACAGCTTTTGTGCTGATGTTAATGCCAGAGGAAGTTCGGAGCTCTGCAGTCACTGAGTCTGTAAGGCGTCGGTGACTTTCATGCCCTTCACACCTCAGAACGCAGTAACCCTGCTCTTACCTTGCATGGTCTACCACTATGTGCCTGAATTGTTTTAGCTCCTAAATGCTTTTGCTTTGCAATAATAATATTGAGACATTTTAAAAAGTACTTGTTGTGATAGTGATATCTATTACGCTACCATACTCAAATTCAGAGAGCTCTTTACAATCAGTTTTTTTGAAAAAAAATGTTTTTAAAGGTAGACTGCATGGATAGGTGCTTGGTGTTATACACCTGTGACAATGGGACTAAAAATACTTGAATTCCAAGTCTGTATAATGTGTTCATAGCATATCTGAAAGTATCAAATAATGAGTTTTTTTTCCCCATGTGTGTAAAGCACTTTAACAGCTCTCCTGGTTAAAAAAAGAAAGAAACAAAAACCTTTGAAGACACTATATGGTGTGAATTAAATGCATGCTAAATGTTTTTGGGGTGTTTTTTTTTTCAGTTACAAGTATGATCTGCAAGTATCACAAAGTTCAAGAGTCAGTGTTTGAGCAAAGCTGTGAAAACCACTTCCTCTTATCCTGTTTCTGTGAAAGCAACGGCCCGCTAGCAGGCACACAAGTCTGTAAACCTACTGATTACTTATTTTCTTATCACTGGGCTGAGCTGTAGAAGGGTTGGTGTGCTTTGTGCCTTTGCAGTGACTAAGAACCTGTGCGGTTGGAAAAGTTATTGACTTTCAGTTGAGGCACAATGGCTTGAAATGTGAGCAGTGGGAATTAAATACACGATGGAGACAGGACTAAACTCTACTCACTTTTGGACCTACAGGATGTTTGGGCTTTGTGTCATGCAGGAATGAGATTAGAGCAAAATGTCTGCAGAAGATAAAAAATAATAATAATAACAATGTGGTTTGGTGAAAGTGCATTAAATTACAATCTTTCATTTGTTTGCTTGCTTTGTTTGCACCAACCACCAAAGTCACTGAAGCAAAAGTTCCAACAATGTGTGTTGCACAGCGCTGGTTTGAGAGGCTGATTATGTTTACAATCAGTTATGTGTCAAGACAAATTTATGCATGTTTCTCTCTTTTTTTTTGTTGCGTAATAGCCTAAAAATGAACAAATGAACTGCAGAATAGTACATATTAATTACAGTTTCCCTTGGAATAAAATGTGCTAGAAATAATGTTTGTCACCTAAAGAGTTATCTGTTATTCTACCCATAAAACGAACTCCAATTCCCCCAGATGTTCCTCTAATCCCAACCAGAGCACACGGACGTCTGCCTGGTAGTTCAGTCTGGCTCTACCTAAAATAGAAATATTTAATGTCTGGAAAAGTGGAATGTGCTGTGGATATGTATATACAAGCTCATTCTACAGCTTGACAATGACTACAAACATACAGTCTGAGTCACAAAAGAGTAACTAAGCAGTAAACATGAAGACCAAGGATTCTTGCAGCAGATGGACTGACCTACTGAGAGAATTCCACATGATTTTATCACTTTTTTAAAACCTGCTGTGAGAAAAGGGAAAAAACTCTTTTTACTTCACTCCCAACTGGAAAGCCAACATATGAGGGTTTTGAATGATGAAAAGCAAAGTTCTGTGGGGAAATAAATCTCAAGATACGAACTAATAAACAATAAAATAATATTTTAAAAGAGAGCGAGAGAGAGATGGGTATCTTTGTGGTTAAAACTCTATATAACAACAGAAGTGATTTTTACAACTATAGCCTGTGATTACAGGTTATTATCAGCAGGTAATGATAGGCTACCGTAACACTCAGAGTAGAGGGATTATTCGGTGATGTGAGTAACTAACAGCTCTTAAAAACTTCACGTCTTCTGTGGCTTGAAAAGGAAAATATTTATGGGCAAAGCTTCCGACACCTGCAGACAACACAGGCGCTACTGGGCTCAGTAACGGGACTCTCAGTGTGTGTGTGTGTGTGCGGGGAGGAGGAGGAGCCCGGGCTGAGATAACAGGCTGCTGCCTCGGCTCTGTTATCTTCCGCTCCCCGCCGTCTGAGCTGCGGATCTCCTCCGGACCTTTACCAGGATTTATTCATTTCCCATTAAAACTTCACTAAACGCCGAAGCGCTCCTCTCATGGTGTCCCCGGGAGACTCTCCGACATTCACTCGACTTCACGGAAACTATCGGCGACCGTTTTGGGGGGTCTTGAAAAAATCATGGAAACGTGGTTTTTGAATCACGTCCTCGGTTTGTCTCTTCTGGTCCTCCATCTGGGTCTGCCGGGGCCCCTCCGGGCTGGGACCCCCAGTAACAACAGCACGAATGCGGCAACTCCACGACTGGATGACTCGGTGGCCACGGATGAAGTCAGAAGCATGGAAAACAGCGCAACTTCAAATTCATACTCCAGCGAGACTTTAACACCATCACAGAGAAACCTCCTGCTCAGGCACGCTGCAGAAACTCACGCTGCTACTGCTGGAAACTTCGGTAAGAGCTCCGAGTGTGAGGCCTGCAGTGGCAAGTGCTGCACAATGATTGAAAAGATCTCCTTTTCATTTCGGCCTGTTGAAGTGAGGTAACATAAAAGGATCCATAAAAGTTCATTTGAGATCCTCCAACATTATTTTGTAAGTTAGTGGTCTTCTATTATTGACAAGTATGATTTTAAAAGAAAAATGTCTAAACACAACGTTTCCATTTCGGTTATTTGTGACTGTGTTGTGTATTGTTTTATTTTTGAAAATGAAATAATAACACGTGCTTAGTTTCATCGTGCATGTGTGCCAGATTTAGCCAGGTGTGCAGTATTCCAGCCATATGCCTCACTATAACTGTCCCAAAGCCTATTTTCTAATCCCATCCTGAAATGGCTCTTGTAGATGTGTTTATGACCATCAAAACTTTTACACACATGCAAGTTAGATGCTTTTCCCACTTTAAGAAATGGTATTTGGTAAATAGTAAATGGCCTGTATTTGTATAGCGCTTTACTTAGTCCCTATGGACCCCAAAGCACTTTACACTACATTCAGTCATCCACCCATTCAAACACACATTCACACACTTATATTTATATGTATTTTGTGAAATTGTGTTTAGAAAGGCTGCTAAAATTAATTTTCTTAAGCTGCTTTGCCAACGCCAAACAGTATAGAGCTGAAGTAATGTATATCTATTGACTGGTGTTATAACGGTTTAAAAAACAAAAACAATTTTACCACATTTACTTTCATTTCAAGTTCCCTGTTGTGTACAACCACTGGTTCAAAACCCAAAGATCTTGAGATTAGTGTTATCAGGAATGAGGCCCTAAAGCTAATAGTTTGGGGCTCATATTGAACTCCTGGAGCTCCTTCAGACCATTACACAAGTTCAAGTCTCACCAGTGTAGGTAAACAGAGTATTTGCCATGAACTGTGACAGCTTTAAAAATTCACTCGTCACATCTTATCTGCATTCGAACTTGACGTAATACTACAGGTGCCGGCTTCCTGTTTAGCAGGAGGTGTTGAAAGCCGTAACATTTGTTCATCGGCTTATACCCACCTGGACCCGAGCATCCAGTGGTTAAACTGCTGTATGACACTCAAACAATCCTAAACATGCGGTTCGTCTGGACAGGAATGAGAGCATGAGAGCTGAAGCGTGATTCTTTTTGCTTGGCAGAGACGTTACTAATACAGAGGAACCTGCAGTTGAAGTATTTAGAGCATTTGGTGCAAGAAGAGGAGGGAATCCACATCCTAAGCACTCCATGACTACCTTCAGAAGTTTGGATGAAAGAACTGGATTTTGGGTCTGATTTCCTGTGCACAAAGCCAAACATCATCCATCATACTATAAGAAGAAAAGCATGCCTCATAAAATTCCTGAACTATTGCCATACTGACTCAAAGCAATAAAAGATAGAGAAAGGACTTTAACTTCTGATATTTCTACTTTGCAGAGCAGATAACACTCTTATCCCTTAAATGAAGGGTTTAGGCATAACGCTGCTGTGCTGGAAGAACATTTCTTCTCTACCACAGCTGGTTTAAGCTACACTCCTACCAGCGGGAAGAAGGAGGGTTTTGATGCTGGGGCATATGTGAAAATAATATTTAATATCACAGCCAGTATCACGCATAATAATGTACCATAAAACATCTAGTAATGGCTGGACCGATGACTACGTCATTTTATTTTGATAGTTTTGCCCTTAAACTTCAACAAACTTTCAACTTTACTACTAGAAATGCAACTTTTGCTTAATTACTATATAAACTACTATATATAGTGTACAAAGTAAGAATCAGCAATTACACACTGTGTAATAAACACTTAAAAGATTTGTCTCCATGGTAATAGGATACCTCAAATGTTGCACTATAGCGCACGTGCTTCTTTGAATTTAAGAGATATTTTTCATCATTATGTTGATAAAATTCTTGATTCTTAAAGTTGCACACACTTCCATTTTGCAGTATAAATAAAGTTCAGGATTTTCGTAGATGCTGCAAAGGAAAGATGAGGCTGAAATGATTCACTTTCCTCACTTAATGTTTATTCAATGACCCTAGCAAGATCATCTTGGCTGCCCTCTTTGGCCTGCATAATGAGTATAAGCCAGTCTATTCAAAGCACTACTGTGGTGTCATCTGAGGGTCTTTAATATGCAAAATGCATTGCATTTGCTTGAATTAATATGCGAGCCATAGAGCTTCTGAAGTGGAACAGATGTTAAAAGACTGCAGTTTCAACTGTGTTAACAGTTAAGAGATAGATAGTAGCTGAGGATCTGGGAGTGACTGTCATTTGCTGCCAACACCACGTTCCTGTCTGAGTTTTGTTGCCCAGACGGTATCCAGAGAGAGAAAATGAAATAATAAGAGAGACACATGCAGAGGAAGTGAGAGGGAAAAATAGAGTCTGGTGGCCCAGTTCTCCCCCTAGACTCCCAGTGGACTGGCTCTTTAGCTGTTGAACCCTCCCTTTCATTGGTTCTGGATGTTGTCTGCTGGTGGCACTGACACTCATCTCAAGAGTGGTGTTGTTCCAGTCCAGGACAGCAGCCAGATAAGCTGTAAGACAGCACTGCACAAAGATAGGCAAAAAAGACCTCTCTCACTCTTTATCCCTATCTGTCTCACATTTGATGCTTAAGTACTTCTGATGCTTTAACTCTTCTATCCATCTTTGGGATTCAAGTTGAGCAACTCTAAGCTTTTCAGAATCAAAACATTCTCAAATAGGGGGGAAAAAAACCTACCTGCTCCCAAAATAGGCAATCCTTTGAGAGTATTTTCTGCAAGGGAAACAAAGGTTTAACCGCTGCCAAGCAGCAGGCAAAGTCAGTGACAAACATGGAAACCCAGTTCAGCCGTCATCTTATCAAGCAGTTGGTGCTAAAAATAATTTTAAGCCCCCGTGTGTTGGATGTGTAAATAGATAACTGAATGCTGAAATGTTTGACATGTGTTGAACATAAATTATTTACATGTGGCCAGAGGTGCTGGACAAGCTCAGATTATCTTGGATGTTTGGAAACTGTAACCTTGCGAGAATTATTCAAGCTGGAGACTTTGCTGGATGTCATCCCGCCTGCTCTCTGCTGTTAGTTCCTTTCTGTCTCAACTGTCAGCTGTAAAAAGGACATGCCTGGGGAAAAAAAGTGTTTAAAACAACAGTCACTACTTTAAAAGTCATTCTCTTCCCCTTTAGTGGTAGTGTTTTGGGAGTTTTTATGACTTAACAGTTTTCACACGGACTAAAAAAGACTCTGAATATGAGCACACACCCAGATCCACTGTGACAGCTTTCTGCCAGTTCCTTGTGCTCACTCAGCTTTAGGAAGGAAATGGCTGATTCCCAACAGAGACAGTCCCCACCATATTTAGGACTTCAAGCCATTGTTAGAGTAGACAAGTTGGCTGCCAGTTGTTCTCCACCCAAAAGCATTGCCCATGCTGCAAGTGAAATTCTGACAGCATTTTGTCTCTGACTATAGACTGTACAGGCGAGACGGGGATAACACCCTCTGGTGGAGGTAAAGTACAACATATAGGCGAGTACAGCAACACTCTTTTGAGTCTAGTGATGAAGGATGCTGGCATATATTTTTAAAAAAAAAAGATTGCCTTTAAATTTTTAGGTGGCTGCAGCAGTGCAAAGCCAAATTTCATGAAGTTACCAGCTGTATATGGTAGAAAAGGAGAAAGCCAGTGCATATTCATTTCTCAAGAGTTGGCGTATGTGGCACAACAGACTTTATTTTGTCCTGTGACTACCAATAAATCACTACCAGATCATTTAAAACAGGGATGTCAAACTTATTTTACATGGTGGGCTGCATACAGCCCACAAATTTCAATAGTTATTGGTGAAAAAAGAACTTTTTGTCATTTTATTGTCCTAATTTTAACTCTAATAATTAATTACTTTGTTGTTGTATATTGGCTATTGGATAGGTTATAATCAGTAGGAAAAGCTGTAAAACTTGTACAAATACAGTCAAAAGTCCAAGGTTTATGCCAAATTGAAGTCATTCTGGCCCCCAGGCCTTATATTTGACACCCCTGATTTAAAGTAACATTTTAACATGCCTTAACTGGACCTCTTTAATGATAGAAAATCTTTAAAAATGTTCATAACTGATTCAAAAGTGTATGATTTTATATTGGTGAATATTTACTAATGTGATTTTTTTTCTCTATTGCTAGGCACAGACCAGACACAGTCCATTACAGAAACAAGCAGTGGGTCTATAGAGACTGCAAATCCACTGTCTACTGAGCCACTTACCTCCAACTTTGTAACTGCCACTGAGGCCAGCAGCAGCAGCAGCAACAGCGACAGCAACAGCAGGGACTGGAAGGACAGCAGCATCAGCAACAGCAGCGACAGCAACAGCAGGGACTGGAAGGACATGACTTACACAGACAAGACGCCAGGTATCTCTTATGTTGTGTCAGAGGAGGATAGGACCCAGGTGTTTACAGAGGAGGGCCACCTACTCCAAGACAACCCAGACACTACTCTCCAAATGGGGGATGCCACAGCCTCCCACACAGACGTCCTCACCGACAGCACCTACACCACCACCAGCCGAGCTGGGGAGAGGACCTTGCTATCTGTTACCTCCTCCTCCAGCAACACCACCTCATCTGCCTTTACAGAAGACTCCAACTCCCGTCAGCCTCCTTCCACTTGGGGTATTTCTCCTAAGTCGACAGAGACTGAGAACTACACCCACAGTGCCCCGTCCACAGGGATTACTGGAAGGGACGTGACCGACTCATTCAAAGGAGTGTTTTCAGAGACTGGGAGCCCAGCAAGTTCCAGTGGAACCCAGAGTATTACTGGACATCCCAATGCCACCGAACAACAGCACACGTCGACATCAGAAGAGCCGTCCGACTCAACGTCATCTATCAGGGTGACAGAGCCCAGCACTGACCAATCTCAAATGTCATTTTCCTCTACGCCTCCTTTCACCTCACCTGCAGGAGGTCCCACCAATATTTCAGGAACAGAGCAAGGCTTGGGCTCTAGTTCTGGAGCGTCTACAGAGTTTTCAACTGGAGACCACAGTTCTAGCACTCAGAGTGGCACTGAGGGGCTTTCATCGCAGACCAGAGAGGGAAATGTCGACTTGGGTCTGACTGCAGTCCCCTCTACTGTCAGTAGTAGCACGTCTGAAACGAATCAGTCTCTGACAGATATGCCACCACTGGGTACTAACGTCTTCCTCACCACCTCACCTGCCACTGTTACAGAAAGGTATGCTAAAAAAAAAAGAATATTGATGAATATTAATAATAATTTGAAGTTTTTAAAGTCTATACCTTTAAAGAAGGCTTTAAGTGTCTGGAACATTCACAAGCTTGCATCAGTGGCTTTAGTGCCCCCTGCTGGCATGTCAGCCTTCACTTCTGTGAATCCATTTGTACTTAACTCTGGATTTTTGCAGATATTACCCATTACCTGTCTGTGAGGATCAGTAGAAGCAGAACTTGATTTCATTTGACTTGAGGTTTAATTTTTCTCTTCGTCAGATCGCAGATAACAGAAGAAAACCCTACCATATCAACTGCTTTCAGCACCACCACCACCACCACAACCTCCACCGAGGCTATTACCACACCTCCTCTAGTTCCAACTTCATCCGCAAGGTTGACTAGCACCGTGACTAGCTCTCCTCTACAGTCCCCTACCAGTGCCACTGTCCTATACAGTTCGTCCTCCACGGTAGCCTCCACTCTGGCAGCGCAACCGACCCAACGTGTGCCACCCAGGCACACGGAGGGCCCCGTGACTGGGATGTCTGACCCCACTAATGTCACCACCCTGCAGATCGAAACGAGCACGGGAACTAGCAGAGACACCACAGCTCACAGCCAGTCCATCACTACAACCTACACCCACAGTACCCCAACCAAGAGTACGGAAGCTCTGCACACCACTAGGAATCAGACAGACAGAGGTCCTACAGAGCTGGTGGTCACAACACTGCCCCCTGATTTTCAGCACACCAGTCCACCACCATCACCACCTCCAAGTGAGTTAGTCAGCTTCTTTCTCTTCAAATGACGGGACTTATTATTCAGTTTTCAGAGCAGAAATGTGTGTTTATCGTGTTCTTGTATGAGTTGCTCTTCATATTTGCATGTTTTCTTCTTACTATAACTAATAGAGGATTGTGCAATAACGATTCAGCGTATCACAGGTTCTAATATTCCCCAAACACTGTGCTTCCTGGTCATGAACATGACTAATAATCTGAGTAGATGACATTAGCTGATTTCTTGCATGTTGCAATAAAGCAAAAAAGAGTTCAACCTTAATTTATTGACAGATTAATTTACTGAAAATCAGTCTTTACTTTTCTGTGGGGCAGTTAGAGGATTGCAGCAATAAAATAAAAAGTACTCCTGACATAATAATGATGAATACACATAACTTGGACTCTTCTTCACAATGAGATGCTGTTAAATGGATTTGTTCTCTCTTGTCTCAAGAATTTGCTGATGAATTTTCAAGTGATGCACTTGTGTGAAATGCTTTTAACGTGCAGCTCCCAGTGAACGGGTCTGGTATTCTGCACTGATCTTTCTTTCTGATTGGATGAATTCACTACTTGGAACAATGAATCTTTTACAGAAGCAGAAAAATATGGAAATTAGTTGTAGAAGTCTAAAAAAATCATCTATCAAATATAATAGACTTTGTATAACAGAGATAAAACTGCACATAGGAGGATGGATGACAGGTCAGAGTGAAACCGCATGCCCTAAAAGGTCAAACCGAAGCTTTTTTAAGGATGCTATTTTCCCTGATTAATGCTAACACACCCTCTATCCACTCGTACATTTTAGGAAACCCCTGTGTGTCTAACCCTTGTAACAATGAAGGGATGTGTGTGGGTGATGAACCGGATGACTTCAGGTGTAGCTGTCAGCAAGGATGGACGGGACGGACCTGCAACAAGGGTGAGCTCTTCTGCTCTTCTACCCAACAGTTTAAAAACAATATTGGTACTATGTGTGTTTTTCCATGTTTTGTCTTTCAAAATACAAAATGCATGAAATGTTGCATCAACCCCTTTTTAGAGAGTGTGATACGGGTGTAAAAGTTTGGTGAAATCCTTCCCAAATATAATATTGTTACACCTGTGTGTTTTAGATATTGATGAGTGCAAGCAAAAGCAAGAACCCTGCCCCAAAGGCTCCACGTGCGTTAACACGAATGGCTCATTCAGCTGTGAATGCCCGCTGGGCTTTGACCTTGAAGATGGACGCACATGTAGCCAAGGTAATACCGATGTAAAGAAAAAGGACATTAGAGTTTGTTTTTTTCTCCAGTCAAAGTTATTTTCTCAGAGGCCTTTTCAGCCTTTAATTCCCACTTTTTTTCCCCCTTAGTAGCTAAGACATTTCTCTGCACTATCAGTGCCAACGGATCACTACATAACTCTGATATCCAAAGACAGATCATCAAGCTGGTGAGAGGCAGTTCGCGTCACTGCATATTCTGTGCTTCACTAAGCTTACGTGCATTATATCTTATACATGCTCCTGTTTTTGTCTTTCCTGCAGTTCAATGTTTCACTCTCTGACTACCCAGGTTACAGGCGCTCAACAGTGACCAAGCAGTACGTTTTTGCATTGAATTTCTGCACATTTTCTGTATTTTTTGATATATATTTAAAATATGCAATTAAAGAAAGTGGTTGTAATTATTGTTAGTAACCTCAGAAAAAACTAATCTTTCAATTACAATCCTATAAGGTAATGTTTCCAGTGCAAGTCTACTTGTTTCTCAGTTTTTCGTCATTCTACTTCAAAGATCTGCATTTTTGGCATTTCTTCTTCTTTTGATGATGCTAAAACTTAGCTAGTTAAAAGGGATCTCTCTTATCTATTAGAACCTTGTTTTCTTGTTATTTACAACACCAACAAATTCTCCATATTGACCTCAGATCTCCTCCCCATAGAGAGAAGGATGGTGTTAGTGTCATGGTTGCTAACACGTTTTCCATCTCCGCTAATGTGACAACCGCTGAGGTCAACAACAGAATCCAGATGTCTCTCAAAAACTGCAGCTCTGCATTAGCCCACTGCCAGGTGGTCCTGAAATACAAGCTCACTTACCACGGTGAGTGTAATAGCCAGAAATCTCAGTGGAAATCATTAACTGTGTTTGTTTTAATTGATTAAATCGTTTTTCCAACTGCTCTTATTGTAAACTTTATTTAGGGCAGTCTCATTTCAACCACCAGAGGGCAGAATTTAGCCATAAAAACATTTAATGAACTGTGGCGTGATATATTTGTAAAAAGCTTTGCATGTGTATTAGCCAGAAACTTCAAAGCATCATATAACAGCTTCATTTCACAACATGACAATACCGGTAATCGTATAATCATGTCACAGGACACTGGTGCTGTGCCTCTAAATGCTAAAATATACTGTACAAGCTCTGCATGTCAAAATTATTCATTTTTCAATGAAACAAAGGGGAACTATTAACAAAAAGTGTGTTTTATGATTAGATTTTTATAGCTGAGATTAATTCTGTCCGCACTGTGTTCCAGCGGAGAGTCTTTGTGCGGCTCAGAATACCCAGTGTGATAAAGAGCGCTCCAGCTGCACGGACACCAGTGGTATCGTGGACTGCCAGTGCCGTGAGGGATACTACAAACACAATCCTGACGATTTGTCCTGCTTAGGTAAGCCAAAATGCCACATATGCATTTTTGTTTGAGTCACCAACCTGAGAGAAGTCAAATTAAAAAGTTAAATCAAGGAAATTAATGTCTCAAAATATCTCCAGTTTCCCCTAAAATTTGACTGCTACACGTTATATGAGAATTTGACTGAGGAAGCCAAAAATGAATAAAACAGCACTGGCCAGGCCTTTGAAACCTATTTACCAAACGGTGTTGTTTCAAGTCACTGAACAAAATGTCTTGTTTCAGAATGTGGAGATGGCTACAAACTAGAAAATGGCACCTGTGTCCCGTAAGTTTGCTTCCTTTTGTTTCTTGTCAGTACTGTTTTCTGAAAATGTTCAAGGCAACTGAAGGTTCCATTTCTGTATTTCAGATGCATGTTTGGTTTTGGAGGATTCAACTGCGGAAATTGTAAGTGAAGCCCACCGATCGTATTCATCTTAAATAGAATTTCTTATATCTTTAAATGTGCTAAATTTCTTAAGTGTAATTTTGTGTTATTTTTTTTAACTGTAATAAGAATAATATTTAAGGTGTTTCTATTTGCAATTGCAGTTTACAAGCTGATTGCAGTGGTAGTGTCACCTGCAGGGGGCGCCCTGCTCCTCATCCTTGTCATTGCTCTCATTGTCACTTGCTGCAAGTAAGTTTGCTTTATTGTTAATTCAAGAAAGTAAATGTAATGAATATTGCCCGATAATATTATTTTATATTATAAACCCAATCTGTATGTAAAAGATGGGCTTAATGTGGAAGTGCCATAAAATAACGCTCTTATTTCAAAAGGTCTTTCTGCTCAATTTATAACCTCAGCAGGTATATTCTTGATGAATTTATGGTGAAATTCACATGTTTCAAGCCTTATGTACAACATGATGTTTGCTGGCCCCATTTAGAGTCAGAAAAGCACAAAATTCAGGGAATACTAGATCCACATTTGACTCATGACATCTGAGTTTAAAAAAAAAGGAAAAATACTCAAGTAGAGACTTCCATCATGGTGGCTACATCCATCTTTTATATACAGGCTATATTTATAAACAAAAAAACCATCAAGTTTAAGTTTTTTCAATGTGGAATCTTTCAGGAAAGACAAAAATGACATCAACAAGATCATCTTTAAAAGTGGAGACTTGCAGATGTCCCCGTACGCAGACTTCCCTAAAAATAACCGGATATCCATGGAGTGGGGGAGAGAGACAATAGAGATGCAAGAGAACGGCAGCACAAAAAACCTGCTACAGATGACTGATATCTACTACTCTGTAAGGGAACATGTCATTTCTCGCTTCTCACACGTCTCTGTCTCTTGTTTAAGTTAAGGCTTAGTTTCTCTGTGTGTGTGGTTGATGATAAAGTCCTTTTTTTTGGTTTCCTCTGTTATTTCCCTCAGCCTGCCTTGCGTAACTCAGACCTGGACAGAAATGGCCTGTACCCCTTCCCGGGTCTCCCAGGCTCTCGCCATTCATGCATCTACCCAGCCCAGTGGAACCCATCTTTCATCAGTGATGATTCAAGGAGAAGAGACTACTTCTGAGTGGGCCACTGTGAACACGCAAACTATTAGAAACGTACCATTTTTTTCATACTAACAGTTGGGATTTGTCAGGATGGGTTTTCTGTCACTGTGTGCAAACCCTATTTGCACACTAAATACGCGTTTGTGTGTGTCAGCACATTATAAACGTACACATTTTCTCGAGTAAAATGTGTTTCAGTGTTTTTGCATGGCCCATTCATGTTAACGCGTGCATTTTCCACCGTGCTGATGTTGTATTTAATGTGTTTTTCCTGCCTTACATACAACCACCAATACTAATTTGCTCCAGTGTGTAGGTCGGTGATCCATTACAGTTAACATCGTGTCTGCCTCTCTTGCTGCCAGAGTTATGCTGTTGCTGGCTGGTAATGCATTGCAGCTTTGCTTGAACAAAATTGCTTAATGATAAATAAAAGCATTCACGATGTTCCCATTGTGCTCACCTGATATGGGGAAAAACGCAATAAAAAAAATAATGCAGCATCCTTTGGAGGGATAAACCACAAATAAAATGTAGCAAGCAGACATGCAAAAACACAGATAATGTAGTTTCTGTAAGTGAACGTTTAACATGTGTGTGCCAATGCTGTGATCTTCTTATGTAAAGTATTGATTCAACATGACAACAGCAAACCACTGAAGGGTGAACAAAGTTTAGCTTCATGCCAGTAGAAACTTAGGAATGACTTTGTAGTCTGTTGCCAACATTTATTTATTCCTTGTATGTCCAAATCAATGACATGTAGCATAACATCTCGTACATACACACTGACTTTAGAGGGATAAACCTGTGGCTTTAAATAAGTATGTGTGTGTGCCTGTGCGTGTGTATGCGTGTGTATGTTAAAGAATGAAAGTGTGTGAGGAATAATAATCTGTATCGTTACTGTTGTTAAATATTTGAATGTAAAGATGTATCATGATTAGCTATTTCTGTCGTGGATTATTATTTTTATTTGAATATTTTCTAACTTGGTGTTGATTCTGGCGTTTTAGTCAGATGAGCTTATTTAAATAAAAATGTTACAAAGCATTTTCTCTGGGACTCCATTCTTTAAACCTTTAAATCCTATATGTTTGGGATAAATGGCACGCTTTATATTATTCAACTGTAGGTTAATTTCTGTTTCTTATGCTGCCAAAAAGTAATGATCATTGCATCGTTTTAGTACAATATTGTGCCATGAACCAAGAAGAACAAATTAACAATTTAACCTTGAAAGAATATGGGATGATTGGAAATTCAATACTAAAACAGTACATTTAACACTGGCTGGATATTGTCATGCATACCTTCATTTTCACCTTCAAGTCACTGTCCTGTTATTTGCACTAAACTTTTTGGTGCTTAGACCTTTATCATGTAAAACTCAGAAGTTTACATACACTCATTATGGGCATAGATGTCATAATACCTTAAGGTGAAGATCTAACAAGGAGAATTGTAGATTTACGCAAGTTGGGAACGTCTCTTGGAGCCATTTCTAAACAACTGTAAATTCTAAGATAATCAGTTCAAACAACTGTACATAAATACGAGTGTTTTGAATGTGTCTCCACTTTGCCAAGGTCTGGTAGACTGTCAGCCTCAAATGATTTTCAGGAACCACCAATGCTTAACCCTGCCACGAAATGCTGGAACACCAATGTCACTGTCCGCAGCAAGTGATTTTTCACCATGGACAAAAGGGTGGCGACCAAGAAAGTAACCCTTGCTCCAAAACTGACACTTTCAAATTTGACTGAAACTGCGTCTAAATTCAGATAAAAAGTGAGATTACTGTACTCAGCCCCCAAAACTGTGTCAAACCAGATACCTTGGATGACACGACCTTGGCCCCCAGTAACAATGTGAGGAATCCTGGAGTTATTTTTGACCAGAATACAGTTCAATGTGCATATTAAACAAATATGTAGGACTGCTTTCTTGCATTTGTGCAATATCTCCAAAATTAGAAACATCCTGAATCAGAGTGATGCTGAAAAATTGGTTCATGCATTTATTACTTCTAAGCTAGACTGCTATGGACCATTATTATTGGGCTGTTCTAAAAGCCTTCAGTTCGTCCAAAATGTGTACAGAAAGGGTACTGGAAAGAGAACATATTTCTCCCAGTTTGGGTTCAGAGACAAAAATTTGCTCTACTTTTAAGGTTAGGCTTAAGACTTTTCTTTTTGCTGAAGCATATAGTTACAGTTGGATCAGGTTACCCTGAATCCCCCTTTAGTTACGCTGCAGTAGGCCTAGACTGCTTGGGGGAGTGAGTGTTTCCTCTTAATTCACCTTTTTCTTTCACTATGTGTTTATAAACCACTCTGCATTTATTCATTAGTTATTATTAATTAATTTGCATACAGTGCAATTTTACCAAAACATCTGAATTTAACCTCAAAATCAAAATTTTAGCTATATGAGCAGTTGAAAAACATGTAAATTCTGAGAATGTAATTTAGAACATCTTCTAAGAATGTATGAATCTGGTGCTTCTTATGAAGAAGGTCAAAAACAGACTGATCTGCTGCCTCCACTGTTTTCATTAAGATAATTTTTCTAATAATGATTAATGGACCTTTTTGCTGTTTTCAGCATTGCAAGAAATGTAACTGGTTTGTTTGCTTTGTACAGATTATAGAAAAAAGATCAAAAAGCTTCTCAGGCTTCAAGTAACAACTTGAGTTTCATAATAGCCTTGATTTTGGTGTTTGCTTGAAGATTTTCTGTTGCGTTTGGCAGTATCAGTTACAACCTCACAATATGTCATGACATTTTTACCACCATCTCTGCGCAAGTTGCAAAGTACTATGTATACCATTGCAGTTTCCATACTTCAGTTGTTATTCCAGTGGTACTGCCATGCAAACACATAGGGAAAATAGCAGCAAATGGAAATTTCCCTCTCCTTTCAAAGGTCCAGCAGTTAGGTGAGAGTCACTGGCTTTGCTAAAGGAGTCCTTTATGTGTTCTGTGCTGTGTGGTCTGCGCATGTTTTTCTTAGCACATACTCATTTCTGGATGTCGTTGACTTACATATAGCTGGGAGCACATTAAACCTAGTAGCTTGTCAGGCTTAAATTGTGAACTTTGTAAACAAACTGCTGTCAATCTTTACTATTTTATATATATATATATATATATATATATATATTATTGTTAAATTGTTGAATTTTCGAAATGTCTAAAAAAAACTGTGTATGAGGGTGTAGTTTTTAATCTCACATGTAAACAGAACTGTGTTTTACGATGTTATGGTGAAATATTTGCTGAGAGGATATCTTTTCATATTTAAACTTACCTCTCTTCAGCATTTATAAGCAGCAAACTAAATGCGTTTAACAGTCTAGCAGGTACACAGGTATCTAGCATTTGTTGATGTATTTCTTTATGATAATTTTCTAGTGGGAACCTATAAAGTGAGGCTGGTTTATGAAATGAACAACAATATAATAAGACTTGCTGTTAATAATATATATTTGTATTAGAGAAGTTAGCTGTAAAACATCAAGTACAAAAA
The DNA here is from genome assembly GCF_051167445.1 of Perissodus microlepis. Taxonomy (NCBI): domain Eukaryota; kingdom Metazoa; phylum Chordata; class Actinopteri; order Cichliformes; family Cichlidae; genus Perissodus; species Perissodus microlepis. Next base: position 11,977,663 of record NC_140476.1, read on the forward strand.
TTGCCTTTGCTGTGATTGATTTTTACCCTTTGATGCAAGCAGAGGTTAAATAATCTCAGAAGTCACCTTCAGGTCCTGTCGGAAATTTGGGAAAGGTATAATGGTAGGCATAATAATCATCAAATAATAACATTGATTAATAAATTATGACTACTACACCTATAACTAAATCACGTTCTAATCTTCAAATCATACAAATATATATGTATATAGGCATGGTATGTACAGGAATGTTGCATCTTATAATGAGAAGAGAACTTGATTAGCCTACAATACATCAGGAATAATGGATGTCATAAAATTGAAATCCTTTATCTTATATTTATATTATAAATAAGATGTTTTTACAGTAGTGTAAAGTCTGAATTATTATTCAACGCTACAATAAGTATTATAAGCGATACGTGTTTTTTTTTTTTTTCAATTGATGATCAAATGTAACTTTTCTTAAAGTGTTTGCCACATTTTTCTTAATACATTTGATCATCAATGAAAAACTGCATTTTGTATTTATTCAGGTTTTTATTGTCCAATATGAAAATTTGTTTGATGATGTGGAAGGAGGAAAACACTTTCTCATGGCACTGTATGTGCAAGTTTTCACTTTGAGTTGTGAGAGATCTGAGCTTCTTAGATGGCATTGAAGGCATCAGGTCCAGCCCCTTCTCTCAGGATAGTTCAGATGTGTTTCGTCCTCTCGGCAGTTGGTGAAGGAGGAGGAGAAGGAGCTGAACGGTTAATGTACAAGAGAACCACCGCGCCGAAAGTCTGGGAAAAGACAAGTGCCACCGTTTGATAAGCTGTTGGAAAGCCATAGAAGCTCGCCTGATTATATTTTTCTGCTTTCTAAATGCTCAGAAAGATCAGATGTCATTTTCCGAAGCACATAAGCGATGTTAAAGTCAACGGTTTACCTTGTGTTCAGGTGAGTGTAGATCCACCTCAAAGAGACTTCATGGAGTGTTAACGTTACCGTTATAGCTCAGCTAGCCTTGGTGGTTACAGTCCGCCGTTATATTTGTATGTTTACCGTTACCTTTGACCTGTGATGGACGAGTACAAGGACCGGGGGCTCACTTCGTAACTTCGTACTGGGTTGGTATTTTTTCTGTATTTTCTTCCAATCACGTCCGCGGCAGGACTTTTCGTTTGGTCGTCATAAGTGGAAAACGCGGAAAGAGGCTGTAAAGGAATCATGCGACCAAAATTATGAGTCGATCATCCCAAATGTGTCTGGCACTGCTATTACTACCATATTCAATATATATATATATATACCCCTTAATTATAAAAATGTGTCAACGTAAACTAGTTGACTTTGAAGTGCATTTTATTTGGTGTCTGCGCTTTCAGTTTATCCCTTATTATCTAAAAAAGTGACTTTTTTTAGCGATACTGTGGCTTTTGTGATCTCAGTGTTGTCAGTTGCCAACGTGTTTTTGCTGCTGTCAGGTCATTTCAGGCACAGCCTGTGAAGTCTGCACCCTTGGCTTTCTAGCGCATCAGTGGTTCAGAGAAGGGTATGGCCCCAGCTCTGACAAAAATCCTTAAAAATGGCCACGGGATCCACTTGTCCTCACCCCCTGCCACTGTCAGAACTGACTCAGATGGGAGAGCCATGTGCAGTATAGAGCTACAGCCTCACATGAGACCCATAGATGATGATGACAATGACCTCCAGCAGAAGATGTGGAACCTTTCTTCATTTCACTTCCTGGACTCCTGCCTACCTTTCAGCCTCTTGGACGCTCCTTCCAACCCTCCGCTTTCGCCATGCCCGCAGACATCCGACAGCCAATGTGAGACGATGTCCCTGCCCAGTCCAAACTCCCTTGTCAAGCTCCTGTCCTTCAATAAAGGCTCCAGAGATTCCCATCACGTGGCCTCAGTCTTCCCAGATGTACCGGACATGTTTTTAGTTCCTGGGCCTGAACACAATAGACAACACATTTGTCTGCCACATGGATGGAGTGCTGCTCCTGAATGCCAGCCATATGGTGGTGATGTGTACCACTCCTCTCTTAACCTTACCAGTGTTTGTCCTCCATATCCCCAAGGGGAGTTAACATCCCCGGGCCACACACATTTGTTTGCACCTCCACCTTCGCTGAGACAGGAGAAAGCAGCAGGGATGGTCTGCCCTCCCCCAGTTTCAGCGCAGCCTTGCATTGACAGGGTAAGCCCTGACCAGCTGACGTCCAGAGCTGTGCTAGAGGAAGCTGTGAAGGCGCAGTTCTCGCGGCAGACAGACCTGCGCAGCCGGGCTTTGAAACTGCGAAAGAGACTGCAGATCCTGCTAGGAGAGCAGACTGTGCGGCACTGCAACCAGCAGCTGGAGGGGCTGGCAAAACACAGTCAACATGGAGATTTGTCTTTTGACTGCCTCAACTCTGCACAAGAAGGCAGTAAACTAAGTTTTCCTTGGCTAGAGTTGCCAATAGCCTCGTCATCCTTCTCAGAGGTCGGAGAGTTCAGCCACTCCAGTCAGGTGGTACTGAGAGGTCTGCAGGAGGCCTTGGACTCTGAGGCTACAGCCAGCAGCAGCTCAGATGAGGAGCCAGTGGAGGAAAAGATTCGTAGCAGGATTTCATCCATGTGAGTATCCAGGTCTGTTTTTGTTTATTCAACCAGTGCCACAGTGAGCGTGTGGCTATTACAGCTGCTGATTACAGCTAAATAAACCAGCAAGAGTGCTCAGACTTTAAAAGTCCACAGAACGGCACAGCTTAACCATTTATTCAGCTAAAGCCATATCAACAGTATATGAAAACAGGTTCCAAAACTCAGCTGTAGTGTCACTGGCAAACTGTTCTGGGATCTGGTTACCAGAAAGCAGCTGTTCTTCACAGTAAAAATCACTGCTCTTTTCTTAATTACTGTTGAAAGTTCACAGAGGTTGGCTCTGGCACTGGGCGTCTGGTCAGTTAAAAACCCGACGAGAGCAGCTTTTTAACTTCGACTGATGTAAAAGTGGAGAGAATGGATTGTCAAGTTTGCTTGACAATATGGGAAGGGCATATTAAGTCAGTATTAAGTCATGCACGGTTACAAATGCCAAGAATGACATAAGAAATCCACTCCTTGTTTTAGAATAACAGTGCGAGTTTTGGAAAAAGTCATCTAAAGTGTTACGAGGTCCACCGTGCTGTTTACTTGGCCTTCAGTGAGGTTTACAGTGTGGTTGTCATAAGTGCAAGTTTTGTCCTCCCAGATGTGGGGGAGTGTTATGACATTTTTTTACCATGCACACACACACACAAGCGCGCGCGTTCCTCTTTCCATGCTGCAGTCATAACAGATTCAACAGAGCAGCCAGCTCTTTTTACCCACAGGGTAGGAAATAAACACAGTCTTTCCAACAAGGCAGCAACTTGCCAGCCATTCTGTGTGCACATTCCTCAGCTCCTCCTCTTTCTAGTGAAAAAATACTTTAAAGCGTGTGTCTAGATTCAAGGTTGAGATGTTTGTGGTGGCCTTGTTTTTTTTTTTTTTAATGGCTTATATTGACTGAATGTGTAAAATATCAAATGCAATCTTTTTAAAGCTTTAACATCTAGAAAAACTACACTTAAAAATGAAATTGCTGCTTAGTCTAGTTCCTGATTGCCCTTTTGTTTTGTTTACCTGAATTCAGGTTTTGGGCTTGGTTTGCAAGTTTGTTTGCTTTTTTATTTTAGTAGCTATAACTGTTCAAAAAAAAAAACTAAGCGAATCAGGGAGATCTGTCTTGCCTACTAGGATGTTTAAAAAAAAAAAAAAATAAATAAAAAAAGCATTACGGTCACTTGGGATGATGATTCAGATGATAAATATGCATTTTAGATGACAGGCAGTCTTTGCAGCCGGAGCTCTTGCACAGATGGGGTTAAGGGTTTATTTCAGGTCTAGAGAATAAGCGCGTGATCCTAGCCTGTGCAGTAGTTATTGAAATCTCAATATAGTTCACAAACCTTTCATCAATAAGATTCAACCTTGTTGACCCCTTAAGTTGTTTCCCGTGAGCCTGGATTCAGTCCAGAACACTAACTAAAATAATGGTTGCTGGGTCTGACAACAGTACTGAGAGAGTATTGTTTGTGTGTCTGCGCGTGTGCTTTTATTTGGCCAGCTTGTGTCATCTCAGGAGTGTCAGCTTGTCCTTTGTAGAGACTGCTCTCCTCCTGCATGGAACAATGCTCCGTTCTTCATCTGTAAACCTTGCCTGGGGATTTTTTCAAACATTTTTTATGGTTGATTCCTTCTCAAAGAGGATAGGACGCTGCAGGGGAGGGGATGGGTCACTGCTCTCTTTTAGAAATGTTAAATAGTAAAGACTTTTATCATTCGACGTATGAACTTGTGAAGCGCAGATATAGTTTGACTTAAAAGAAAAAAATCACTTCCAGATGTTGCTCTGTTTTCATTTTCAAACATGCTGCACAGCAGTATTTTTCAGAGTCTAAGTGGTCAAGTTTAAATGCCAGGCACACCCTAAAATCTTGATCCTTCTGCAAGAGCCAAGAGCCTCAAATTGGGGGGAGGGGGTCTTCTTTCTGGCGCTCCCCTCTAAAGCAGCCAGGATTCAAATATGCAATATAGAAGTATGGATGTAATGGATGCAGTCTGTGAACAAGCACAGTAACAGGTATGAAGCAGCCGTTCCCATTCTGTCCTTTCCTCTTCTCCTAATGCTCCGCAAATATTCCTGGAATTTTCTCATTATACAGTTGGAGTGAGCTGCAGGGCTGCCAGGTCTGGCCATTGTCTGTGAAGGAAAAAGAGCGCCTACTGCTCAACAAAGAGACACTAGCTTAGGATTGAGTGAAACTTATTGGAGAAATAAGCCATTTTGGACATTTAATGGACTGTTTGGCTGTTTTTTTTTTTTTTCTTTCTTTGTTTTTGTATTGACCATAAAGTGAGGGTAACTGTGTTCATTGAAGCAAACAGCATTTAGGGTATTTGATTAATCAGGGTAACAGTGAAATAGCTAACTCATAATATCAAAGGGTATTTGCCAGGTGCACTGTGTGTAGCTGCTTGCTGACTAGCCTAACCTTTTCCTCTCCTGTTTGAAGTGGGGGAGTCTCTGTCTATCCTAGCCAAGGTCCAAGAGCAATGCCATAGCAACTATTGCCCTGCTGAAGTCAGCCAACCACACACACACACACACACACACACACACACACACACACACACACACACACACACACACACACACACACACAAGATAAATGCTAACTGAACAGCCTAGTGCCATGGAAACATGCTATAGACACACACCACACAAGTCAACTGTGCTTTATTCTGTGGCCTAGATAGGCTTTTGTGCTTGAGCAAAATTCTCCCCCCCCATGCTGTTTGGATGCTAAACAGTTTACATGCCTGTATAAAATAGGTCAGGTAGACAGAGCTGCAGTACAAAATTGCAGATTGATTAATCATCTTGTTCTCAGACCGACATACCTGGTTTTCATGATTGTATTCAGCGCGATGAAATAAAAATCCAAGGCTTACAGCTTTACACTCGTCTTTCTTCTTGTGGGGTTGAATGGGGGGTATAAAGCCTTTGACAGGGATGAATATAATATTAAAGTGCTTTTGTACGGGTGTAACTGTCCCCCCCTGTCATCCATCACCCTGTCCCTCCTGCCAGCAGCAGCAGCAGCAGCAGCAGCAGCAGCTGTGAGAAGCAGTGGCTGGAAGAGAGAGCAGAGCTGAGCAGCCGATGGACTTGGTTGGAACTGCGCTTGGCTGAACTAGAAGGGAGGATACTACAACTGGAGGGGGTCCACAAGCATATACGCTCTATGAAGGTATGACAAAAGGTGTCTGTACCATCAGGCAATCCAAACTTTCATGGATTGCCTGAGCTACAAAAAGTAGTATGTTTTAATCAGTGTTTGGATCCTCTCTTCTCTCTCTTTCTGTGGATCTCTGTGTGTCTCAGGGTCGGGTGGTGCTTGCAGACTCCCAGCCGCTGACTGACAGGCAGATTCAGCAGACCCTGCTGAAGGAAATGGCAGGTTTATCCTGCACAGCTTCTGATCCGGACAACGAACCCTGCAGCCCTACACGCCTTCTGCACAATATAGAGAGACAGGTAGGAGGGAGGGATTATTACTTGCACCTCTGATACCAGGCATGAGTTTAAAATAAAGAGGATTAGTAATCTAGAATTATAGATGCTGTTTTAGGAGATTACCCTTTTCTGTCTTGTGATCTTCCATATCCCAATGTCAGGTTGAGAGGATTAAACTAATTAATTATGGGACGCTTACTTTCTGACCTTTGTGGTAATATGCTAAATTAGAGGCTGCAGGTCAAATGAATGAATTTGTGCTTTATGAAGTCGACCGTTAAGTAATAAGTCTGTAACTATGAAATTGCTTATTTATTTTTTGCAGCTGTTGAAGCTCAGATAGTAGCTGACATCTGGCTATGTATTTAAGGTGGTGCACACTCTTGATTAGGGATGGGTATCGTTTAGGTTTTATCCGATACCAGTACCATACCGGTACTTTTGAAATGGTGCCGGTGCTTAAACGGTGCTCGAACCGGTGCTTAAAGAATGGAGAACACACACTTTGTCCAAAAACCTCTCATGTTTAGCTGTTTTTTTTGTAAAAAGATAACAATGTTAGCCTTTTCTGCAGCTATAGAGCATATATGGTATCACTCTTGGCTGGAAGCAGTGCTTAAACAATGGAAAAAAACACCAATTTTGTCCAAAAACCTCTCATGTTTAGCTGTTTTCCACTTTTTCTTTGGTCATTTTAGCCTTTTTGGCCAGGGTGAAGGGAGTATCTGCCATCAAACAAGAAGACAGCCGCATGTAACTACGACGGTGTTTGCTAGTTCACCTTACGTGCATTAATGTAATAACGTGGTTAGCCTACTTAACGTAAATTACACACGAACAACATTAAGCTACTCACGCAGAGAAGAACGGCTGCTGCTGCCATCATCATCCGTCATCATTTCTGCTACACTGGCAGGGCTAGGGGCCAGGACTCTCGTCTTCGGGTTCTTGGGGGATGTTGCTAACTCCGGGTCCGATAACAGGCACCACTCCCACAGTAGATGTGCTCGGTGTGAGGTCTCGCAGCAAGCTATCAAATACGGTGCATTTCTCGGCTTTTAAAAAAAACGCTATGCGTCGCCAGGTGTTTCATCAGATTCGAGGTGTTACCTCCTTTGTACAGTATCGCCTTAAAGCACTTGTTGCAGGCTGCTGAGTTTGCATCTTTTGCTGTGAAGTACAGCCAGACTTTTTATTCTGTAGCTCTGCTCTAAAAGAACGTACGTACCTGGGCCCGCCTACTATCCTCGGAAAGGTAAAATGATTGGCTAGAATCCAAAGTGTATGACGTCTCAGGAAAAAAAGCACCGAAATGTGCGCTGCTTTTCGGTCTGGTTACTACCGTTTATGTCAGAACCGGTGCCATAATGGCACCAGATACCGGTACCCATCCCTACTCTTGATAGCTTTAAAGCTGTACTTATGTGCACACGAGAATCAAATTTAGTAAAAAAAACACAAAAGTACTGATTCACAACCCACACCGAGACATGTTGTGATTTAAGTTTATGACCTAGAGCTGGGTAATCTGTTGAAAAGATCATCAATTGGTCCTTTTTAGATTCATGATCCTTGATTTTAATCACATTGATTTGAGCCATGTGACCATATGATTAGTTAGGACACAAAACCTGTCACTTCAACTCCAGGCTAAAACTCGCATATCGTTGCTTTCTGTTTTGGTTCTGATTTTATTTTGACACTTTTTACCTTCTACCTAAGACGCATAGTATGTTCAGTGAGCACCGACCTTACTCGTTTGCTTATCCTTGCAATCCATATGATTCGTATGGAAAGAAAACCACATGCCAACCTTAGGCGATCCATTATATAAAGTCATTAACACGCCCCCAGCATGCTCACCCACCCAAGAAAAACAACTTCTATTTGTATTTCCATTTACACTTGCTTTAGAAGTGGTATGTACCTAAATACCAAAATATGTGTTTTGCCTCAACATGTTTTCTGAGCTCATTCAACGTGGGACTTTCTATTCGCTCTCGGTTCCTACTCTTTTTATTCGCCTCGGTAGAAAGTTCTCATATGTGTACTGTGCTCCTTTTTAAGATTACAAGGCTTGCTTATATTTATCAGCCTGATACCAATTAATAAGAATCAGCCAAGGCTAAAGACATCTAACTCGATGTGTTCTTTCTGTGAAGCAAATGCTTCAGGGGAAGTCTGAACGGCTGGATTGTATCTCACTCTTATGTGCATTATTTGGCTGATGTCTTCATTGCAGAGTGCTCAGCTTAGCCAGATCGTCAACAGTCTGATGCCCCCTCTGAGCTTTTCACCGCTCTCAAAACAGTCCCAGACCTGTAAAGACAGGAGAACCCTCCCAAGGTAGAGGGCACGCACGCACACACACACACACACACACACACACACACACACACACACACACACACACACACACACAAGTAGTCAGATTGTGTTAATACCTATATTATCCTGTGTGCTTTTTACAAGTTGCAGTTAAATGACACATTTACAAAAAACGTCTTTAAAAACTGTTAATTTATGTGAAAATCTGACATATTTCAGACTCTAATGGTGATAGAAGTTTGTCTGTTATCTCTTTAAAGTCTAGGCGATAGGGTGAAAGCACGTCCCAGCTTGTCGTAAAACCCACTGAACCCACTTCGGTCTCTTCATGGAGTCTGACTTCAGTAATCCCTTCATGTCTCCCCTTCCTGTTGCCTTTTTAACTCTCTGCCTGCCTGTGAAGATGAAAGCCCCATAATAAATGAAAGGCATTCTGTTTCTTTTATTCATGTACAGTAACAAGTGGGTATAAGTAGGGATTGATGAACAAGATCTAAGGAATCAACACCTTGAAAGAAGTTGCTTTTCGAGCATTGTGATCTTGCTACGAAGCACAAACCTAACATGTGACCTTATCTGGTTGTGTTTCTGCAGCGGCCAGAGAGGAGATGTTTTCTTGCCTGTGAGCTCCAAGAGAAAGAGACTAGGGACTAGGCGGCTCTTTAAAGCTGATGCGTCATGCGTGTGTGCCCGAACCCGACCCCTGGTCACCTACCACAAGCCCAGGCTGTTCACTTTCAACTCGTACGGCTCTGGCAGTCCACTGGTAAGCCATATGTCGACCCCCTTCTTCTTCTAGTCTGTTTAACCATTTACATGCTGTATATAATTGTCAAATTGTGCCTCTTATTACCCTGCAAGCATATCAAATACATTGATTTATGTACTTCTTAAAACAGTTCAGAGATTCTTATGAAATGTAGCTTTAAAGCAGTGCCTTTGAGACCTATTTTAGCTTCAGTAGTGGAGTGCCATCACTAAAATAGGTCTCCAAATTAAATAGGAATTATTGTTCAAAGCCGAACACCTGCTTTTAATTAAGAAATAATATCTCTAATTCAGATAAACAAATGCAGGGTGCTATTTTAAAAGCTCAAGCCTTTATTTAGCCTGCGGGGCCAGTACATTATGCTGTCCTCTTACTGCAGATAAAAGATTGCAGTGGCGGTGTGTGTCGAGTGCTTCTTAGCTTCACACTGTTGCGGTAATGAGGATGTGTACAGCATTGGAATCTATAAATCAGCTTAACTATTTAATTTCTCATTCACATGTTCTTGACCTTGAAGGACTTTTAAGCATCGGCATGTCTCACTCAGTGCCGGGATATTTATAGAGTTTCTGCATCTTTCTGATTCTGAACACTACAATTGTAGCTGCTATAATAAGCAGCGCTGAGCCATCATCATTGTGACATTGTTCAATAACAAAAAGAGCGTTTAACAGATTAATGACTTTAATCAGTGCACTCCATCAGAGATCAGCTTCCTTACATCCATATCACTTATATCCTAAGAGAAAGGAAAGGTAAACTGTAAAGAAATTCTTTCCTGTTGCTAATCTTGGTCTGCCTATCTTGAGCATTTTTTTTAAGTAATCTTTTTAATCTCTTGTTCTCTTTTCCTTTTGCTCCAGCACTCAAGAAAGTCCACGGCTACCTTCTCCTCCTCGCTGTCCTCACCTTCCTGTTCATGCTACTCCTCTTGTGATCCCATAGTCTCGTGCTCTGATCCCGACTGCAGCTCCAGCGGGGTCTCCTCCGACACCTTCAGCTTTCGGCGTCACCCTGTGTCGTCTCTGTCGTTTGGTAAGAGAAACGTAGCTACATTACATTGGTCAGCATGAGCAAACTTTGTGAGCTAATCAAGATTTTTAGATCATTTGATTACAATGTTGTTTTTGAACTGCAGTCAGCAAGAGTAAATATTAGGCTTCCTGTCTGACATGGTAGACCGACTCTGAAGGGTCACACACCCTGGCCATGTATTTGTCATCTCAGGCCTGTAGAGCAAAAAAAAAAAAAAACAAGATTTGCTAAAGTAGGGGGCAGTTGAGATATGTTTGTAGGGTTATAATAAACTATAAGGTATAAAAGGTAGATGGTTTTTAGTTATACGTCTTGTCATATCAGCTTACTATAGTGTGATCAGTCAGAATTTTAAAAAGACCCCACTGCACACAGCAGATGAGACAGCCAAAACTTAACGAACTGGTCCACAGAGCCAAGAACACAGGTTAGGTTACATGCAATATTTTAAAACAGGCATCGCAATAATTAAACCTTAAAATGAAAGCACACGTCCTGTCATGATGGACCGTAACCACATTTTTAATCGCACTTTGGAGAACGATCACTCAGATGAAGTCAACATAGGGACAAGTCCAAATGTTTTCAGGGGGATAAAGCTCCTTAATCTCCTGGTCTTCTGTTGTGCTCTTTTGCAATGATAATATTTTTAACTACTGTTGACTACTAATGTAATTTGATCGTGATTCTTAGTGTTATTTAAACGTTTTTTTTTAATTCAATTCAGTTTTATGTATACAGCGCCAAATCACAACAACAGTTACCTTAAGGCGCTTTATATTGTAAGGTAGACCCTAGTAGGGCTGTGCGATATGACCAAAATCTCATATCCCGATATAAGAATTCTATCGTCCTGATAACGATATAAATCACAAAAATGTAACATTTTCTGTAAATTCTGTGAATCTCGGGCAGCTCGTCTTGCGTGAAGTGTTTCCAGCTGCGCATCATGTAGCTGGAGTCGAGTGTTTTAACCGATGCATGAAACGATACATTTTTAGACATAAGTTGTAACCGCCGCCGTTTTCTTTGTGAGTATTTATTACACGGCGTGCTGCGGGGAAAAGCCTGTTCTAACGTTTGAGTCTAAGGTTTATTTTTTAGCACCTGGCGGCTCTTTTTTACTTCTCATCCGTAAACAATCTGCTCTTTCACGTGATTCAGTTTATTTTGAAAAGTCTCAACAGGATCTTGAGCTTTATTGTGAAAGGTTTATGTGGAACATAAACAAGCGGACACGCGTGACGCGATGCTGTTACCGTCGTTGTTGCTAACCACAACACATAAAAACAGGTGCTTGTCCATCCGTAGTGTGGTTATATTAAATATAAGAGAAAGAGAGAACTTTAAGAAATTAATATAGCCACTACAGTGACCATCAAAACGATGAAAAAATATTGCCGTAAACAGTTTATTTTGCGACACCACGAAACAAACAATAGCGTAAAATGAAACGATAGACGTTTTTATATCGTCATCCGATATATATCGTTATATCGAACAGCCCTAGACCCTAGAATAATATATTCAGAGAAAAACTCAACAACCCCCTATGAGCAAACACTTTGGTGACAGTGGGAAGGAAAATCTCCCTATTAACAGGAAGAAACTTCTGTCAGAACCATTCTTAAATACATGGCAGCAGGGATGGTGTGTAAAGAATTTTTTAAAACTTTTTAAAATGTATTTTTCTTTTTGTTTTAGTATGCATAGATTCTGTACAACTAGGGCGACGCGTGTTGAGATGCTGCTGTTTAAACTGTGTGCTGAATTGAATTTGCAAAAGGTGTTGTATTCTTGTGTCCCCACACTTAAAAATGGTCATATTCTTCCAGGCACACCTACGAGCCACCACGTAAAGAGGGTGCCAGGCAGAGAAGTATGGTCCCAAAGACCTTTAGTTGTCAACAGTCCAGCAAACTACAAGCAACACAGCTCCACGCTGCTGCACAACAGTAAGATCACTCTGTATACTCGTACTGATTACAAATTATGCCTCATTGTGGTGCTCTCTTTCATTCTGCTGGTCTCCTTTGTTTTTCTTCTCTTCATGTTCACCATACTGATATTTAGGCCCAAAACATGCTTGCAGCTTACTTTAGTGTGATCAGTCATTCAGCGATTAAGAAGAACGAAGGATAGAGGTGCACTTTAAAAAGCCGTGCATGTGCTCTTAATACCGATATCAAAGCGACTGGATCAGATTGTTTTTGCTAAAGTAATATAATCTATAACAGGCAAGCAAAAGTTACTTTAATTGTAATTGTAGCTAAATCAGTGGTAGCATTCATGTCTTTATATTCTAAGCAGCCACTCGGATTCATTAATGCAACAGTTCAGGTAATAAATGCAGTCTTTCAGTTTTTCTAAAGAATAATTTGTGCATAATTAAAAATGAAATGACAGTTCATCATATCCAGACAGCTCACCCATTTGCTTGTATTCAGTGAAGGCAAACAATAACCGGCTACTTCAAAGTCATCCGCTCACTCTGCTTGTTTTCTCCCCGTCGACTATCATAATTCATTCCTAGCGTGTCAGATATCCCACTGGGGCTGTAAGAGGCATCCAACTGAGCAGTAGATGGAAATAAAATCATTTGGCATTTCACCTATGTCTGTAAGCACCTTGGTATGTTAGTCTGAAGCTAATGAATGATCATTTCCTGTAACATTTACGCTGCATACCTTTGGCAGCCTGGAAGGTTAACGATTTAAGAGGATCTTGCATACGTGGTTTTCCATATTGTAGATGGATGATTCAAAGTTTAGATTTTCCACTATTTCTCTGGTAAAGGTTGAGGAAATGTGGAGTGATATAGATGAGAGGGGGAGAGCGTAAAGGAGAAGACACAAAGGAAGCAGACTGACCACGGATGAAGGCATCAGACCGGGCAATGCTCGTCGATTTTGTGTCAGCTTGAATGATCTTATTGTCGTTTGTCAATACCTGAAGAAGGCAGTCTGTCAGGTAAATGCCAGCTCAGATAATAGCCACATGGAAGCAGATTTCTTATCAAAGCTGATCTCAGCTGGAATGGGATGAGATTACATAAACCGTCAAATCAAGGAAGATGCAGAAATGTGGACGGATGACGTGGAGACTGATCATAAATGACTTTCAACTGTGGTATATTTTACAGTGTAACAAGTGTGTTTAAAGACAAATTAATTGCTATAGCCATATTAAAAAAAACGATCCACTTACTCCTGTGTCCTGTTCCTTTAAAGTAATTAGAAGCAGCAGTTTGGTGAGTAAAACTCATATAAATAATGATTGGGGATTAATGTTTTCACTGATTGGTAGTAGATTGGAATAAAAATGAAAAACTCGAAATCATTCTGACAGTCTATTAATTCAGTTTCTTGTGTTTGTCTCTGTGTTTCGCTGTAGGTCACGAATACAAGCAGAACGCCAGGCATCGTAAAAGCAGAGTTATGGGTTTGTCACCCATCAGGTTGTTAGTCTCTGCTCGGAGTCGACACAGCAAAGCCAGTCAGAGGAGAAGGAAGAGAAGACGCATCCGCAGGCTGCTGGAAGGTGTGTATATGCAGTGAAAGCTCATACTTGGGTTTCATTACTTCTTCCACAGCTTATGTTTTTGGTCGTGTGTGCGTGTCGTCATTCTGTCTGCAAACACAATAGCTCAAAACGTTTTGATTGAATTCTGGTTAAGCGCTGTAGGGGTGTAGAGCGCTGTCATGTTAACAGTACATCAAAATTTGTCTTTCATCCAAAAAAGCCTTAGAACTCAAAAACGAAACATAGATGAATCTGTATCATCAACATAGTCAACATATAGGGATTCTAAGTATCATTTTATTATTATTTTGTTATTTACAGTAGCTGTATGTCATTTACACATAGAATGTCCTCATAAATAAAACCAAATTGTATTTAAAATCCTGTGAAATATATTAAAATGGGTTTCAGTGGGGCAAATAACAAAAGCCTGCACTTTCCACTTGTTTTTACTCGTATGCTAACACCTTAAAATACTTTCAAAAGAACAAAGAAAATTAAATGAATATATAGAAAATCCAAAACTATTCCCTAAATGTAAATACGACCCAGAGTGAGCTGCCTTAGTGGAAATTTGTGCTCTTGATGTTTCTTGTTAGAGCTGTTTTAACAATGTAACTGCTGGTTTTAGTGTACAGCATGTCTGTGTTTGTATACCCAGATGAGGAGGATGCCCTGTACCAGCTCTGTGATCCAGCAGAAAGTTCAGATGATGTGCTAGAGGAGAGCTACTCACGTGCATCACACAAGCAGGCTTCTCAGGTAACACAATATGTTATTATTAAAAACTAAAGAGCCAAGAAAATGATAGAGGTGAAATGTAAGAAGTAGCAGATTTAATTCAGATTAGGATGAAGCGCGGTTAGGATAGGATGGATATGACAGGATAGGGTAGATCCACCTACATCACTTAATATGCGCATATATGTAGAATGTAAAGAAAGATGACCACAAAAGTTTTGTCAGGACATCTGAAGATTTAGAATGACTTTGAATATGTAAACTCTTCTGAACGATTGGTAAGCTCTTGATTCAACCTGGGAACGTTTCCTTCTAGGGCTTTGTTCGCAAACGCCAGGGAGAGAACGTGTACAACATCAACAACATTGTCATTCCCATGCCACTGGCTAAAGTAGAAAAGCTGCAATACAAAGAAATTCTAATACCCAGGTATGAAATGGAAACGCCCCTGAAAGTGTTACAATGTATTACAATGAACCATAACTCCTTTAGGAAGACTAATGACCAGTCTTATTGACTGGTTTTACAGTAGTTGTGATTCTGCATAATTGTATTTTGCAACTTATTTATTATAAACAATCACTTTTACCAGAGTGATGTCTGATTTGTAAAGCTATTGTTTAAAAATGACATAAAAGTAAATGGAAGTTGTCCATTATCATTATTATAATGATTAGTTTATCTTTATTGCAGTTGGCGAGTAGTTGACATCCAGCCTCTGATGGAGATGGAGCCAGAGAAGGTGGAGGGGCATGAAACAGAGCATTTCTTTTCTTTGAACATGAGCAGTTTATTTTCATTTGTGAACAATCCAGCATCTTAATGTCTGTCTGTCTATCTGTCTGCGTGTTGTGTTGTGTTCAGGCTGAGGATCTCAGTGATGCAGTCTTTGCTCAGCAGCACCTGGCTTTGGAGCAAAAAGAGAAGTTACGCTGGTCGTCCTGGGATAAGAGGAAACACTGTAGGCGCCCTACAAGGTGTGGACACCCACACAAACTCATAAATGTAGCAATAATGAGGGTGTCTCATCAGTAATGCAAAATCTAAGGTGAACCACAATGTTAGAAAATGTTAGAATGTTTTTAAAGGGCCTACAGAAATAAAACAATTTTGTAAAAATACACAATAAACCTCAATAACTGAGGAAGTTAATCCAGCTAGATAATGAGCAGACAGAAGAATGTGTTATAACCTCAGATCTTCCAATAGATGTTACCTGAATGTGGATTAATGCCACCACTAATCATTGTATTACATTTGGAAAGCTTTAAATAGTGAACTCTCAAAGACGTGCAGCTGGTTTCAGACTTGTTTTGTTTGTGTGCATGTAAAAACCTGGAAATTTGAGAGAGTGTTTCATGGGGTGTGTTTGTTTTCTCATTCCAGATCTGGCAGCAGGCTTTTAGGCAGTGGGGGTGGGATGTACACATCAGGAGAGGAGAGTTCTGTGGAGTGGAGTTGCGCTCAGCTGGATCTTGATGATTCGCTGAGGTCAGAGGAGTGGCTGGTAAGATCAAAAGCACCACAGCTGAAACCTGAAGACAAACCCCAAGACAAACTGAGAATATCACAGGATGGTTGATCAAGGTGACACGGGAGGCAGCTCATGTGGAGTCATGCATATTTACGCTGTTCTGTCCCCAATATGCTGTTTACCGTATTTACGCTTGACTGTTGTTTCCAACACAAGGCGTTGTAAATCATTTAAAGGAAAATCAGCAGACTGCAGCACTTTCACCCATACATTGCTGTAAGGATATTTTCTGTAACATTCCTGTGAAAAAATGAAGCAGTTTCACGTGCCCTTCAGCAGAGACAAAGAATATAAAGCAGCAGCATTCATCTCATTCAGTCACCATTCATCTTGTGTGAGCTATGGAGCCTTGGTGGGTTCTTGAGAGCCTACACAGATACTTGTTTCCACTCTTGTTTCCTGTGATGATGCCCTGATTGCAGTCCTCTATTCCACTTTGCTTTGATTGGAGAGCGAATGAGTTGTCCCTAAACCAGACTTACCCAATCAACCTTCTCCACTTTACAAATAACCCCTACTTCACTGCGTTGCACATCTTATGCACTCCAGAGGCCATACAAACCATGATTAAAGCACAACCATTATTTATTTATTTTTAAACAGACCTCTGAGCCATGCACAGATGTATTATAGCCCTCAATGTGCATATTCACTGAAGGGACTGTTATGAAAAAAAGGACAAATAAAAAGCTTTCTGCAGTTTTATTTTACACTTAATGTCTGCCTTGCAGGAAATGTATGTAGCCAGTTGTGACTACTTACAAAAACGCTCTCCCCTGTCATATTCAATTTACAAATAAAGATAATATTCAATTTTTTTCTGAATGACATTGATTTGTCTTCCTTGTCAGCCTCAGACACCCTGGGAGCCTCGAGTCTTTCCTTTGGATGAGGATGAGGAAGGTGCTCTGCTCTCTGATGAACAAGAAAAAGTCCCGTATGGGTGCTTAGAGATTAGTTCAGCCTCTTCCACATCAAAGAACTCAAACTCCCAACCAGCTCCATCTCAGGCTTCTTATGCTACACTGCCCTCTGGGGGACAAAGCAAGAACAGCAGCTGATACTGCCGTGCCTTCTTTTTTTTGTCTTTGAATGTAAGTTCATTAAAAATTTTACATGTATGTCATATATGTGTGTGTATTTTCTCAATTTTAAGCAAGTTTAATTTGTTTATTCCACATCAGTCATACACTGAATTGTCTGTGCTTTGATTAATCTATCCAGTATGTCATTCATAACATAAAATTATTATTACTATTATTGTGATTGGACTTTAACAGACTTTAACATTCATAAAGAGTACAAAGAGTATTTTAGAAGGTTAAGCCTCTGAAAAACATCCTTCAGTATTTTATCACTTAATTTAATATTTGCATCATTTCTTTTCCAGATCTCCTCTCATCAGGGACAACGAGCAGAACATGTGCCCTAGGAACCTTACCGGGAATATTTAATACATTCCACGAGCATTGTGATCTGATGTAATTAAAAAAAACAACATTTTTTAGGCAAAAGTGATTATTTTGTTAGGGTTGTGACTTGTAGTCACAGTAGTTTTAACTTCTGCAACGGTTTCAGGTTTTAATGTAAAAGTGGTACTGTATGTAAAGTAATATATCTATCAGCAACTCCACTGTATTGTCACGTTTCTTTCATGTTTGTATCTGTTAACGCTATTTATTTCTACAGCTGTCTTAAAATGTAAATATAGGATGTGTTTAGTAACTTTTTATTTAATTTTTAACTTTTACTTGGTGTACTTGTGCTTTTTGTTTGAAGATGCTGTCCTTTTTGTATTTTTTTTCCACAAAAAAGAAAATGTATTTGGAAAATATAAAACTTTCCAATATAGATGCCATGCTCTACTTCCATAGTTATCTCACTGATCAGATCTGTAGCAAAGGGACATGGCTGCTATTTTTTCCTGGATTGAGAAGCTGCACTAGCGACGCCTACTGGGCTTTTGTTTTTTGGGGCCATGCTTTGATTCGGGGTCCACTCAAATCTTCATAAAAAGATATCTGTATATTCATATTCACATATCTGTAGACAGTTTGTAGTCCATTTGTGGTCTAAATTTGAGCAACTAATCACATTCAGGGAAGCTGTTTCCAGGTAAACAATGGAAAGGAAAAGAAGGATGCCACCTAACCAGGAT
Organism: Perissodus microlepis; assembly: GCF_051167445.1. NCBI lineage: Eukaryota > Metazoa > Chordata > Actinopteri > Cichliformes > Cichlidae > Perissodus > Perissodus microlepis. Next base: position 11,995,811 of record NC_140476.1, read on the forward strand.
CACCAATAAGACCCAATGAAAAGGTGAATATATGCATCATTTTGAAATGTCTCAGATTTTTACTTGTGGTACTGCAGTTGCTGAATTTTTTTTTAATTTTTTTAATTTTTTTGTTTTGTTTTGTTCTTTTAAAGCTCTGTTCTTTTTGCAGTGCCCTGTTATTTGCACACATAGGGGCAGAAGAGCAATACACCTAAAAATACTTTTTTTAATCCCCCTGAATATGTGGTCAAATTACAGGGATAATGTCTGCACATGACTGGACTGAGGTGCCCCCCAGTAATATCAGTGTTTTGAAAATCGGAAAAATTATTTCCTTTCAGGATTCTTGCAGCCCGTCACTACTGGAAAATCCAACAGGTGTGTGGAAGGATTTCAGGAGGAGTTTAACTAGGAGCAAAAATGTAAAACGACAGAAGGGAGATGAGGTAGAAAACAAGCTGCCTGTGTAATTGGGTCATGACATAGAAAATCTGAAATTAGAATATTGCACATCATTGCTTGTCAAGCTGTCAGTGCCCATTAGTCTGAAAACGAACAAGTCAAGTGAGGCGTCTCTTCAGTCGAGAGCTCCGAGGTTTTAATTTCAGTAATGTGAAGGATGTCTGCAATTCTCGCCAAGTCTACTTAAATAAGATGTAATTTATAAAAGCTGGATGGACAGAACATTGTGAGGTCATTTCAGTGATTTGGATGATTTACCTTTATGGAGGTCGTCAATTTTTAAGGCCACAGTCTTAAAGTGAAACAGCTGGTATTTTGATCCTGTATGCATAGCTTCTTCTTATAACGACCTGGGAAGGAGGCAATGGACAGATGGTGGTCAAGGTCATCCCTCTCACATACTGTATTCATGTCAGCTGCTTTATACTGGGGATTTGGTGCTAAGATTCTAGAAATCAAAACTTGGCTTTCATTAAATTAATTTACAGATTATAACTGGATGATTCCAAGTTCATAGAGGTGAATAGGGCTCATCTGTGCTTTCACATGGCTTCGGGTGTCAGCTGAGGTAAATCTTTTCATTCTTTAAGATCCCCCTCCTTGGTCCTTGGTCACACAGCACTACAACACTCTTTGTTGGAGTCAGCAGAAAAAAAACGTAAAACTATCAAGGTCGCTTGCACTCACTTCCAGTTGAGAAGTGGGAGACCTTGTCTCTCCTTGAAAACTGAAGAAGAGCTCGAAGTGTCACATCAGTGCAACAGTAGTAGGATTGTCTGATCTCGATAGCAGGCAAAAAGAACCTCTTGTATCCACATGGGGGCCATATTGCTTCTTAGAAGACTACACAAGTCAACGAACAATATAATGCATACACATAGACTGTTTCCATGAGCTCTACATCAAAGTAAAATTAACCCTAGCCCTATAAACGAATAAGCAGATTATTAACCCCATGAAAAGGGGGGAAGATGTGTGCACTGAACTATGAAAAGCAGATTGTAACTACAGCATTTGCACTCTGGGAGGCGCTCTTATATCAAAGAATATCTGAATACCGATTTACCATGTGTAAAAATAAATAAATAAATAAATAAAAAATACTTACTGTTGAACTGGGATGACCACAAATAACAGATGGGAAGTGATTCTTCATTAAGAACATTGTTTCTGGGAAGCCAAACTATTTTTCGTGCAGTATTTTTAACCCATGCCCCGAACTGCACGTGTGCCTTTATACTGATTTATTGCCATAGCAACCTAAAGAACGTAATACTTGACGAGACGACGTTTCGCCACAATTTCGCCAGCCTTATTTACTTTGTAATACCTGCTGGCGTTGTACCTTTACGTCAACACAGTAGGTTTTACACTTCCGTTTAACCTGAAACGCGTCGGTACAGTTTGTTGCTGCTCCACCTCTGTGGTAATTTCTAGCAAAGGGTACACCAGAACACCGTAATGGCTAGTTTAAACACCGACGCAGTCTATCTGCGTGACTAGTAGGATCATTACGGTAAATGTAGGTTGCGGAGCCTGTGTGTGTCCGACAGACCGGGAGTTCCTCTGGAAGACACTACGCCGAACAGGTAAAGAATTCAACACTTCTTTGCTTTTAACAGCATCGTTTTAATGCAGTATAATATATTGCGATTGGCAGCGACTTAAAAAGCATGCGACATTGAATGGCTAGAAAAAGAAGTCCTTAGACCCAGCAGTAAATTGACATTTCAGTGAGCTGAAGCTGAAATGATGAGGTGCCCCTCTGTGTCTGTGTGGATGGAAAAAGGACGCATTGTTCGTCCGAAGGAGAACTGAATCTGGGCTCCTGTGAGTCTGTGTGCTGTCTGAGCTGTGGTGTGAGCCGGTTTTAAGAAGATGAAAAATGCTGCGAAATTCATCCGATAATAAATCACATCTTAGGAATAGATCTAGAAATCAGAATCCCAAGATAGGTAGGATCCACACTGACTGACCTAATTGACTCGTCTGTTATTGATCCACTTTTAAATTTTTTGATGGGGTTCACGAATAATGTCTGCATTGTGCTACTTAAAGGCTTCACCTACTGCGGTGACTGCGGGAACTTGGCTTGCTGCGGTGGCAGTGCAAGGGTATTGGGCTTTAGTAAGCCTATAACACATTTCGGAAAGCTGTAGGTAACTGTGATAAATTCATCAGAGGGAATCCCTAGAGAAATATGACATTAATTTCCAATCACCCCAGAAAGGAAAAAGGGGGTGCAAAAGGAAAAAAACAGGTGCTGAGTCATATTGGCGGGTCCTTCCCCTGATTGATCTCACAAATTGAAGCCCTGTATGTGCATGTCTGTTGTTGTCACCGTCGCCACTGCATTTAATGTTAGATTACAGTTTTAGTTTCATTTCATTTAAAGGCATTTTGAAAGACTTGATGTCTTTATTAAACCCAGCACAACAAATAACACTTAAAAAAAAAAGAGCCAGGGCTGTTACACCTCAGAGGTCTTTTTCTTCATACTGAAATGGCTATTAAGTAAGCTCATACATGATGGGTTCCTTACACAGTACATAGGCTTCAGTCCAGTCTCATTTACATACAGGCACTGGCTATTGATTTTCCTCCATCAAGTCCATTTACAGTTTGTGCACACATACATATAAATGCCTGATGCATTCAGGATGAGGCTGCCATATATTGAGTCATGCACAGCCAGGGAGGCTGCTGTGAGCTCCTCCTTGGTGAGGGATGGGGCTCATGCTTTCATGTTCGTGAAGGACCCGGCTGATCGTTCCACCTAGGTCTACATTTTGCCTGTTGGACGTAAATTCAGCTTTCTCAAGATGCTTCAGCCATCACATCCTTTTATCTCTATGGCAAAGAGGACAAGAGGAAACATTTCAAGAGCTTACTCCATGTTTGGATCTATACTTTGACATATTCTGGAGAAAAAAAGGCCAAAAAGCAACAAAACTGGAACATATGTAACATGCCTTCTGTTTTTTCTTTGTGAAGTAAAGGTTATGATTTGCTTCCTTTAAATTGCATTAATATCGACACATTGCCTTTGCATTGGTGATTAATGATGTGTTTATTTTAGCATAAATGACTCCTTTTATATGGGCTTTATGTATTGATGAGAAGGTAAACAGTCTGAGTTTACTGATTGCGTTTCTGATTGTGTTTAGCCGGAAAGTTGACCTCTGATGCAAAATCTTTGTAGTGATAGCCCCTTTTTTTCTGAAATAACCAGTTGACGTTGAAGTATATGTATTAAAACAAACAAACAAGCACAAAAAAAAAAAAAAAAGTCTAATTGTCTTTCTATTGTCGAAATCTCAGATTAACTGAGAGTAAACTGAAGCTGAAATTATGAGGTTAATTAAGCATTTTGGCTCAAAAATGTGTAAAAAGAAGGGTTGATGGTTTCGGTATTAAATGTCACCCCTGTTTAAGTTGTTGGAAATAATATTGAAAGAATTCTAAGTAAAGTATTTGTTGTCTTACATGTGTATATTGCAGGGCTGTGGTTTGTAATCTCAGCCAATAAGTGTGCAGAAACATTCTTAAAATTGATCGGATCTAATAAGCAAAACTGAAAACTTTCATTTGGCTGTAAGAGTGACAATACCGTTTGAGGTGCCAGTTAGGATGGGAATAGCACTGCAACCTGGAAGTTCACATTCACGTGTGGCGCCTCGCATTGTGGGTCAGCTTTACATAAGCCTTGTGTGTCAGTGAGGCAACCTAATCCTGATTCCTACAAAGATACTTAGTCAGCCTGGACAGCTATGCTCACACACACACACACACACACACACACACACACACACACACACACACACACACACACACACACACACACACACACACACAGGCAGTCCTCCTTTGTCACATTCGGAGTTTGATGTAATGCTCCGTGCTTGTTTGTGTCTGTGTGAGACAGAGAAAGTGGGAAAGGCTCCCTGTATGAAAGAAGATAGACACTCAGTGGTATCTTTGGCTGCAGCGCCAACACACTAACACTCAACCGACATGCCTGCCAGCTAACTGCCAATCTCGCTCCCTTCTTTCTGTCCCTCTGGCAAAGGGAGGTATTCCAGGTTTTTGCCTGTAAAGTAGTGATTTATAATTATCTTAAGGATCAACTAGGGGCACAGATTTTCTCATTGCTGAGTAATTGGTCAGTTATTTAATTTATAGGTTGATTGGTTTTGATTTTATCTCAAAAATTTGTAAAGCAATTTTTTTTTTTTTTTTTTTTTTTTTAGAATCCACATTTGTATTAAATACGACAAAAATACTGGCAGTCCTCACATCTGAGAAGCTTTGCAGTTCACATATATGAAAACAGTTTATTTATTGATGTTAATGATTCAATAGGACTGCTACTGCAGTTACTAGTAATTGTTGTTTATTCTTGTTGATGGCATAAACTTTCGCACTGAGATCCAGGATTCTTTCTTACACACTTGCACTTGAAATCGATCCTGTTTTGAGGAGAGAGGGAAATAGAAAAGCATATGGGGTTCATAAATAACTAGCAGGTCATTGATTAAGAGCTTGCTATAGTACTTTAGCTGGCCACTTATATTCATTGTAACAGTGGGTAGTTCGGTGTCAAGGACGCATGGCAGGAGTTCAATGTCACCAGGATAAGGTCCAGCTTTACGTTCGGTATTCAGCAGACTTTGTTGAGCATGGTGTTTAGACAGTGCCTATGCAAAGCACCGGTATGAACGAATGTTTTCAGGTCAGGGACAGGTGAAGGGCAACCATCACCCGGAAGGCAATGTCTTGCTTGATGACAGCAATTTATTGACACTGGGATTTGAAGCTTTGATTGATTGTCCTATTCAGTAATGGTTCCTCCTTGTCAACTAAAGCTATCTGTACAATATGTAGGCTGAAGGATTGAAGCCCTACTGTGTTGCATTTTTGTAATTTTGAGTTTTCGCATACAAAATTTGGTCACCACTCCAACCTTTAATGCAATCATATACAAAGCAGTTGTTTCACTTAGGTAGTATTTCCATGTCATACCTGTCAAATGTCATATTTAACCAATGCGATGCAGCTTTTAGTGACTTTACAAATTTTTCTTGTTTATACCGTGAACATCTTACCAATTCTTCCATTGCAATCTGCTCTGAGAGCAGATTATCAGTGGAAATAAAGCGTGTAAGTCGTAATCCCAGATCAGCATTGAAATGCTAATGGGAAGCAGAATGCTGACTTCACTTGTGCTCTTGACAGTCCTGTCAGCAAAAGAGCAATCACGCTGACAAGTCTGAGCTAACTAATTTACATTTTTGGCTACGGTTCAGGAGTGGCATGCCCCCGTGCTGACCTCGCCTGACTTGAAGCTAACGGACATCCGCTTCCACACAGATTTCTACACGCTGAGCAGCGTGATGTTATATATGCTTTTACGTGTCTTGTGGAATTCTGTTCCTCAGCTTTGATTTTTATGCCCCGAGGGACAGCTGGGGTCAAGCCCAGTGGTCTTTAGTTTGCGGGAGGCTGAGATCAGTCAAGTCAAACCCACAACAGCCTGCCCCAACATCCAGACTCTCTCTGTCTTCCTGACACCTCTGGTTGGAGTATAGACAATGGCTGTTGGTTGCATACTGAACCTAAAGCACATCTCTTTAGTAATGTGGATAAAACCAAACGCGTCCAAGCTTGAGCTTGACACAGAGATTTAAAATGTAGTTACACAGATATTTCAGCCTGTAGTACTCTGACAGAAAAACCTCTCAATTATTTGAAAGTGCACTAGGCTGTTTTTTTATTTTTAAATTCACAAATTGCTTCCTCCTTTTTGAAAATTCTTTGGACATGGAATATATTTGCTTTTGCTATTGCCAGCACCTCACACTCTCAAATGGGAGCTCTGGCATGAGAATTTACATGAAAATTGGACTGTAGTGTTTTGTATTTACGCATGAATATGGAAAATGAGTCACCGTCCTTCCAATGTTGCATGTCAACTTTCTTACAGCAAAGCCTGTTGAGGATAAATAATATCCAGTCCTCAAGAAAAACCCCTAGAGTTTAAAGTACAAGGTGAGACTTGTATGGTGTAACGATGGTGCGATTTTACTGCAGTGCCATAATTTGAAAAACAACAGTGTTTATTTTTTTGTCATCATAAAATCACTCACAGGTGACAGGGAGTGATAACATCAGGCAAGAAGCCACAGTTTCACGTACTGTTGGCAGTTCCAGTGTCCAAGCAAATCTTTGTCAAAGAATATGGCACACGTGGCATATAGCACTGATATGTAAGAGAAAAAGGACAGGTGCATGTGTTTACTATTCATATATGCATTTGTGCTTCAAGTCAAATATAGAAAATCGATAAAACACGAAACTTTATTGACACCATTCTGATGTCAGAAGTGTATATGGATGGATTTTTTTTTTTTCAAAGTAAAGAGAATATGGTATGTAGAACGAGAAAGAAAGCTGATATAAATATATGTGTGGGCTGAAGCAGGAAAAACATAAGGATGACTCACAATTCACCTAACTATCATGTTTTTCCTCTCCTCTCCTCTCCTGTGTGTTGTTTTTGCATCTGTGTTTGTGTACAACATCCCTCAGTCTTTGTGTGGGAGTCTGTGCTTAAGTGTGTGGGTATCGTTTACAGCTAAATAATGCTTGTGCTAAAGGAGAAAAAAACATCCCCCTCAGCATTTTCTCTGGTGTGTGATGTTGACTGCATCCCAGTGGCTTTATTTTGTGACATAATTCCGTCATTTACGTTCTTTCAACCTGCTTCAGCCGATTCAGTAGTTCCTTGCGTTTTGCTGAATGCCTGATAACAAGGCTCATAGAAGAGTGTGTGGGCATAGAAATCCAGCTAAATGGCCAGCCCGTTGAAGAACTGTTGTGGGAGATAAACTTCAGGATTATGATTGTTTTGCAATAATCAAACTCTATTGTAGCCATACTGCAAATATCTCAATAGCATAATAACCCCACTAATCTTTTCTTTATTTATTTTTTGGCAAATGCTTGAGTAATATGTGTTAGGCCTTTTTGCTTATATTTGATAGCCACAGTTCAACTGACAGGTAATGTAGAGAAAGAGAGATGAGTGATTTTCAGTAAAGATCTGATCGGTCTGGAATTGAACCTTAGACTCAGCTGATTAAGGCATTTTTCCCATGTGGCTATCCCCTAGCGGCTAGGGCCTAGCCACTTGAGTTGTCTTTGTTTATTCCATTTAAGGCTAAACTAAAATAACAGAATAACAAATACTGTACTGGAAAGCTCATCAAAGTGTTAAAAGTGAATAATATTTCTAAAATCTCACTAATGAGGATGATGAAATCCATTAGTGCGCTGATACAGTATATTGGTCAAATCCCTGAGTGTTTCACTGCCGTTCATTATCGGAGAGCCAAAACCCCTGAGATGATCCAAAAACAGCCATCTTCCCACCCAGTGCCTATAAAATTCCCACTACCCTTCACATCCTTATTTGAAAGGGTTTAAAATGAAACAGATGTATCATAAATATCCTTAAGTCTTATCTACATTTTCCTCTTTGAGATAGCCCGAGCCCGATAGCAGTGTCCATCTCATAAATGAGAGACCCTGTCAATCATGAAGAGAAAGCTAAAGGGTCTGAAATCTTCTTGATGGGGTTTCTTCCCAGCAGAATTAAATGTAAACGTGTGAAGCCCTGGCTTAAAGGTGCCAATATGTGCTGCACTTTTTAGCTTCCATTTCATCTTATGTAAGGTGTGTCAGACATAACATAATATAATGTAATTATCCCACAAAAAATATGTTGCTTACACGTGTTCTTTGTCAGTCTGGGAGAAAACATACTTAACAAACTGTAAGTATGGATCTCACCATGCAGATGCAGAATGTCAGTGAGCTTGTATAAATTGCTTGTGTTACAGCCTCTGTCAGGGTAATTGCATTTCACATCGCTTTGTTAAAATGCTTCAGTGTTACTGCTCTGTCTTCTGCCCGCTCGTCTTAATGGCTTTTCTTGATGGAGCACAGAGGTTGATGGTGACGCCCCCTAAGGTCTGCAACAGTCCAGACAGGGGAGCTGCTGAATGACAACATTGCAGAGGAGTAATTATCTTTTGTGTTTCTTTCTCAAGCTAATGAAAAAAACAGTCAGAGAGCACTTAAGTGAATAGCGCTTTAAGACCTTCTTTCCACCTGCACATGTTGTTCAACACATGTTGACTGCATTATGTCGTGAAAATGCAGGAGTCCATCACTGTCGGCATTAATGCGCCTCAGATATGTCAATTAGTTAATGCCAGGAATAGTCAGAGATGCATTTAATTACACTACCAACATGAGTGATGAAATGCTACCACTTTCAAAATTACCAAGAAGCGATAGGGTACTTACGACCGAGAAAATAGATGAGGATTACAGAACTGTGCAAAAGTCTGGAGCTACCCTTCATTTCTTTAGGTATTGTTTCTGAGGAGCCAGGCTTTCTTGTAATTTTGGTCTTGAGCAATAGTTTTCCAGGCTTTCTGAAGGTCTTTCAAAGTTTTTCAGTCTACTTTTTGTACCTGGCCGATTTCAGTGGAATGCTTTTATTTGTTTGTTTGCTTTTAACACAGACCTATCAATCACTCAATCATTTTGAAAGCACCTAAGTCAAGAAATGAACCAGTGTTTTGGCTACATGGACAAAAATGGACAATTCAGCAAAGATCCTGTTTTTTGTTGTATCTTTAGGTACTTTAGTTTTTAGCAGCCTGTCTCAAAAACACATAATTTGTTCCCATTTTATTAGTTGAATGTATGAAAAATGGCAAAGGTAACTGTTTGGGAGGCATGAAATGGGATTTTTGTATCAATAAGTTTACTCTTATTAGCGCTATTAGCTGAAAAGGTGACATATCTCAACATGGTGTACATTAAGAATTTGAGGGAAACAGGCAAGTGGAGGAAGAGAGAAGCCTGTCTACAGCAGCTCACCAGTATCTGAAAGTCATGTCCTTAAAAATGGGAGAAAATCTCTAACAAAGACCTGACACAGGACCTGAGAGATGTATCTGGCTCTTCAGTTGAACGTCAGAAATATTTTCAGTGGAAGGGTGGCTGTCAAGAAGCAGTGTTGAGGATCTCACCAAAATTGGATATACTGTCAGATTTTGATCCACCATTGTCCAGCCAACATGATCCATCCATTTTATGCAGCTTAGTTTTTAATCTCAAACACACTGCCAATGCAGTAAAAGCATACCTGGAGAGAAAACCGCATAATAGAACACTTTAAGTGATGGGCTGACCTCCCAAGAGCCCAGAACTCAACATCACCGAAACAGCGTGGCATCATCTTGACAGAGAAGGTAACAAAAGGAAGCCAATATCCAAAGGAGAGGTTTGAGTGTCCTTCAAGAAGCCTGGAGAACTATTACTGATGCCAATTTCAAGAAATGACAAGAAAGGTTGTCAATAAGAGTTCAGGCTGGGTTGCAGGATAAAGTGGGCACAATAATATTGACTTTCAAGTTTGTTAGAATTGTACAAACACAGTTTTGCCTCACATATTGTATTTCCGTGTATGTTTGCACCCAATATGTTTCTCAGTGTCCTAGCAAAATATAAAGAAACCTTTGCACAGTCCGTTTGTTGATTATTGATGTAGTTATGTGATTTTCTCTGCATTTCTATTACTTGGAGACAGATTTTTATACAACTTATGAAGCTAGTACTATTTGTTATTAGGAACAGAATCCAAAATACTTTATATAAAATGGACTAAATGCTGAATCACTATTTGGCCACAGCTAACATATGAATTTTTTTCTTCTTCATCGCCTGGCGTGTTGGCTTTCCTTTTCCCACCATATTGTCGGAAGTGTCACCAGACGCTTTGTAGAGTGTGTGATCTGTGATTTTGAACTTGTTGGGGATCTGTGGGAATTCAGAACGTAAAAGCCTACAAGTTAGACATGAGAAAAAACATGAATTATTCCTTCAATGTTTTGAAGTGTTGTTTCATCTCTTCAGCTTTCGTCTTCGGGGAAGCAAGTCGTCCCTCTTTCAGTTATGTCATAAACACTCACGCCTACTCATGTGAAAACCCACACATGGAACAAAAGCACATACACACAAGCACGCATTCACCCAGAAATGCAATTGCACAAACTACACATGGTTGTCGATTAGAATAGATGAGTCTTTAATCTGGTGGTTTGTGAACTCTTTTGATGGCTGTGTTTCACTGGATGTGTTGCGGCAGACTTTTCTCTTCTTGACAGGATTATCCTGTCAAATGACTGTCGCCAGCTCCTATGGAAAGCTTCATCCATGCAACCTCAAACGCTGTGGAGCTTTATTTTGAGATATCCACTGTCACAGCAGCGCAGTCAAGGATTATAACTGGGCTTTTATTGTGTGCATTCAGAGTGTTTGCTTCCTTTTCTGAAGCAACCTGTTGCTTAACTCTTTAGTAGTAGGTAAAAAAAATGCCTTTTCTTCCCAGGGTTTCAGCTGAAACCCTATTTTTGATCTGGCTGTCACTCATCACATAATATACTCTGTGATGGTGAGGTACTTGTGTAGTCAGAACATAAAAGGTAGATAAGTTTACACAATCTAATTACTGATAAGAGATTTGTCGATTGCTTGGCAGAGAAACTAACCGTGAGTGCACATTTTAATCTACATATTCGATTAGGGGTGTGTCAAAAAGGTAAAAACAGAACTGAAGGTGCTTATGTAAACAGACAGCCTATTACTTTGTCAGAGAACAGAGGCATAGCCAAATCCCACATGTACATAACTGGAAGATGATAGCCCATTATATCCTATGCCAAGTAGAGGAGGCCATGAGAAGGTCACTGGCATACTGTCCAAAAACTGTGAGTGCACAGTTTCTACCACGGGCCGGGATGTGTGCATCAGCGAGTGCTGATTAAACAATGTGCCACAAAATGCAAAAACATTTAACTGGATTAGCATTAGGTTGGGCAGGTTTAGACAGAATAAACTAAAAAACTGTAAACATAGAACTTGTATAGCTTGCTCATCCGTTAGCTTTACATTTTCTCTAGTAACTTTACTCTTTTAACCACCTGTCTCAATATTTTACACTTAGGCCCATAATTTGTTGGGCAAAGACACAGTTTTTGCATTTGTTTTGCCTATGTACACAACCACAGTGGATTTAATTTTATTAAACAGTCAATATCTGATGGGAGTACAGATATTCAGCTTTAATTTCAGGGAAATTTTGCTTTATTTGTTTAGGAATTACAGTTATTTTTCTACATAGTATTCTATTCTCAGAGGCCCAAAATTGGACGATCGTGGCTCAAGAGTTGGGAGTTCGCCTTCTAATCGGAAGGATGCCGGTTCGAGCCCCGGCTCAGACAGTCTCGGTCGTTGTGTCCTTGGGCAAGACACTTCACCTACCACCTACTGGTGTTGGTCAGAAGGGCCGATGGTGCGATATGGCAGCCTCGCTTCTGTCAGTCTGCCTCAGGGCAGCTGTGGCTACAACTATAGCTGCCTCCACCAGTGTGTGAATGGGTGGATGACTGGGTGTGTAAAGCGCTTTGGGGTCCCTAGGGGGGACTAGTAAAAGCACTATACAAATACAGGCCATTTACCATTTATTTACCAAAAGTAATTCGACAAACTATAATAATTTTAAATAAGGCTTATTTTGTTATGTTGTTTTTCCTTCTTTGAGATGTTCTGCTAGGCTTCTACTGCAGCCGCTTTCAGTTGCTGATTGTTGTCTCTGCCACACATAATTTAGTATGCTTCAGATCATGCTGCATTAATTTACTCTTCCCATCATTCTGGTACAAGTTAAACTGTCCAAATATTTTTCCACAACTGTGCGGGCTTTTTTAGCTGGTTTCAGGCAAAGTCTAAACTGTCTTTTTCAATCTTGAGTGTAAAGAATGGTTTGCAGTTTGCAGCCCTCTGTATTTCCCTTCATGACGGCATCTCTCGATTACAGAATTTGACAATGCTATGACTATCATATCGTGTTAAAAGTCTCATTGACTTGGTTAGATATGGTGACTAGGGATGGGTATTGATAAGATTTTCACGATTCCGATTCCATTTTCGATTCTGTTTAACGATTCGATTCTTTATCGATTCTCTTATCGATTCTTTTTTTTTTAAAAAAAGAGAACACTAAGGTCGAATAGCTTAGAACTTTGTTTTATATCTTCTCTTTGAACAAGATAGAAATTTAGCAGTAACATGGCCTTACAAACCCAACAGTGAGATCTTAAGAGATCCAGCCTATGGCTCTTCAATGGGGTGTCACAGGGTCCCCGGGGAAAAAATTGTAAATGTAAAACAATAAAATAAATATTCTTCTGTAGCAATAACAAAGTATAACATAAATTATTCTGTAGCAATTACACAAGAATATCCAGTAATGTCCCTGCCTACAATTAAACACATTCACTTACCGAAAATCGGGGGCATCTGCTGTAGCAAATGGGTGCAAGCCTTTGACCACAAACTCAGTCACTGCTCGGTGACATTCGTCTATCCTGGCCTGAAAGGAGACGCTACCGGTAGACTGCAGCGACAACTGCCAGCGAGCGCCAGCCAGACTCTGTCTGTCTCTCTCATCATGGTCACCTAAATGCAGCGCACAGTAATGGCAGGTTTTGTAATAAGGCAGATCGCGCTAACATAATATGCACTGTTAGTTGATTATTTACCTGCCGCATTAACGGGAGAGGACGTGCAAACGTTACCGCTGCTGCTGGGTTGAGATTCACGAGTCCGGAGCAGAATTAAAATCACGACATCCATTTAAGGTCATCGCGTGTTCTGTGAGCAAATGCTTTTGCATATTCGTAGTGTTTCCTCCCTTAAATGAAATATCTACTTTGCAAGTATTGCAAGTTGCCCTGTTGTCATCCGTTCTCGTAAAGTATAACCAAACTTTTGAGCGTTTAAGCCGCTTAGGCGTCGTGTTTCCTGCCAGGTAAATGACGCTCCGCAACGTGGTGACGTCATTCGGGGCGACTGGAATCGATAAGGGAATCGTTTGCAAAAATGGCAAACAATTCCAAGGAATTGAAACAGTGGGAACCGGTTCTCAACAAGAACCGGTTTTCGATATCCATCCCTAATGGTGACGTTGTATTTATTTATATTTTAATAATTCTGTCATCATTCACCTTGTTCACATTTTGTCATCTTTCAGGTCTTTTGATGTTGGTGAGTTGGTCAGTGCATTTATTCTTAATAATCAACAAAATTATTGATTTGAGCCTAATGACGGCCTCCCCCACTTGCATTGACATCTCCTTGGGAACGAACCTCACCTGTCTGTGGATACTGCTTGTCAGTAACTTGTATAATTAATTCTGACTCTCCGAAAAAAGGGGAACTGTGCATAAAAGTGACTGTAATTCCTCAACAGTGAATCCAAAATTTTGTAAAACTCACAGTGTCTTTGAAGCTGCACTTCAACCACGTTGTGATTGTTTGATTTAAAAGCGACTGTGGTGGTGTGCAGAGGGAAAAGTGCAAAGTTTTCCATTTGTCCAACAAAATATGGACTTAACCGTAATTCATAATGAAACTGTAGTGGCCAAAATGTAAGGGCTGACAAAAGAAAAAAAAAAAAGCACACAAAGCCATCCAAAAATACAACACTTATTAGACTACCAGGATTAAGAGCTAGTGTATATATGACTAAATGTGAGTGGAAACTTCCCTATTAGAGGAAATTCTAGGATTACAACAAAGGAACAGGGGATGGGATTACTGTACTGGTAGATCACATGCATACACACAATAGGCTTTTGTATGACTGATAAAGAGTGGTAGGAGGAAAAATTGAAGTGTGAGACAACCTTTGTTGTTGACAGGTCATATTGTTAATTATAAATGACTTCTTAGAGATAACAGATGGATAGTATCATAAACTAATGAAATATCTGCAAACCAATTTTTCACTGTCTTATAGCAAATTATTTCCACAGAAATGAAAATGTGTTCATTTGTATTTCCAAACAGTATTAATAGAGGGTGCAGTTATTTTGACCTTCATCCAAACAAGGCAATGAAACATGATGTAGCACTAAATAAAAGTGTCTGTCATATCAGACTTGTGACATATTAGATAAACAACTGTGGCGAGGATTTCGGGATCTCAGCTTTATCAGGATTCTTGGCTTACTAAAGAAGATATTAGGGCTCAATTTTAGCTGCTCCTCTCAGACATATAATTTGGTCATTTTGGAGTAGGATCGAGGAGGATGCATATTAAACAGATATTTTTTTTCCTCTTTCTCACTTTAAGTATTTCCATGATGTGTAAAGCTCATAATGTTTTGTGAAACATATTAAGCTTAGTCCTGCTAATCTTAAAGGTTATTCTGAAATCTTTTACAAAGCTGTGATCTCACCTGGTGTGCCCATATTCAGTGTATTTGAGCGAGGCAGATGTGCCCACATGCATGTTAGCGGTCCAGACTAAACCCCACTCTGAGTGGCCCCAATTGATTTTAGTTATCCAACTAAAACCACCAGGCTTAGGTTAGCTAATATTTTTTGCTTTCACCCAATGGTAGCCATTAAGTCAAACCACCCACTATTATCACACACACACACACACACACACAGAGTAAAGCATGCTGCTCTTTCACGGCCTTCAATCTATCTGCCTCTTGTCAGCAGGCATTCCCTTTCTTTGATTTGCTCATTGCGGTGTTCTTCCATGTTGTGATAACTGATGTTATGTGTCCTCTCTTGTTTTCGGTAGCATGGGCCAGAGACACGAAGACGGCTAAAAGAATCCCGGGGAGAGGGAGAATGGTCTGTTCACCCTGCCAGTTCTCTCTTCATATGTAGCCACTGCTTGCAGGGCATAGCCTTGAGAATGCAAGATTGGATCAAAAATGATCCTCTCCGTTTCCTTCCTTTGTTTCCCTCTTTGTGTATATTTCAGAAAAGTGTGTATTTATTCAGCCATTGCATTAAACATCCATTTTTCCATGGCAACCAGGCACTGATGATCCATTTAGGATGTGTAGATACAGCATTGCTCACTCCTTTTCATTTCTTTTACATTAGGCCAGGGAGAAATCGAGTGGGAAGGCACTGATGGCTGACAAGCTAAAAAACATGAAGTTATTCTGTTTTATTAACAACTGATTGAAACACAAAGATTTAACCATTTTCTGTGCCTCTACTGGTGAAACAAAATAGACACACGGTGCCAAATTACTAAATAATATGTAAGAAGACCCACTCAGGATCTTTTATTGGATTGGATTAAGGTTACAATTTGTGCTTTATCTGTGGTTTGAAATAATGTGAATACAGTACTTTGTCTTTTGGAGCAAATACAATAACGCCCGACTGCATTAATATAACCAGAAATTATAAACTGAAGGTTGAATATGTAGAATTTTTCTGAGTACCGTGGTATTCTTATTCCATTTGTCTGTCAAAATGATTACACAAAAACCATTTGGCTGAATTTCATAAAACATGGTTGAGAGGTACAGTAGTGTGGAAATGTGTTGAGCCACTCCTCATTTCTTAATACAGTGGAACCCCGACTTATGAAATTAATTCGTTCCAGAGGGTCTTTCGTAAGTCAAAGCACCTTTTTCCATCGCCTTTTGAGTGAGGCGATGCTGGCTGAAGACGAAGTTCTTGGTGGAGGAGGAGGTGGCGGAGGTTGAAGAAAGCATACGTATGCATGCATACATACGTACATGTACATGTAACATTATGAAATTTAATTTAATGTTTTTCTAATTTTCTATTTTATCTATTTTGTTACACGGGCATTTTGCCGTACCACGGGCAGAAATATTGCCATTAAGTGCCTTCGTAACTTGAATTTTTCGTTAAACGGGGTCTTCGTAAGCCGGGGTTCCACTGTATTTTGATAAGACAATGTAAAGTCTAAAGCCTTACTGAAGTGGCACATTTAGTATCAGTCCCTATGGGCAGCAGAGCATAGGTTTATCCTTCAGAACAACATTAAATCACACGTGAGATGTTCTCAGTTTAAGGTAAAGACACAACCAGATAAGTTTCCTCGCTCACTTGATAAGCTTTATTCTGCTTAAACAAGCACTTGGTTTAAGTACAGTCAATTCATGCTTACCAGTATTTTAGTGCCTCTCGTGTCACTATTAGAAAAAATACACTTAATGTGATGCTGACACAAAATGTGACCATACATCTGCATTATTTTTTGTTTGTATTTTCTGTTCATACCTTCATAAACAGGGACTCTGTTTTGTATATTAATTTGATCATTTTTAAAATTAAATTCTTTCAGATGTATTTGGTGATTAAAAATTAAAGTGGAAGATAGTCATGATTATGACAGACCTTTTACAACTCTTTCTTTTCTATCTAAAAATTGATAAAATGTTTCTGTAGTTCAAGATGTGTGCAGGCTTGACAAAACAGACAAGAAATTATATTAACAAAGTCCTGATTTATGTGGTCTGTCATTCTGAATTCAGGACTTTAGAGGTCACTGGTGTTTTAGTCGCTCTACTCCCTTCCATTTTCTCAACCACATTCAAACCTTGTTGGCTCCTCCCTGTTTTCTTTGCAATGATAAATGTGCTGAGAGTAAATGAAAATTATAACCAAGGTCAAGTTATTGTATTTAGCTGATGGGGGTTGTGCTTTTTCTAATTGCGTTATATATCATGTAGGGGTAAAAGTGCAATACTGGTTGAAGTTATACCTCAGTTGAGCCTTATCGATTACTTGACATCTTGCAGAATTAGTGTGGTCATAGACCGTATTGGGCTTTTTTTTTTTTCTTTCTTTGATTTCCTTTATAGGAAATGTGGCTGTTTACAGTCGGGGAAATTGTTATTTGATCCACTTGCTCACTTACAAAGAAATCAAATCTTATTTTTATGACAGTTTCATTTTAATGGAGACAGAATATCAACTGAAAATCCAGTAAAAACATATTAAAGCTTATAAATTGATTTAGTACTTGGTCGTGGAATCGTTGTATTTACTTTGTGACCAAGTTTGCACACATCTGATGACTAATTCTGGGCAACTCCTCTTTACTGAAACTCTTAAATCCTTTAGGTTTATTGAGTGCGACTTGGCAACTCGATGTTTCTTTTCTATAGGACTGAGGTCTCAAGACTTGCTAGGCCACTGCATGAACTTAAAGTGCTTCTCCTTTAGCCACTGCCTTGTAGTTTGGCGGTGTATTTTGGGTCATTGTCCTGCTGGAAGACACATCATTCACCATCTTCAGTTTTCTGGCTTTTATGGTACATGGTCCCATCCATTGACCCGTCAATGCAATGTCAGTGTCGACCTGTGTCGACAGGCTAAAAGCATATTGTTACCACCACTGTGCTTGACTGTGGGGATAATCTCTAGATACTCAGCATTTCTTTTCGAGTTGATGTCAGAGAGCTTGTTTATGGTTTCATCTGACCACAGCACTTTCTTCCAAGCCTCCTCTGAATAATTTAGGTGCCTACTGGCAAACTTAAGATGGGCCTATGCATGTGCCTACTTATGCAGGAGGACCTTGCGTCCCAACGGCCTTCAGATCATTAGCAAGCTCCTCCCTTGTAGTTTTGTGCTGATACACCACCTTTCTCATGATTATCCTCACCCCATGAGGCATGATCTTGCATGGAGCTCCAGACTGAGGGTGATCAATGGTTATCTTATATTTCTTCCATTCCCAAATAATTCCACCAACAGTTGTCACCTTCTCACCAAGCTTCTTGTAGGCCATTCCAGCCTTCCGGACACATCTGCTTTGTACATATAACAAGCTGAGAACAGGAGTATCTGTAATTGATTGGCTGTGTGCCACATGGGTACAAAGCCAATTTCTTGGAGCCAGAATTCTGGCTGGGTTAAAGGGGATCAAATACTTATTTTACTTTTTGTTTGTTTGAGTTTAGAGTGGATTATCTGCACTCTAAGTACTCCAGAGTTATTCAAAAACCTGTAATTGCTCCAAGATTTTGGTTTGATTATCTGTTGACCACCCCACCATATCAAACAGTCAAACACGGGATTGTCCCCCAAAATTTGGTCCGGCAGATTTTGTGGATATCTCAGGAGTCTGACTCCCTTCAAGGTTTATCAGTAGCAGCCTGAAAAAAGACCAAAAAAAACCTTTTCCCTCCTTCTGACATGAACCTTCACTTAGGCTGAATCAGCTAATGCTGTTATCAGTTGCTATGGAGACTGACTGAGTTAGGATGTTGCTGTGGAAACTGAGCAGCAGCTCATTACCACCCACAGCAACCCTCCACACTCGCTTGAGCAGCACCACACAAATACATAGCTCATACACACTCATTTAAATACACACATACACAGTAGATATGTTTTTTCATGATGTATCAGCCATGAGTATGATTAATATTGCTTTTATTTAAACCTCACAGAGATACAGTGACATGGTGCATACACCTGTACAAATGTGTAGGAATTTTGTGGTGCTTTTATTAAAATTGTGTATTAACAGGTAGCTCACCGTGGGTTCACGTGAGTCAGTCTCTTAAAGATTAAATTACCACTCGGCTCTTCGTGACAGGAGCTAATCACTAACCAGCACTTTCATTATCACTGCATTTAGCGTGTTGCTTCCAGGTGCGCTCAAGCTGAAATTTGCTCTCGGTCAGCCCTTTTTCACCCCAAACACTCAGAGAATGTCACAGTAGGAAAGACAGCACACGTGTTACTAATATTATTCTGTTCAAATGTTCCAGTAACCCACGGCAGTGTGACAGTAAAACCAACATGAATACAATAGCAGCCACTTGAAACTGAAGAAATGGAATTCAGCCATTCTTTATTCTTCTAATTAAAACTGGTGCCTTTCCTACTGTGACATGACAAAATGTCTGCCGTGGAAAGGGCCTGGGTGGGAGGGGGCAGATGTGGTCTCTCTTATTTGCAAATGGATCCTGCCCTTGTTTGTTTCCAGCAGTCTGGGTTTAGTCTGGGTTGAACTTTTTTCACCTCACAGTCATACCTTTTTACAACGCCATCCATTTCCTGACTTGCCTGCTTTTTGCGAGACCATGCTAGTGAATTTTGTCTTTTAAAATGTAGTTTTATCAGTGTAAATAAGAGGAATCATTAAGAATCTGAATGAGAATGTTTTTTTTCCCCCCCTAATTATAAGGCTTATTCTATTATTTTAATATTTTTCCCAGGGATTTAGAGTCACAAACTAATCTCTCCCTTAAACAAAATTACATTCAGTAAGCAGTGTAACAACCACATATGTGTAATTAGCGTGGCATGTTACACTTGTTTACATGAGACGATGTTGATATTAGTCATCTCTGTCCACAAGTCTCTGTTAAAATGTAAATGCTGAAGAAAATCTCGACCCATGCACTTGATCAGGGCTTTCTCTCCCTGCTGTTGTTTATTAATTCAGTAGTAGCTGTGCTGCCTGCTGTGGCTCAATGTTTCACTGCTCCCCTGATAGTTTCCGCTGTGATACTGATATATTCAAAAACACACTCTGCACACTGCCTGAGAAGTCCGTAGAATTGACTTTGCAGTGCACCCATATGGCATTTCATTCTAGCTACTCGAAGCACAACATTGGACTACAGTCAAGTGTATTAGCACAGTGTTCTCTATAATATCGTAGTGCTAAAATTATCTTTTATATATGTAGGCCAGAGGACAGAAATTATATTAAGGCTATAATTACACAGGACATGTCTTTTGTCCACGAAGGTACGTTTTCTAAGTGTTATGTACGCTACTTGTGCACACCTCAGTCTCTGCTTGACTTTCTGTTTCAGATGCATTGGGTGATTATAAAAATCCATTTAACGTGGATGTTTGTATTCTAATTATGGGTCTATTAACATGCTACACCGCACATGTTGCCATGATAAAACATTTGCAGTCTACACCAGAGCTCCGTATAAGCGAGTCCATCAAATCTCACTGTCTCTTGTTGGTTCACACTTGATCGACAGAGCTTTGTCATAAAAATGAAAATGAAATCTGTCGTCTCAAGCATTTTGTCACTGCATCTGCTGCTGAACCCTCAAAACAGTTAAATATAGAAATTAACCAGCACATTTTTTGTTTCTTGATGTAGTAAAAGCGTCACCCACTGTAGGACATATCTGGCTATCCATATGGTCACTGACACAGCTATAAATACTGTACTGTATCTTCATTCACCAGCAGAGAACACACACAAGCTTCTACTTAATCATAATGGATTAACTATCGGGTGTTGTGTTTTGGGATGCAATTCCCAAATCTCCCAAACTCATTTTAAAACTATGAATGCACTGTAGTAATTCTTTGTGGACTGCTGTGTGTATATATAAACATCTCCACACATTGATATCACACATGCAGTTGGTAAAATTCACACTCACAGACTTGACAATGCCAGTGCACATACTGTATCAAAGTACTCGCTATTGAACAAACCATTAGCACTGGTACTCTTAAAAATGTGAAGGCTGATCATGAGATTGTTTTGCCACATGCAGTAATTCTACCGTGGCAGTGAAAATGAAAGCTGCAGCAAGTGGGCACAGCTGGAGGCGGTCTATGTGTGCCCTATGCACACATGGTGCACCTGTTTGGGAGTGCGTTGCACTGTAGGTATTTGTGTAGTGATATGTTTGTGCGAGACTGGGGAGTGTTCATTAGCTTATTGGAAATGTAACTGACTGGTGCTGTTTATAGTGGAGCCCACGCAAACTCCTAAAGAAGCTGTGAAAATGCTTGTTCTCTTGTAAAGAGCACCACCAACTGAAGCTCTGTGTCTGACACCGACAGGGCAGGCACTTTATTCCGTGATACATATGGTGTCTCAGCGCAGGGAAATAGCGCCGAAACACAGAGAGTTGAAAGAGGTAAATGAGGTCTCGGCAGCAGTGGGTTTAGTCAATAGAGAAAAAAAATCTAATTTTAGCGAGGTCATTTATTCTTTAATGTGCGTGAACCCTTTGTTATTGCTAGTATCTTTTCCTCTTCTTTTTCTACACAGTAAATTGCACTGAACAAGGAAAAAAAAAAAGAGTTGGGGAGAGGAAATTCACTTCCATAATTTAGAGTGAAAAAAAAGCTTTTCTTCTTTCTCATCCCCCAGCTGATTTCTGTTTTCATTTTCAAGGGGAAATTAAAAGTTATTTTGGTTCACTTTGGAGAAACCACTTGTCCGACATGTTTTAGCTCTCTAAAACACTCGCACTAAATGCAGTGTGCATATTTTATAATAATATCACTAATAGGGCTGGGCCATATCATACCGTTCACGGTATGGGACCGGTAATACCGGTATAATGTTGAGCAACGATAAGAAAATGAAATATCGCAATAGAATATAGGTAAAACGTGCACAGTGCCTTTGTTTTCATGTGCACATGGCGGAAAAAGCATGGCGGCGACGGAGAAAGAGGAGGGCGAAAGCAAATCGTTGAATGAAACGGATGAACCAGAATTGGTTTGTAAAAATGCTGCAACTTCAGTGGTGTGGAACTGGTTTAGCTTTCGTCCGTCAGATACACAACAAAGCACTATTTTTGGTAGAGCATGCTAGCGGGCCGTCGTTATTACCGTGTTATTTGGAAAAAACGGTACACTTAAAATCAATCCTTTGATTTTTCTGAAAATCGACAGTGCCCCTTATAATCCCGTGTGCCTTATGTATGAATTCTGGTTGTGTTTACTGACGATTTTATGTGGTACACGGCGCTCGAAACTCTGTCAAATGTTTTAGTACGACTTTGTTAAGCTACGAAGCCGCACCGCTTGATGGATTGTTGGAGCATTACGGCTATCGTAAGCAGGAGCCTCGCGGAGGGATACGTACTGTGCTTCAACATAATGTTACCGTATTGTGTGTGTATAACCTCATTTTAAGTTTTGTGGATATTATACATGGTTATGCTGAGGATATGTCGGCCAATTTCCACTGGAAATGCCTTTTGGTTAAACTGTCAGCAAGGAATTTGCATTTGCACTGTTAAATTTCTATATAACTTTAATGCACATAAAAAACAGCTGCTTGTTTAAGTGAAAATACATTGTTTTTTTGTTGTTTTTTTTGCACTAATAAAGTTGTGGAGTTGTAAAGTATTTTGTCTAGTGTCAATTATATCGTCAGTTATATCGTTATCGCAAATTTTCAAATGTATATCGTGATAAATATTTTTGGTCATATCGCCCTGCTCTAATCACTGATGCCTTTTGCAATTTCTTCACACAAAGCTAATTTCTGGTGGCCCTTTGCCTGTATTTATTCTCTTAATTTTGTCCCATTAATTACTTCTTGTTGGAATTCAGTGCTGTGACCACATTTACACATTTGTGTAAAAGTTGTTGTCACTTCATCTGGCATATTGTTTTGTGTGTTGTTTTGCTAATAGATTAGGTCATTTAAATTGTTTTACAAGGTTAAATGACCTGAGCTCAAAAAGCATCACTCCTTTAAAGCAAACTTACTGCTTGGCATTGATCTTCTATTCACTCTTAATGTTTTTTGGACATATAGGCAAACTGAAGTAGGTGTTGAGTCATCATTCAGTCATACATTTTGCCTCCAGGGATGTCAGGGTCTTGAGTTCCTTGGGGTGGGGTTTTTATCCAAAGGAGTTAATGTACAGTTTTCCTAGCTTTGGCACCCTCTGCTGGCTACATGACAAATTAAAAATATAATTACAGATGGGGCCAAGCTGCTCAGCAGAGCAGTTAAAGAGTGCTGGTTCATACTGCTGGAGTATTTTCATTATATCATGTTCATTGCAGAATGTTGAACATTTTATGGGTTTTTTGTACCAGTTATTAACATGACCTCACTTTAAACCCTGTGCAACGAAAGATGTGACACAATAAATATGAAGTCATACTGCACTGTCTTCCAGATTTTGAATGCGTTTCTTAAGCCATTAACCAAGAGTAAACAGCATTTTCGCATGAGTAGAATTTTGCTTAAGCAAATTATTGCAATGAACAAATATGTTTCCTGTTCAATCAATCATCACAGTGCCTGTTAGTGGTCATTTTTTATATGGTGTCTGCTCCAGCTGAAGAAAGCAGGATCAGCATCTTCCAAACCCCACCCAGCACAGTGCATTGATGTGGATTTAAAACAGACCACAGAGGCCTGCGAGGACCCAACCAGATGAATGTCTGTGCCTCATGTTTTCCAACATCTTAGCGGTCCCAGAGAAACAGACGTGCACATGCTGAAAGGAAAAAGTACAAACAATGGTGGGGTAAATGTGGCAGCACTTCTGGGAATATTCATGCATGACAACATGTAATAGTCAAATAGACTACACAGCATCCTTTAAAGATAAAGGAACAACACAGTAATGGAGGGATAGTAAATCAAGTATAAGTTATCGATAGTGTAAGTTATAAGCTACAGTACTGTGCAAAAGTCCAGAGTCACCCGTAATTTCTTTATATTTTGCTTTCAATGGGACAGAGTTTCTTGTAAAGTGGTAAAGCAATAGGCTCTCTGAAGGTCTTTCATTTTAAACATTGGCTGCTTTTCCACTTGTTTTCAGTCCAGTCCTTGTACCTGACCATTTCCATAAGAATTTCATAGGAATTATTTGTTTGTTAAGCCACTTAACATTAATCTATAAATCATTCACACATAAAAAATGTCCCTAACTCAAGGGGTAAATAAAACTTGCCTTAGGCACTTTGTCACTAGCAGCTTGTGACACTGCTAGTGACAACAACCCTTTTTATTATTATCTTGGCATAGCTGGTGTATAGTGTGTACTTAAAAGTTTGAGGAAACCAGGCAAGTGGAGGACAAAAAAGAAGTGGCAGGCCTTAGAAAAGCTGAGGTATGCCAGATTATTCAAGACCTGAGCTGAAAATCTGTAGCAACAGGACTTACAGAGTTAGAAATCAAGATTTAAAGTTTTTGGTTTAAATTGTTGTCAATATGTCAAA
Source organism: Perissodus microlepis (assembly GCF_051167445.1). Lineage (NCBI taxonomy): Eukaryota > Metazoa > Chordata > Actinopteri > Cichliformes > Cichlidae > Perissodus > Perissodus microlepis. The sequence continues at coordinate 12,020,162 of NC_140476.1, forward strand.
TTTATGGAATCATGAATGCAGAAAAGTATCATCAGATTTTGATCCAACATGCAATTCCATGTGGAACGCAGTTGTCACCACCAGACACACTGCCAATGCACTAAAACTGTATCTGGATAGAATAACGTAGAATGGACTATCAGTCATGGATTGACCTCCCCAGAGCCTTGACCTCAACATTATTGAAGCTGTATGGGATCATCTTGATAGAGGATAGAATAAAAGGCAGCCAACTTCCAAAGACGAGCTTTAGATGTTCTTCAAGAAGCATGGAAAACTATTCCTGAAGACTACTTTAATAAGAAAGCTTAACTAAGAGAGTTCAGGATATATGGAAGAATAAAGTTGGTCCTACCAAATATTGATTTTCAAGCTTGTTTGAATTGTGCAAACTCGGTGTATCATATGCTGTATTTCCATCTCTGTTTGCGCGTTTCAATAAATTAGGAAAATGGGAAACGGGTGCACTAACAACATATACAGAAATGATGGGTGACTCAAGACTTGGAAACTCAGCCATGGAAAGTCATTCCATGAAGACTCAAGACAAGACTGTCACAGTTCTGTATTTAGTGTTTAAAAACATCACTAATTAGGATTATTTTCCACAATCAAGGCTGTGTTATAAGCCACTTTTAAGTGAAACATTGACTTAATTCTCAAATGTAAAAATGCAACACATCTGACTCTGTACTTTTACTTATTGGTACTGATTACATGAAGGTGCTCTCTCTTTTATGAGTTGAATATGTCTGCCTTTTTTCACCATAGAACTAAAAAGAGAAGACATATTTCACCATAGGACAGAAGAAGTTTAAAGCTTTCGTAGACATGTCATCTACCTGACTTTGTTAAAGTCGTGTCTGTAGTAATCTGTAGAGTGTGAATAACACTGGCTCTCATATCCTAGTCTAAAATAAATACACTACCTTGACTAATTGTTGGACACTAGATTAAGAAAGGCTTAAACTACTGTGGATTTTCTAAGGAGTTAAGCACACATTTCTGCTGACAGCTTTAAGGTCAGATCAAGGTCAAAGATCCTAACAAATTAAACTACATCGGTCACATAGACAGTCAGTGTATCAGCTGGTTAACAGTGACTGCTTTTTTCCTCCCCGTCATGACATTCTGACTTAATTTGTCCAAGCAGAGAGGAGAAAAACTGGGCCCATTGGTTACATGACAGGGAATCAACAATGAGGAGAGATGTATGGCATAATTGTTTTATTTGCCGTCTTTTCTTTTTTCTGTTTCTGTGTTCCCTCTGGCCTTTTGCTAACCCCAATTACATGCTTGCTTTCTTTGCCCTGCTGCCTCCTGGTGTGCATATCCTGTTGGCATAAGGAGCTTTGGCCGCTTTTCTAAGAGACCAGAGTCTGTTCCCATCAGTGGAGCTGTCTGTTTGCATGGGAGTTTCGACTTGGTAGATTAATCCATGTTTACCACAACACAGTTAGGGATGTAACTAACTAGATACCAAGCCAGATTGATTGAGTGAAAATGAAGCTGCAAGGATTGTGGTGTAATAAATGAAGTATCAGTGGCTGTAGTGATCTTTGTGTTATTCGTCATTACAGTTGAGGACAGGCACAGACAGTTGTAAAGTTTCAGTAGCTTCATTTTGATGCACTATAAACAAAACTGCCTGTCACTTACAGGAAGAAAAAGACCTTGAGAATGTCGATGTCCTCCTATAATAGCTGTTAACTCAATTCAGGTATTTTGCAGATGCAAACCAGAACTAGATCAAATTTGCATGTATTCTCTTTTTTTGTTGCTTAAATCTAATCTCATCACATCATAGTTTATTCCTTTGTTTTTTTTTCTTCCTTTTCAGGGAATTAACTTGTCCTAAGTGGGCATTTCTTCCAGGCTGAAATATACCTGTCATCAGTTCCAATAAAAGGAAATGATGTTTGGCAGCTACAGAGTTACTGGCTAAATTTAGTCCCCAAGACAACTCCTAATTCCCTTTGTTGGGGACTGTTTGGCTGTCTCGGTTTTGGTGTGATGGAGATTTATAGTTATTTTGCACCTGGGCCACAAGAGATTTTCTGGGCCTCTGAAAGCACACACACAGGCAGATCCAACACACATCCTGCAAGTAACCTGTTGTGGTTGTAGGCCATAGCATACACAAACACAATGTCTGCTTTAGAGTGGAGCATTTAAAGGAAGCTTACAGGTGAAGCCTGCAGTTTTTTTTTTAATTGATAAAACTGTGGTTTTGACCTGGAACTTGAACCAAGGTACAGAGAAAAGGCACCAATAAATGCTGAAGTTGTATGTCTTGCAGGTCATACAGCTGCACAACATTCAGTTATAATGACGCTTTTACATACGGTTTATTTGTCAGTGTTGCTTTGGGAAATAATACAATTTGAACGCTTGTTGGAGCCATTTCCTACTGAAGGTAAAAAGTGAAGCGATTTAAGTCTTATTGCGTGTGACTGATTACAGGGCGTTTTAAATGATGATGGAAATTCAGTCAGAGACTGTGTGATAATGGAAGGGACTGTTGTGTTCATGAGAAGTTGTCTGTTAAGCTTTCATTTGTGACCAGATGCAGACTGGCATTAGTTGGATAAAGCTGTGAAACAAGCGCAGACACTGAATAAATGCTGGCTGACGGGTTTGACTGACACGCCTACTACATGACAGGGATTTGAGAAGTTAGCATTATAAGTACAAGTGAATAACTAAGAATGGCATGCCATAGCTGTTTTCGTGACAGCTTTAACACATTCATAATTTTGATTAAAAAAGGGAGATTAGCTAAAAAAAACCCCTGCCTACCTCAATCTTTTTGTTGTCTCTCAAACCTCCAGCTTCCTCTTTATGTTGAGTTGTTGTCCTTGGGCACATCTTTCAGTCTGAAAGTCATCTTTCAGATTTGGCAAATCAGTAAATAATAATTTTTAATGGTCACAGATATTTACACTAACTATTGAAATGCCTTATATTTAATGCACACAACTGTGACATTTCTTCTCAGCCTCTTAATGTCAAAAAATGTCGTAGCCACTTCAGCCAAAGTGGGCAAGTAGATGGTATATTGTAACAAAATAACATTGTGTAAACACAGAAATATACTCACAAACACACATATACAAATGCAACTACAGCTACCAGACTCATCTTTAATGCTGAAAAGATTTTTTTTAACTTTTGAAGTAAACCAAAGTCACATATTTTCTTCCATAATTGCTAATATTACACTGACCTACACATTATAAAATCCAATGACATGGAGCTTTGTTTTTGCAAAAGTTGAGTGATCCTCAGTGGACATACCAGAGCACGTAGTTGTTGCTGTGGGTGCAGCTCTATGGTTGCTCTACAGCCACTGGGGTAAGAATTATTTGCAATTGCAAAAGCACAACATCAGAGAATTCTCTTTTAATTAGTTAAGGGACTGATGTACCATATGTATGTGTGTGTATCTGAGTCTGACAGTGAGAGATAGAGAGGAACTTAACTGTATTTTAGGGCACAGTAAAAAAAATAAATAAATAATAAGGGGGGGGGGGGGTCATTGGTGTAAGTTTTGGAACTGCAGTTTGGAATTGGTGTAATTAAATAATCTCCATAAAATTTAGACCACTGCAATCTTGATGTTTAGGGGGAGATAAATATAAACATTTTTTTAAATTCTGAAAAACAATCTATTAGCTAAAAGGTAATGAATCAGTAGATTAAATCTTTGACTGAAATCTGCTGCAATGCTGATTTTCATGTATTGTTTATTTTTTGTTGTCTGGTTGTTTTTTGTTGTGATATGAATAACATAGTCACACTTTTTTGGATATTACATTGAACATCACCTCTATGTTTGAGGTATCAAGTGACTCATGAGCCAAAGCAGATAGTTATAGAATCGCACCTTTAGCTTGTTTAGGGGAGCTTATGCTGAAAGGTGTTGAAAGGAAGACTACACTAGATTGAAACTTTAGGAGTAAGGATATGAATTCTCCAAATGTGGGAGTAGAATAGTTTTTTCCCTCTCTCAGCCATATTTGGAAATTCATTCAGGAATACTCCTGGATATGTTTTGTGCAAAAGCTGCATTTTCTAAGGAATTTTCTAAGAAATCCTTCTGATGAAGGTCTTTCTCCTGAAAGCTATTTTCCCTTTCGGCCCATTCCGCGGCAAGAGTATAAACACTGCCGTCTTTTTACTGTCGTACGTTAATCAGGAGCTTTTGAACCTTTTTCAGTTGTGTTTCATTCATGGGCAGAATATCGTGGCACAGCAGATGTCTGGAGATGGTCCAGTTCAGGTATGGGGGTGGGTTGTAAGATCCCTTTTTTTATTTTTCTGGACATGGATTTAATACTCCAGAAGTGAATGAATGAGTGATGTGTGATCTATGTCTGACAGTACAAAGTTATTCATGATAACCTGTGAACAGTCTGCAGCAGGGAATTCATAAACAGCATTTCTTTACATTATAGAGTTTTTGGAGATGCTTCTTTGCAGTATTATATAATGGCTGAAATTAATGTAATGACGTGATGAATGAGAATGCAAGTTTTTAAGATGAGTTTTTTCTCTACAGCTCACTGCCCTGACTGTTAACAGGAGTGTGATGAATTCAATGAAGGGACTTTGGTAGGGCTGTTGCTGAGTCATTATTTTCCAATTAGACTCTTAGTCAGCGCTTTAAGCCAAATACTCATCTTTTAAGGGATGGCACAGCGGGTTTAAAGTGGAAAGGAAAAAGCTGTTTGATGGTTTTTCCAAATGTACAGCAGTATTATACTTCTACCATACATATTCTTTATTTTGGTCTCAAGAAGATCAGATTTTTAGTGTCTTTGCTTAACAGCTTGTCAC